>NC_092720.1:165681594-165982183 GCF_047496885.1 Scyliorhinus torazame | reverse complement strand
CGGGGCCCATGATGACGTGCTGTCTTTTTGCAGGAGTACCGCTCCAATACCAGATTGGCTGGCGTCTGTTGAGATCTTTGTAGGGCGAGTCGCGTCAAAGAAGGCCAGCACTGGTGCCGTGACCAGTTTGTGCTTGAGCTCCTCCCATTCCTGCTGATGCGACTGGTGCCAGTTGAATTCCGTCGATTTTTTTACGAGATGGCGCATGTTTGTTGTATGAGAAGCCAGGTTGGGAATGAACTTCCCAAGGAAGTTGACCATGCCCAGGAATCTTAAGACAGCCTTCTTGTCAGCCGGTCGTGGCATGGCTGTGATGGCGCTAACCTTGTCTGCATCGGGACGGACCCCGGACCTTGAGATGTGGTCCCCGAGGAATTTCAGCTCCGTCTGGCCGAAAGCACACTTCGCACGGTTGAGACGCAGGCCATTTTGCCGTATGCGGGTGAAGACACGTCGAAGACGATGCATGTGTTCCTGCGGAGTGGTGGACCAAATGATGATATCGTCCACATATACACGTACCCCTTCGATGCCTTCCATCATCTGCTCCATAATGCGGTGGAATACTTCAGATGCCGAAATGATGCCGAATGGCATCCGGTTGTAGCAGAATCTGCCAAAAGGGGTGTTGAATGTGCATAGTCTTCGGCTGGCCGGGTCCAGTTGGATCTGCCAGAATCCTTTGGACGCATCCAATTTAGTGAATATGTTGGCTCGCGCCATCTCGCTGGTGAGGTCTTCTCGTTTTGGGATGGGATAGTGTTCCCGCATGATGTTGTTGTTCAGATCTTTTGGATCTATACATATACGGAGCTCGCCAGAGGGCTTCTTTACACAGACCATGGAGCTGACCCATGGCGTGGGCTCCGTGACCTTGGATAGGACCCCTTGGTCCTGAAGAATCTGCAGTTGTGCCTTGAGGCGGTCTTTGAGAGGCGCAGGAACCCTGCGAGGTGCGTGAACGACAGGGATGGCGTCCGGTCTGAGTCGAATCTTGTACGTGTGTGGCAATGTCCCCATGCCTTCAAAAACCTCCTGGTTGTGAGCGAGGAGGGAATGGAGATTCGCGTGGAACTCAGCATCCGGGGAGTCGGATATCTCATCTGGAGAGAGAGACATGATGCGCTGTACCAGGTGAAGGACCTTACACGCTTGTGCGCCCAGTAACGAGTCCTTTGATGAGCCCACAACTTCGAAGGGGAGTGTGGCCGTGTACCCCTTGTGAGTCACCTGTAGCTGGCAAGATCCTACGGACGGGATAACGTTCCCGTTATAGTCAACCATCTTAAGCCGGGATGGTGTGATGAGTGGTTTGACCTTCATGGCCTGGACTGCAGAGTAAGCAATCAGGTTGGCGGATGCGCCGGTGTCCAGACGGAAGGCGACGCGCGATCGGTTGACCGTCAGGGTGGCACACCACTCATCGTCTGGATTGATGGCATTGACCTTGTTGACATCAATGACGGCAACTCTGAAGTCATCCTGGTCATCTGCATCACTTAACTGGAAGTCTTGATGCGTGGGCTGGACGGTCCTGACTCGTGTGCGAGGTTGTCGAGGATGCGCCGGATCCATGGGTTGAGCCGCACGACAGCGGGCTGCGTAGTGGCCTATCATGGCACATCTGTTGCACTGTTGGTATTTTGCAGGACATTGCCCTTTTAAGTGTAGACCTCCACACTTGCTGCACGTCATGACGTCACGGCGTTCGTTGCGCCACTGCGCATGCGCAGTGCGATCTTGCGGTGGGCGCGCCTGCGCAGTGCGTCCCTCGTTGTGGCCGTTATTCTTGGCGCGCACCTGCGCGGGAGACCGCGAAAAGCGCGGGAAGCGGCCGCTGTCGTCCGGGCCGTGGGGCGGGAAGAAATCGACGGCCTGGATGCGTTCAACGTCGTGGGCGGCCTGGCTTGCCGATTCGACGGCTGGGGACCCCCTCCGTGCCAACTCGGACGCCTGGAATCGGGCAAAACGGCAGGTCGCATTTTCATGGAGGACACAGGCTTCCACAGCAGACGCTAAGGTGAGGCTCTTTATTTTAAGAAGCTGCTGGCGTAGGCCACTGGAGGCAACGCCAAAAACAATCTGGTCCCTGATCATGGACTCTGTGGTGGTGCCGTAACCGCAGGACTGCGCTAGAATCCGGAGGTGCGTCAAAAAGGGTTGAAAAAGCTCCTCCTTACCTTGCAGGCGTTGCTGAAAGATGTATCTTTCGAAAGTTTCGTTTACTTCAGTTTGAAAGTGCTGGTCCATTTTGAGGATGACCGTGTCATATTTGGCCTGGTTTTCGCCTTCCTCGAACACCAGTGAATTAAAGACATCATTTGGGTGGGGGCCTGCGTAGAAGAGGAGCATTGCAATCTTCGAATCATCCGAGACATTCTGTTTTTCGGTGGCACGGATGTACAGGTCAAATCGCTGCCTGTAGAGCTTCCAGTTGGTGCCTAGGTTCCCCGTGACTTGCATCGGCTGCGGTTTGCCGGTGTGGTCCATGTCCAGAATGGCAGGTTGGTAGGCAGGTATCGATCCACTCCTGTACCATGTGGTGTTGGGTGTTCTAACACACAGAAGAGCCAACACAGTTGCATATGGTACAACACTTGTTTATTTAAACTCACTATTTACAACTTGGTCTTTGCACTCTGCACGTGGGGGGCTCCCTGCTTGTGGTGTTTCAACAGCTCTTTCATGCTTCCTTCTCCCCAGACCTACTGACCTCCAGGTGTCGTGCTCGTGCTTTTTATGTGGTTGGTGTTCTTGTCTGTGATTGGTTGTGGTGTTGTGTACTCTGATTTGCCTGTTAGTGTGTCCATCATGATGTGTGTGTTTGAATATCATGACACTTCCTACGGAAGCTAAATAAATTTGGCATGTCTGCATCGACTCTCACAAACTTCGACAGATGTGCGATAGAGAGCATCACAGTATGGCAACTGATCGGTCCAAGATCGCAAGAAACTGCAGTGTGGTGAACTCAGCCCAGCGCATCACACAAGCTTGCCACCCCCTCATTGATTCTGTATACACCTCCTGCTGCCTCAGGACGGCAGACTGCGTTATCAGAGATCCCTCCCACCCAGGTATTGCCTTCTTCCAGACCCTTCCAACAGGCAGAAGGTACAGAAGTCTGGTGACCCGCACATCCAAAGGAAGAGCTTCTTCCCCACAGCTACAAGACTCCTCAATGACTCCCCCTCGGACTGATCTGTTCCCTCTAAGAACACTATTCACGACACCCTATGCTGTTCTTGCTCGTGTATTGCTTGGTTTGGCCCCTTGTTCTGCACTGTAACCAATCACTGTTTGTCGATGTACCATTTGTCAATTTTCTCAGTTGATTATTCTCTTTGTCTGCTATGTACGTAGTGTGTACGTTCCCAGAAAAATACTTTTCACTGTGCTTCGGTACATGTGACAATAAATCAAATCAAATCAAATCAAGCAACACCTTGGTTTCAAAATTCTCATCCTTTTTCCCAAATCAATTCATGGCTTTTTCGTTCCCCTTCTTTGTAATCTCTTTAAGTTTGACAAACCTCCAAGATACCAGCCCTTACTTCTGGCCTCTTAAGCATTCCTAGTTTTAATCATTCCACCATTGGTGGCTGTATCTTGGCCCTAAGTTATGGAATATCCTCTCTCAACCTCTCTGGCTCTCCACCTTTCTTTCCTACTTTAAGAGATTCTTTGAAACCTACCGCTTTGAAGCTTTTGGTCATCTGATCAAAAATCTCCTTTTGTGGCCTTGTATCATATTTTGTTTTAATAATGCCCCTGTGAAGGACCTTGGGACATTTTATTCCGTTAAAGGCACTATATAAATCCAAATAGTTTTTGTTGTTATCATATATTTAAACAAGTGAGCTAGAGATGCAATGGTCTCCTTAAACAGTCAGTTTGAATAATACTGACATAGAGTCGAAATCAGGAAGTGTAAGTCAGTATAAGGTTGAGAAAGTGCGTAAAAGGACAATACAGGATCTTGAGCTTATGTACAAAAGTAAGGAATTTATGAAGAATCTAAACACTGATTGAGCCTTGGAATTTTTTCCATTTCTGGGCACCCCATTTTAGGAAGGGTGTACAGCCATTAGAGAGTGTGTGGAAAGGATTAATGAGAATGGGGGATGGCGGACTTCAGTTATGAACAAAGGTTGGGGAAGCTGGGATTATTTTCCTTCGAGCAGAGAAGGTTGAAAGGAGATTTGATTTTGTTCAAAATCATGAGAGTTGTAGATAGAGTAGCAATAGCTGTCACCTTTGGTGTAGCGGGTCAAGAACCAGAGGATACAAATTTAAGGTGTTTTCCAAAACAAAAACAAAGGCAACATGATAAAATATTTTTTTATTCAGCGAGCAGTTAGGATCTAGATTGCATTGCTTGAGAGTATGGCGGAGGTAGATTCAATGGTTGCTTTCAAAAGGAATTGGATAAGCAGCACAAGATTAAAAATGTGCAGGGTTACAAGGAAATTGAACCACCTGAATTGCTTTTGCAGACAGCCAGCTCAGACTTGATGAGCTGAATGGCCTCTTGTGCTGTAACCATCCTGTGATTCCTATACTCTCGAGTTTAGAAGAATGAGAGAGATCAAACTGAGGTATATATGATAGAAAGTATGGATAGATACTGGGGCTGTTTAGCACAGGGCTAAATCGTTGGCTTTGAAAGCAGACCAAGGCAGACCAGCAGCACGGTTCAATTCCCGTACCAGCCTCCCCGAACAGGCCCCGGAATGTGGCGACTAGGGGCTTTTCACAGTAACTTCATTTGAAGCCTACTTGTGACAATAAGCGATTTTCATTTCATTCATGCTTCCTCTTGGGCAGTCTAGAACGAGAGGTCATCGTCTCAGGATAAGGGGTAGCAAATTTAAAACAGAGATGAGGAGAAACTACTTCTCTCAAAGGGTCGTGAATCTGTGAAATTCACTCCCCCAGAGTGTGGTGGATGTTGGAACAGTAAGTAAATTTAAGGAGGAGTTCGACAGATTTTCAATTGGTGAGAGATTGGGGAGTTACGGAGATTGAGCAGGACAGTGGAGTTGAGGCCATGATGAAAACAGCCATGATCGTGTTGAACGTGGAGCAGGCCCGAGAGGCCTAATCCTGCTCCTATTTCTTATGTTCTAAGAAATAACTATTCTGTCTAATTCCACCTTCCAGCTCTTGGTCTGTGGCCCTGCAGGTAACAGCACCTCAAGCACAAATCTGGTGTTCTTGCTTAATAAGGGGATTTCTGGATTAGGTATTATAGGGAGAAGGCAGGAGAATGGGGATGAGGAACATATCAGTCTTGAACGGAGCAAACGCGATGGGCCAAATGGCCTAATTCTGCTCCTACATCTTATGATCTTGTGGAGATGTTGGTGTTTGGTGAGAGAGGAGCAGGTGAAACAATCCTGACACATGTCACACTGCAACAGTTGTCTCTCGTGTGGGTTCACTAATGTTCCAGGAGGTCCAACTGTGGGAAGGTTTTATTACAGAACTCACACTGATAGTGTTTCTCCCATATGAATCTTCTGGTGTCACACGAGGGTCGGAGACATGGTGAAAGCTTTTGACAAACTTCACACCTGTAGGGTCACTCCCCAGTGTGGATCCGCTGATGGAGCAGGAGGTACGATGACCTTGAGAATGATTTGTCGCACACCTCACACTTGAATGGTTTCTCTCCAGTGTGAATGCGTTGGTGTACGCAGAGATTCGAAGAGCACGAGAAAGATTTGCCACACACCTCGCATGTGAACAGCTTCTCCCCTGTGTGAATCTGTTGGTGCAGTCGGAGGGTTGATGAACATGAGAAAGATTTGTCACACACCTCGCAGGCGAATGGTTTCTCACCTGTGTGAATGCGTTGATGTACGTGAAGATTTGTTAATTGTGAGAATGATTTGTCACACATCACACACGTGAAGGGTTTCTCCCCTGTGTGAATGCGTTGGTGTAGACGGAGGGTCGATGACTGTGAGAATGATTTCTCACATATCTTGCATGTGAACGGTCGCTCCCCTGTGTGAACCCGTTGGTGTAGACGGAGATCTGATGACCAAAAGAATGATTTTCCGCAGACCTCGCATGTGAATGGTTTGTTCCCTGTGTGAAGGCGTTGGTGTACATGGAGATTTGATGACCTGGAAAATGATTTCTTGCACACCTCACACTTGAATGGTTTCTCATCTGCATGAATGCGTTGGTGTTTTAGGAGGTTCGATGACTGTGAGAACGATTTGTCACACACCTCGCATGTGAATGGTTTCTCCCCTGTGTGAATGCGTTGATGTACACGGAGGGACGATGATTGTGAGAATGATTTGTTGCAAACCTCACACATGAATGGTTTCTCCCCAGTGTGAACACGCCAGTGTGTCAGCAGGGCATATGATTCCGCAAATCCCTTGTTGCACATTTCACATTTGAATGGCTTCTCTCCAGAGTGAAAGCATTGATGTTTCACAATCATTGATGACCCTGCTTGATCATTCACCTCACACAAGAATGATTTATCTTCCATGTGGGTGTTTGTATGTTGCAACTGGGTCAACATATGAATGTTATGTGCTTGGAGCTCTTTCAGCCTTTGGAGCCCTCTTCTCAAGAGAATAGCCTCTCACCTGGAGGAATGAGTCAGTGGTTCATGAGGCTCGATGAATGATTGAAGCTCTCACCTCATTTGGAGCCCACTCACACTTCTTCCCAGCCTCACCCTGACCGATCACCCATTGCCGAACCTTCGAAAAGGTTGGTTCTGATGGAAGGTTCCACACCACTGACCAGTTTCAGATCTGATATGTCAAAGCTCCCCTGATCCGGCTGATTTCCAGATGATGGTTTCACTGCTCAACCTTCTCTGTGTTGAGCAATGCTGAGAACGTACTGGATGTCTTTGCTCAGCTGTGCAGTTGTTTCTTGGCTGATGGTCAGGATCTGTGGTGTTGATCCTCTCTATATTATCTGGTGTAGTACGGTGCAATCCTTCTGTAAAGCAGAAAAAGAAAACATGATTTCCTCCAACTCCCTCTCCTCCTTTGCTGAAAGAACACAGTCCTCATTTAGAGGCTGTTCCTCAGTGAGTGCCAATCTGCTATTCCCATGTGTGGGGGATCAGATACAAGTCCCTTCTTTTTCCTCACTTGACTATCACACACCGTCTGTTTCCCGCAGGGACACTGGATAGTGACCAGGAGCAGACAATGTGGCTACTTTCTTTCCTCTGCACAGGCCCCATCTTCCCAAGCATCATAATGGCAATGGAAAAGACAGTCATGCGGAGTGTAACATGGGCTATCAATTCACTATGAGTTTATATTGTAGAAGCAAAAAGAGTTCATGAAAGTACGTTTATAATATAAAAGACACACAGAAATGTTAATTCCATGGAGATTTTGAAATTTCTCCCCTTGTTTTCCAAATTATTTGAGGAAAACATACTAGGCAGAAAGTATAGTTGATTGAAGGGTTTGGGTTTATCCTGGGAAATTAGATGCACTGCGCTCACTCAGACTGCACATCCCAAATTCAGCTCTCAGACACAGCACTGGGCAAAACTATCAAATCTAAATCCAGGCTTGGGAGAAAGACCGAGGCCTTCAGGTAAAATCTTTAAAGAAGACATTAAAAGACATTTCAATAAATGTGTCTCTGCCCCTCCCAGATAATTACACCTCACCTTCTCATATTCAGCAATAACCCATCAACAAAACTCAGCCTGTAAATCAGAAGGGAAATACTTCCAATAAACACCTTTAATATCCAACACACAGCCAATCAAACAGTTCAGCACCAATCAAACAAAGCACCGAGTAAATAGGTCTCTGAGCTGGATCTTCTCACACAGCATAAGGGGCATTTGCACACCTGATTCCCCACAGGTCTCAGACTGCCTGAACATTAGTGTGGATATTGTGCAATGTAATTCTTCTAAATTCTGCTCCTTCACTCACCATCTCCTGGCTTGGTTTTGAGTCCCTACAGGAAGTGAAGCAGCTGTGGTAGAGGAAGAGGAGAGAAAGGGCAGAGTGGATGGGCTCTCTGATTGACGTCTCTCACAGCCAATCCAAATATTTCTGGAGTAACATGAGTAACATGCGTTTCCTGAAGCTTGGGAAATTAACCAGTGAAACAGAGGCAACTTTGAGTAGCAGATCAGGTGGGAATTTAAACTTCCCATCTGCCCAGTTGAATAAAACCTCACTTTTATTTAAATTTACAGTACCCAATTCTTTTTTCCAAAAAAGGGGCAATTTAGAGTGGTCAATCTACCTACCCTGCACATATTTGGGTTGTGGGGGTGAGACCCACAGAGACACGAGGAGAATGTGCAAACTCCAACAGGCAGTGACCCGGGACTGAGATCGAACCCCGGTCCTCGGCAACGTGAATAAAACCTCACTTATTGCAGCTGCTGTCTCAGTTCCCCCTGGTAAATATTTAACAGATTTTCTCGTCTGGGAGTAGCATTCTTCATCCTCAGAGGCTTTCAAACTGACAACATCCGTGTGGGATATGTAGCCTCAGATAAGTTTGACAGAAGTTCAGAAGAGAAAGACCCTCAGCATCCAAGGCAATGAAGACATGTAGTGGGATCAGCACATATACAGCAGCGAGGGACACAGGAGAGAGGAAAAATTCAGGAGATCAGGCATGGGAGGAGGAACAGAGTAGGAGAGAAGATTGAACCAGTTCTTGAGGAGTGAGTCTGTCATTCAATGGTGGATTCTAATTTTGGCAGTGACTGTCACTCAGGGAATGACACCCACTCATGGTTTAACTTTGGGAGTGACCTTATGCTCAGGGCATATAGCCTGGGTTTGTTTAGTTACTCTGTGCTTGTAGTCACTGGAGAGTGATTATTTCTGAGGAAATGAAATAAAAGACACAGCATGCAACCTGATGTAAACGGTGCCTGTGGACGTGAGGTTGCATTATTACATCTTGTGGATGGCGCAAAGAACCCTTAAAGTCCCGCAATTTTGCTGCCTAAAGAACAAGAATTGTGTTTTGAGCCGTACAGCTGCAAGGAAAGAAGTTACTGAAGGGACTGTCCAAACTGGAGGAGGGAAAATTAAATTCAACTATTTCCTGTCTAAAGGACAGACCTGTGATATACCGGCCCAAGAGCGAATTAATAAATTGGAATTAGATCTTGATATTAGACTTGGAACTGTACCCCAGCAAGCACACAGGGAAATCAGTAATTTGCGTTTAATTACTCTGCAGCACGGAAGCAGTGGGCTCCAGATAACACAGCCGCCAGCGCAGGGTTGCTGGCGGGGTGATGTGCTGTGTGTTCAGCAGTGGAAGATACTTATATTTCTACTTGTGACACTACAGGTTACTAAGCATGTCCCTGGGGAGGGGTATAAAGTTGAATCTCTTGAGGTGGTTGCTGATGGGTTTGTGTATAGATGGGAGCATATGGATATATAGTAAAGGGGCTGAGCATATGTTACTCCTGACCACGGGCAATTGCTGTACTGAATGACAATATTATGCAGTGTTTACATAAAATACATTAAGATCAGAGTGGCAACCCCTCAGTGACAGTCACAGGAGAGCCGGTGAAGAATTCTTTGGGTGGCCCAGTCTGGCTAATGGTGCTTTCCTGATTGTGGAGAGTAATTACCCATGTGGAGGACTGAGCTGGAGGAACACCATCAGATCCTGTCTTCAGCTTTCTGGCTCAGTCACCCGGGAAGATATCCACTTGGCAGGGAGAACGGGGTGATTTTCAACCCTCGGTAGGGTGACAAGTTGAATGAGGGGAAGAAGTCAGGAAAAGCTGCTGGAGGAACAGTTAAAAAGGCCCGACTGACATCAGTCAGCATGTTTTCGTGAGGGGGAACGTGTGAATGGATTTGGCCAAAGGGAAGGTCGCGTTATTGAGGAGATCTATCTGCTAGTGTCAGCTCTGCGGCAAACTGCGAAGGAGCGGGAGGGTGGGTGGGATCCTGGTTCCCGCGACAAGGATTCACAGGTGCGCAACTCCAATTCCAACCACGCCCACGTAATTGCCGCCAAGCTCGAACGCTGGCGCCAACTGTCGCTGCGCGCGGCGGAACTACAACCCCCGCCAGGTACTGCGGTCTGGCTCCCCCCCTGTTTCCATACTGCCGCTCCTTACTGCGCAGGCCCCGTGTGTAATCATGGGTAATGTAGTTGCGACCCGGTGAGAGTCTGCCTGGAAAGCGACTGCGCAGAACTGGGCAGAGTTCGGCACGCCCCCTCTACGTGAGTGATTGAAGGCTGAGTGATTGAATCTGTCCGTGGGACAGGCCCATAGTTCTTGTACCTGATTGGCAGTGAGAGACGTCAATCAGAGAGCCCACCCACTCTGCCCATTCTCTCCTCTTCCTCTACCACAGCTGCTTCACTTCCTGTAGGGACTCCAAACCAAGTCAGGAGATGGTGAGTGAAGGAGCAGAATTTATAATAATTGTTGCAAATAATAATCGAGCTCGATAACATTTCACTGCGACTGAAGTTGCCAATGAGCAACGAATGGCACGAGCAGTTATTAAATGTTTCGACATTTTCTCCAACAAACCAACTAAAAATAAACTGGCCAAACAAAGCCCAGTCGGCCATTGATTAACTAAACTCCAGTAAATGTTCCCCCCATTAACCTGACTGAACCACCCACCACCACAATTAGACTTTATGTTCCACTATCAGCAGATTCACAGTTTTTACGGGAACCTGTCCAATCTCAGCCTCAGCTTCCACCAAATTCCCTTCTCCTCCTCTGCCTGAATTGTAACATTGACCAACCTGCCACAAAGTGTTTACCTCTGGGATTCCAGAGAATTCTGAACCGGCAGCCAACACCGAGGCCCCTTCCGTGATTCTGCCCCTGTCCACATCAGGATGAATGTGCCTGGGGATGTCTGTATATTGCCACTGGGTGTGTCTCCTGAACCAGAAGTTGTGTGTGCCCCTGAATTCTCCCTGACAGCCCAAAGAAAGGATACCCTCTCCCCTCGGATCACAGTGACTGGACTTCTTGTTTGCTGTCCCTGTGAGAACGTTGTCTCTTCTCTACCCTCTCTCTGTCTCTATCTCTTGCTCCCCTCTATCTCTCAATTTCTCTCTTTCTATCTTTCTATCTCTCTTGTCTCCATCCCTTTCTCGTCTCTGTCTCTATCCCTTTCTCCTCTCTGTTTCCACCCCTTTCTCGTCTCTGTCACTCTGTCCCTATCTCTTTCTCTCTCTCTCTCTTCATCTTTCTCTCACGTCATCCTACCCCTCTCTGCCTCTCTCTCTCCCTCTCCTAACTCTGCCTCTATCTCGCTGTCTTTCTGTCCCAAATCTCAAAGACAGAAAGTCTGTCTAGTCAGCCCCAGCTGCTCCTGTCTTTGTTTTCAGGTACGACTACTTTGCAAAACATGGCAGATGCTGGAACTCTGAATTTAAAAAACATTTCTGGGAAAAGTCAGCAGGTTTGCCAGTGCTTGTGGCGAGAGAAAGAGAGTTAATGTTTCAAGTTCGCATGAATCTTCTTCAGAATGTGCTAACTGTAGTGATAACTTTGCATCTTGCTTAATAAATCCCAACTTGTTCCTGTGGCAACCAAGCCACCTGACCTGCAGTTGGGGAGAATTGTACAGCCTCCGACAAACCTCCCTTTTCTAGGGTTTTCTATTTTACCTTAAATTACAAAGACAGTTTATAACAGAACAATCTTACAAACTTCACATTGATAACACACCTGAGCCTCCTCAACTGTGGGGAGGATTTAAGTGGTCTGGAGGCGAGTTCTTCCAGCACCATGGAGGAGGACGGGTTTGACCATCCACTCGATTACCTGAAGGCACTTTAACATTGTGTCTTGTCCTCGTGTGCTGGGTTCCAAGAATGTTGAGAATGGAGGTGTTCAGGCTTTCTCCTGTTACTGGACAATTTACAGAATAGAATGATAGAAAATTTAGGAGACATAAAGAAGCCATTTGTCCCATTCTGTATGCGCCGGCTGAAAAAAGCTTAATCCCACTTCCCAACATCTGCTCCATAATTCTGCGGGTACAGCACCTGAGGTGCAAATCCAGACACGTTTCAAATGATTGGAGAATTTTTCCCTCTCCTACCATTTCAAGCAATAAGTTTCAGACCCCCACAACACTCGAAGTGAAAACACTTCTTCTCTCCATTCTAATCTTTCTACAAATCACTTTAATTTCTTCCCCCTAGTCACTGACCTCTCTGCTAAAATAAAAAGGCACCCACTCCATCCAAGACCCTCACAATTTTGTAATCAATTCTCCCCTCAAGTCTCTTCTGTTCCAAGGAGAACAACCCCAGCCTATCCAATCTTTCCGCATGGTTGCAATTTTCCAGTCCTGGCAATGTCCTCTTAACACTCTCTGCCTCCCCCCTATCCCCCTCCAGTGTAATCAATCCTATCTGTAATAAGGTGATCAGAACTGCAAACAGTACTCAAGACATGGCCTAACTAATGGTTTTGACTTCCTATCATAACTCACCCTGCTCTTATAATCTCTACCTCGGCTGATGAATGAAAGGATTCAATTTGGCTTAACCACCTTATCAACCTGTACTGTCAACTTCAGGGATCTGTGTGCATTCTCTCCAAGGCCCCATTACTTCCATTACACCTTTTCCATTATTCTCATTCATTATGTAACACTTTGCCTTGCTTGACCTACATCATCTTCCACTTCTCTGAGTTCAATTGCATTTGCCACTTTTCTGCCCACCTGAGCAACTTCTTCTATTACATGACTGATTGTCCACAATTTTAGGCAAGATGTTCTAGGACCACAGACCTCTGCCCTGATCTGTTGGATATGGGGCTGTTTAACTCTGTTTAATCCTGCTGCCCTTGGTGTTTGGTCTACCTGTAGCCCTTGGTGGTATATTCACTTGTTTCAAACCTGGATTCTATGGTTTACCCTGACCTCCTGACATGTCTATCTACTGGTTTGATGATAATCATGGAATGAAGGTGGTGCCAGGCTGTGAGATTGTGGAGGATACAATCCTGCTGGTGATGGCTCACTGCACCTCATGGCTACCCAGTTGTGAGGTTGTTGTTCGTCTACTTCCCCAATGATGATTGACATGGTGAAGTGCTCATTCCTCAGTTGGGGGAGGAATGGTATTTTTCCTTGTTCAACATGAAACCATGCAGTCAATATTGAGGACTTCCCAAACTGCCAGTTGGATGGAACATACCCAGGGATGGGGAGGGAGGAGTCTGGGATGTTTCCAGATTTATACCATTCAGTTATTTGAGCTCATTGTGAATTGATAACCTGTGTTACTCAGCCCGACTGTCTCTTCTTCCATTGTTCTCATGGTTCCTGGGAAGATGGGGATCAGGTGGAGGAAAAGAAGTAACCACATTGTCTGCTCTTGGTCACGATCCACTGTCCCTGATGGAAAAAGAGGGTGTGTGACAGTCAAGTGAGGAAAACAAAAGGACTTATATCTGATCTCCTACACAGGGGAATAGCAGACTGGCACTCACTGTGGAACAGTCTCTAACTGAGGAGTCAGTCCCTTCAGCAAAGCAGGAGAGGGAGTTGGAAAAAAATCATGTTTCCTTTCCCTGTTTTACAGAATGATTGCACCGTGCTACACTGAAGAATACAGAGAGGATAGACACCGCAGATAGATCCTGACCATCACCCAAGGAACAACTGCACTACTGTGAAAAGACATCCAATCCCTTCACAGTGTTGCTCAACACAAACAAGGTTGGGCAGCGAAACCATCATCTGAAAATCGGTCGGGTCAGGGGAGCTTTGACACATCATCAGATCTGAAACTGGTCAGTGGTGTGGAACCTTCCATCAGAACCAACCTTTCTGAAGGTTCAGCTATGGGTGAATGGTCAGGGTGAGGCTAGGAAGTGGGCTCTAGTGTGGTGACAGCTTCAATCATTCATCGAGCTTCATAAACCACTGACTCATTGCTACGGGTGAAAGGTTGTTTGTGTCTGAGCTGTGCTGATCAGGCTCAGTTGTATCACCTGTAACTCAAAGATAGGCATATGGAAGAGAAACTGTTCAAGTGCGAGTTGTGTGACAAATCATTCTCATGTTTATCCCACTTGCGTATCCACAAACGCACTCACACTGGAGAGGAACCATTTACGTGTGAGGTTTGCAACAAATCATTTTCGAGTCATCACATATCCACAGACACAAATGCATTCACACCGGAAGAAGCTGTTCCGCTGTGACGTGTGTGAGAAAGCTTTCACACAGTTATCGAACCTCCAGGTCCATCAGACGATCCACACAAGGGAGAAACCCTTCAAGTGTGAGTTTTGTGATAAAGCTTTCCCAACATCTACAAGGTTCCTGAAGCACCAGACCGTACACAGGAGAGAATCCATTCAGGTGTGATTTGTGTGACCGAGCCTTCACGCAGTCATCAATGCTTGCGCAACACCAACGCGCTCACACTGGGGAGAAACCATTCATCTGTTAAGTGTGTAAAAAAATCATTCTCCTGACCATCAAACCTCCGTGAACACCAACGGCTTCACATTGGGAAGAAGCCGTTCAAGGGTGAGGTGTGTAATAAGGACTTTGCTCAGTTACCAGGCCTGGTGAGTCACCGGCGCATTCACACAGGGGAGAAGAAAATATTCACGTGTGAGGTGTGTCATAAGGACTTTGAACAGTTATGGGGCATGTTGGATCACCGCCACAGTCACACAGCGGGGAAGACAAGTGAGGTGAGTGACTGAGCTCAGCTGGAGGATGACAGTGACCAATTGTTGTTGGAGATGAGAGTGGAGAGGGAAATCGAGAGAAATTTAAGGAATGTCAGAACTGGAGTCATCCCTTGAGTAATGCAATTAGGGCAGCACGGTAGCATTGTGGATAGCACAATTGCTTCACAGCTCCAGGGTCCCAGGTTCGATTCCGGCTTGGGCACTGTCTGTGCGGAGTCTGCACATTCTCCCCGTGTGTGCGTGGGTTTCCTCCGGGTGCTCCGGTTTCCTCCCACAGTCCAAAGATGTGCAGGTTAGGTGGATTGGCCATGATAAATTGCCCTTAATGTCCAAAATTTCTGTTAGTGTTGGGTGGGGTTACTGGGTTATGGGGATGTGGTGGAGGTGTTGACCTTGGCTGGGGTGCTCTTTCCAAGAGCCGGTGCGCACTCGATGGGCCAAATGGCCTCCTGCACTGTAAATTCTATGATCATGGCCGATCTGAATCTTCACGCTATCTACCTGCTTTGGCTCTGTAACCCTTAATCCCCTTGAGTAACAAAAAACCTATCAATCTCAGTTTTGACATTTTCAGTTGACCCCCAGCCTCAACAGATTTTTGTGGGGAGAGAGTTCCAGTCCCCTTTTTGTGAAGAAGTGTTTGCTGACATCACCCCTGAACAGCCGAGCTCTGATTTTAATGCTGTTTCTCCTTGTTCTGGACTCTCTCACCAAAGGAATAGATTGGAAATTAGCAAACGTGACACCACTGTTTAAAAAAGGAGGTAGGCAGAAAGCGGGTAATTATAGGCCAGTGAGCGTAACTTCGGTAGTAGGGAAGATGCTGGAATCTATCATCAAGGAAGAAATAGCGAGGCATCTGGATGGAAATTGGCCCATTGGGCAGACGCAGCATGGGTTCATAAAGGGCAGGCCGTGTCTAACTAATTTAGTGGAATTTTTTGAGGAGATTACCAGTGCGGTAGATAACGGGGAGCCAATGGATGTGGTATATCTGGATTTCCAGAAAGCCCTCGACAAGGTGCCACACAAAAGGTTGCTGCATAAGATAAAGATGCATGGCATTAAGGGGAAAGCAGTAGCATGGATAGAGGATAGGTTAATTAATGGAAAGCAAAGAGTGGGGATTAATGGGTGTTTCTCTGGTTGGCAATCAGTAGCTAGTGGTGTCCCTCCGGGATCAGTGTTGGGCCCACAACTGTTCACAATTTACATAGATGATTTGGAGTTGGGGACCAAGGGCAATGTGTCCAAATTTGCAGATGACACTAAGATAAGTGGTAAAGCAAAAAGTGCAGAGGATACTGGAAGTCTGCAGAGGGATTTGGATAGGCTAAATGAATGGGCTGGGGTCTGGCAGATGGAATACAATGTTGACAAATGTGAGGTTATCCATTTTGGTAGGAATAACAGCAAAAGGGATTATTATTCAAGTGATAAAATATTAAAACATGCTACTGTGCAGAGAGACCTGTGTGTGCTAGTGCATGAGTCGCAACAAGTTGGTTTACAGGTGCAACAGGTGATTAAGAAGGCAAATGGAATTTTGTCCTTCATTGCTAGAGGGATGGAGTTTAAGACTAGGGAGGTTATGCTGCAATTGTATAAGGTGTTAGTGAGGCCACACCTGGAGTAATGTGTTCAGTTTTGGTCTCCTTACTTGAGAAAGGACATACTGGCACTGGAGGGTGTGCAGAGGAGACTCACTCGGTTAATCCCAGACCTGAAGGGGTTGGATTACGAGGAGAAGTTGAGTAGACTGGGACTGTACTCGTTGGAATTTAGAAGGATGAGGGGGGATCTTATAGAAACATATAAAATTATGAAGGGGATAGATAGGATAAATGCGGGCAGGTTGTTTCCACTGGCGGGTGAAAGCAGAACTAGGGGGCATAGCCTCAAAATAAGGGGAAGTAGATTTAGGACTGAGTTTAGGAGGAACTTCTTCACCCAAAGGGTTGGGAATCTATGGAATTCCTTGCCCAGTGAAGCAGTAGAGGCTCCTTCATTAAATGTTTTTAAGATAAAGATAGATAGTTTTTTGAAGAATAAAGGGATTAAGGGTTCTGGTGCTCAGGCCGGAAAGTGGAGCTGAGTCCACAAAAGATCAGCCATGATCTCATTGAATGGTGGAGCAGGCTCGAGGGGCCAGAAGGCCTACTCCTGCTTCTAGTTCTTATGTTCTCTCTAATGACTCTATCAACTTGTTTAATCATCTTAAACACTTCAATTAAATTACCCCATTATTTTCTATATGCAAGGGAATGCAAGCTCTGTCTGTGCCACCTGTCGTCAATTTAACCCTTGAGCCCCAGGAACATTCTGGTGAATCTACACTGCACTCCCTCCAAGGCCAATATATCCTTCCTGAGGTGCGGTGCCCAGGACTGAACACAGTTCTCCAGATAGGGTCTAAATAGAGCTCTGTACAGCTGGAGCAGAACTTCCACAAGGACACAGTTGGTTTTGGGGAGGAGAAGTTGTGGATTATCTTTTCTCTTCAGATGGCCCTGGAGTAATGAGCAGTTTTGATAGAGGAAAGCAGGACTACTAGTGTTTGATATTGTCTGTTCAGATTTGCTAATGGATAGCTAAACCAGTTATGTACCAGATACACGCAAATCTTCACCATTTGGACTTGAAAAACAGGGAGATCAACCAGGATGGAAGAGAGTAAAGGTAATTTTCGGAACAAGTGTGTAGAAGGTGAATATGAGGGAGTGGTTAAACCAGATTGACCGGCTAGAGAAGCATTGTATGAAGGCCAAAGGGCAGAGAGTTGGTAATTTAATAATAATCTTTATTGGTGTCACAAGTAGGCTTACATTAACACTACAATGAAGTTACTGTGAAAATTCCCTAGTCGCCACACTCCGGCGCCTGTTCGGGTACACTTTGGGAGAATTCAGAATGTCCAATTCACCTAACAAGCAAGTCTTTCGGGACTAGTGGGAGGAAACCGGAGCACCCGAAGGAAACCCACGCAGACACGGGGAGAACGTGCAGGCTCCACGCAGTCAGTGACCCAAGCGGGAATCGAACCCAGGTCCCTGGCACTGTGAACCAACAGTGCTAACCACTGAGCTACCTAGTGAGTGAGTGTGTTAGTAAAGTGAGCCAGCTCTCAGGCATGGATGTGGAGTAGAATCGGACTCTGCTTTTGTTGGTGATGTGATTCATACAAGGGTATGGTTGGTGACCGAGTCTACACACAACCATCGATGCTACAACAACACCAATGCGTTCACTCTGGGGAGAAACTGTTCAGCTCTGAGGTGTGTGGCAAGGGCTTTGCATAATTGCATCATTGACACATTCACATGAGAGAAATCATTGAAGAGTGAGGTGATGATCAAATGATTGTAAACACATTGATCAGCAATGATACATCCACAATGAGGAAAAGACATTCGAGCATAAGATTTGTGACAAAGGTCCATGTTCTTCCTGAAACACCAGCCAATTCACTCGAGGCGTGAGGTTGCCAGAATGATTTCATACTCATCTGATCTCTTGAGGCACCAGAGGATCAAATGTGAGGCATGTGACAAATGACAATGGGATAGAATTAGACCTTGCTTTTGTTGGTGATGTGAATTATGGACAGATCCTCTTCAGGTGATGGGTGTTTGACTAATACCATGGCTAATGTTTGTACTCTCCTGTCTGGGAGGATAATTATCCTGAGCATGGTGAGGGAGTGGGGATGAGTCTCACACAGACCTGAGTTCCCTCAGCCCATCATACCTCGATGTAATAACAGTGTGATATGTTCACCAAACACTCTTCCCAGATTCAGTTCATGTTCTGGGAAAGATCTTGGTCATTTTTATTGTGTATTCATAATGTTTTTAGTGTTTCCTCACAAGCAACCTTGTAGCTGAACAAGGGCGCTTTAAGAGAATAATTGCGTGACATCATCAGAGATGACATCGTCGGCCATTTGCACGGGCAACCGGGTACTCTAACATCACAGTCTGTAGTGTTAACTTCTTCTAAATAAAGATCTATGTTTTGGTTGAACCTCCAAAGCCTGCAGACTCTTGAATCCAGAACAATTTACAAACATTTTGGTTTTGGTTGATTCAAAGTTTGGTGTAAACTTAATATTGTGTTGCCGTCTGCTTAGTTATCAGTCTTTTATGCATATTTATAACTCAATAAGTATAATTTTTATGAACTAAACTGTCTGATTTTTCAGCATGATGTGTTCCTATTCACTGAAATGTCCAGGAGCCTACAATAAGAGTGCTGTCCATAATATATTGGTCAATGTCACTGTGGGCTGGAATACTTTCTCCATCAAGGGGTTCATAATTTCTGGTTCATGGGAATCGAAACTTTTCCTTTGAAAAGATTTGCTGAGAATTTACAGTAGTTTGTGTCAGTTTCATCAGTGGAAGCCGGCTGAAATTGACCAGATCAGGAATATTAACCCGGAATTATGTCAAACGTGAATTAATATTGCATAATTTTAATTGTAAGTTTTGTCAGTCGTAAATTGAACTTTTGTGATCTTTACAGGTTAATTAAACATCACCCAGGAAGCTGGCACCAATCACAGAAATGACCACGGCTCCAGATGGGAATAATGAGAGTGGTGAGTTTCTGCCGATTGTGCCTGTTTGAAGTGGCTCTTCAAATTACACTGAGTTTTTGGGTGTTCAGGCATCAACAGTCAGTTATATTCATTGCTCCAGTCTGTGGCCAGAAATTATTTCAGCAAACTACAGGCCCACAGACAAAAGTTTATTTCAGTTGTGTCACATAAATAGGAGAAAACATTTCATATAGTCATAATGTAATTATGACCTCAATAATATTATCTGGCATTTCTACTTTGTTTATTCATTGATGACAGAGTTTTCTCTCTATTCCCCTCTTTATAATGCTGGAGGAGTAGAGTCAGAAAGAGGGAGGACAGAGAAGAGGGCGAAAGAGAAAAAGGGCTGCATGAGTGGCCCTTCTTCATCTCAGTGGGCCGCAACAATGAAATCTGAACCGATTACTGACCATGATCCCATGAACAAGATTAAATATATTTAATACATGCCAAATGTTTCATAACGAGTTGTAGAAAATGCTTATTCATTTATATATTGATTGAACTGTCATCAACATCAACATGTAAAAAGAAAATAAATATTCATAATTTGGAAGTAGAGCAAGTGAGATGTGTAATTAGCACACATGTCACTTCACTTGCCCTTGCTTTACTGTGTGTGTATCACTTCAGTCATACAGGTAGGAAGAAACTGCATGGATCAAAATCAGAGAAATGTGGCAACCCTGAGCATGGGCAGCGGTCAGCAAAATGTCATGTGGGCCGCACTCAGAACCCAGACGGTCCGTAGGTAGCTCCCAGGCTCGGGGCTGCCCACCACTGCCTGAAAGCCTTTTCCTCACTATGAGCAGTGCAATGATTCTGCCATCCCAGAGTGCTCGCTGGACCAACATCATCTGAGGCAAGGAATGAGAGCGAGTCCAGTAATGAAGAGATCATGAGAATGATAAGAGGAGGAATCCTCCACATTACTGGGCACATTGAGACAGCTCCAACCAACACCATAATTGTCCCTGCCTTTGATTGTCAGTTCTCTCTTGCTCTGTGAGATTTTATTCTTCATTTGTTCTAGTGTCTCATTTCCTTTACTTTCTGACCTCCAGCCCCATTCTCTCCCTCCATGTTTGCACAAAGGATCTGTAATTGCGCTGAGAGAGCTGCAATCATGAACAGAAGAAATTGGAGCAGGAGACCACTCGGCCTCTCAAACCTGTCCCAGTATTCAATACGATCATGGGACTGATCTGCATCAAATTTACCTTCCTCCTCCACTCCTCACATCCCATCATTCCCTAAAAGACCAAAACAATCTATCCCATTCTGGAATGTACTCAGTTCCTGAGCATCCACAGCTGCCTGGGATAGCGAATTCCAAAGATTCACAACTTTCTGAGGGAAGACATTTTTCCTGTTGAAAACAGCCCATTAGACTCCACTTTCTTAAAGGCACCGATTGGACATTAACCCGGTGGAATATTCCATTATATCAGGAAGCTCCTGACTCCCCACTGTTTCTGGTGAGGAGGGGAAGGGTGTTTTATAATTATTTATAAAGAAGCAGTCCCCACCCCTACCCCTCCCACTTACAACAATTCCTGGTTCAGTATTGTTATCTCGGCACCACCATTGATAGATCTGCAGAAGAGACAGAAGACAAGATGGTTGAGGATCCAGTGCAAGAGAAGCAACTTCAGTTGTGACAGAAAAAGAGGGAATGTGAGTGAGGCAGGGAGAGAGGGAAAGAGTCAGAGAGGGACAGGGAATGGTGTAGATATAGAACCAATGTGATAGGGAGGGAACGAGAGAAGGGGGGGTGAGCAGTGAGAGAACGTAATATAGAATCATAAATTTACAGTGCAGGAGGGAGTCCATTTGGTCCATCGAGTCTGCACCGGCTCTTTGAAAGAGTACCCTACCCAAGCCCACGCCTCCACCCTATCCCCGATCCCCATTACCCAGTAACCCCTCCCAACACTAAGGGCTTTTTTGGACACTAAGGACAATTTAACCTGGCCAATCCACCTAACCCGCACATCTTTGGATTGTGGGAGGAAACCGGAGCACCCGGAGGAAACCCACACACAGAGGCAAGGAGAGGGAAAGGGAGTGAGAGGGGGTGGGGTAGAGAAACAATGTGAGGGGATGGAGAGTGGGAGTGAAGGAGAGGAGGGAGAGAATGGATGCAGGAGTGAGGGGAGGAGGAAAAAGGAAATATGAAAGGATGGGAGAGAGGGAATTAGAACAAAATGGAAGGAGAGGGGGAGAAGGACGCCTCTTGCCACTAAGGGCAAGAGAGCGGGAGAAAGGGTTATGGTAATAGATCTGTTGTCAATCACATCCGAGGCTACACGTCCACACTGATGTTATCAGTTTCAAAGCCTCTGAGGATGAATAATGCTATTCCCACACTAGAAATCTGTGTCAAACGTTCACTGGAGGAGCTGAGACAGCAGCTGCAATAAATGAGGTTTTATTCAGATGTGACATTGACAAGTTTAAATCCCCACCTGATCTGCTGCTGAAAATCACCTCCATTTCATCGGTCAGTTTCCCAAACTTCAGGAAACTACTGTTACTCCAGAAATAGAGGGTGTGTGACAGTCAATTGAGGAAAAAGAAGGGAATTTCTAACCGTGGCGTCAGCTCCTTCAGCAAATGAGAGGGAGTTGGAGGAAATCATGCTTCCTTTTCCTGTTTTGTAGAAGGATTGTTCCATACTACCAGAGAATACGGAGAGGATGAACACCTCAGATAGACCCTGGGATCCTCATAACCCAAGGACCAACTGCATAACTGCGAAGACATCCAGTCCCTTCTCAGCATTGCTCAATACAGAGAAGGTTGGGCAGTGAAACCATTATCTGGAAATTGGTCGGTTTAGGGGAGCTTTGACATATCATCAGATCTGAAACTGGTCAGTGGTGTGGAACCTTCCATTAGAACCTAACTTTCTGAATGTTCAACTGTGGATGATCAGTTAGGCTGAGGCTGGGAAGAAGTGCGAGTGGGCTCCAAATGTGTTGAGAGCTTCAATCACTCATTGAGCCTCATGAACCAGTGACTCATTCCTACAGGAGAGAGGTAGGGGCAGCACGGTAGTATAGTGGTCAGCACATTTGCTTCACAGCTCCAGGGTCCCAGGTTTGATTCCCGGCTTGGGTCACTGCCTGTTCGGAGTCTGCATGTTCTCGTGTCTGCGTGGGCTTCCTCCGAGTGCTCCGGTTTCCTCCCACAGTCCAAAGATGTGCAGGTTAGGTCGGTTGGCCATGCTAAATTGTCCATAGTGTCCAAAGGTTAGGTGGGGTTACGGGGGTAGGGTGGAGGTGTACGGATAGGGTGGAGGTGTGGACATAGGTAGGGTGCTCTTTCCAAGGGCCGGTGCAGTCTTGATGGGCCAAATGGCCTTCTGCACTGTAAATTCAATGATACCTATGACATGGGCAGAAACCCTTCAAATGTGAGGTTTGTGATAAAACATTTACAATATCTACGAGGCAGCTGAGACACCAGTGCATTCAGGTGTGAGGTGTGCAACAAATCATTCTCGCGGTCATCAAACCTCCGTGCACATCAACATATTCACATGAAAAACTTTTCATGTACGATATGTGCAACAAATCATTCTCATGGTCATCGAACCTCCTGCTCCATCAGAGGATCCATGCAGGAAAGTAACCATTCACCATTCAAGTGTGAGGTTTGTGATGAAGCTTTCCTCAATCCTCTTGGGATACCAGACGATTCACACAGGGGATAAAGTACAGATGTGGGGTGGATTCTCCGTAGATGCGCCGTTCCTCCGCCGGCAGCAAGATTCTCCGTCTAGTTAGCCAGCCAATGGGATTTTGCATTGTGGGTCATCCCACACCGCCGAAAAATCCCCAGGTGTGGTTGTGCTGCCGGCGCAACGTAGAATCCCGTCAGTGAAGAATGCAGCCCGCGATGTTTGCCACAAGGCTTTCACGCACTTCATCGATCTCCTGAAGCACCAGCTGATCCACACTGGTGAGAAACCACTCGGGTGTGAGGTGTGGGTAATTTTCTCCGAAGAAGTCGATAAACGGCTGCCACATCTGAACGAACCCTAATGTTGATCCTCTCAGGGCGAACTTTTTTTCTCAAGTCTACGAAACCCAGCCATGTCGCTAACCCAAACCCCCGATTTTGGGGGCTTCGAGTCCCTCCATGTTAACAATATCAGTCTCCAGGTTACCAAGGAGGCAAAGGCCAAATCGTCAGCCTCTGTCGCCCTCTGGACTCCCGGATCTTCCAACACTCCAAAAATCGCCACCTCTGGGCTCGGCACCACCCTCGTTTTTTGCACCGTGGACATGACATCTGCAAATCCCTGTCAGTATCCCCAAAGCTTTGGGCATGCCCAAAACATATGGACATGGTTTGCGGGCCCTACCGCGCACCTCACACACCTGTCCTCTACTCCAAAAAACATCCTCATCCGGGCCACTCTCATGTGTGCCCGGTGAACCACCTTGAATTGTATCAGGCTGAGCCTGGCACATGATGAGGACGTGTTGACTCTGCTCGGAGCATCCTCCCATAGACCTGCCTCTAACTCCCCTTCCAGCTCATCTTCCCTTTTACGCTTTAGCTCACCTATCTGAGTTTCCTCACACTCCATAAGTTCTTTATAGATTTCCGAAACCTTCCCCTCCCCACCCCCGTTCTAGAAACTACCTTGTCCTGGATCATCCCCTGTGGAGGTAGAAGCGGAAAGGTCGAAACCTGCCTCCGCGCAAAATCCCTTATCTGCAGATATTGAAACACATTCCCTCCCGGCAATTCAAACTCCTCCTCCAAATCCTCCAGACATGAAAAACTCCCATCAATAAATAGATCCCCCAGTCTCTCAATCCCTACTCTCTGCCACCTCTGAAACCCCCCATCCAGCCTCCCCAGGACAAACCAGTGATTACCACAAATTGGAGCCCACACCAACGCTCTCCCCACTGCCATATGCTTCTGCCCCTCCCCCAAACTCCCAGAGCCGCCATTACGACTGGGCTTGTGGAATACCGGGCTGGCGAGAACGGCAGAGGTGCCATTACCAGTGCTCTTAAACTTGTGCCCTGACATGATGCTGCCTCTACCCGCTCCCACACCAACCCCTCCCCTGTGTTATTCCTTGTGTCTGAATAAAGCTCGTAGTCTTACAGTTGAAGTAGATGCTTTATTTTGAGATCGTTCTCTCTCCAGCGCTTATGCTATGTTACATCTGAGCTGCCTGTCTGTGTCCTGCTCACCAGCTGCCGTTCCTGTGACTCTTCCTGTGAAGAGTCCCTGACTTCCTGTCTGTCTGTCTTTATACATGTCCCATGCTCCCTCGAGTGATTGCTCAGTTGTCGTACATCTACATTGACCCCTGAGAAAAATATATATATATACACAGATATGCAGATCCCCCATTACCCATTTCCTATTCATGGCTATATTTGCCACCCAGTTGGAGATACTAAAGTTCATCAGCGCCAGCCCCCCCTCTCGGCTCCGCTTTAACAGCATTTTCTTTACTTTCGGGTTGACACTCAGGGTTCTTGGGTGTTCAGGCAACAACAGTCAGTTATATTCATGACTCCAGTCTACATGCGGTGGCCAGAACGTTTTTCAGCAAACTCCAGGCCCACACGGAATAGTTTATTTCAGTTGTGTCACAGAAACAGGAGAAATAATTAATAATAGTTTAATATAGTCATAATCACATTATTACCTCAATAATATTGTCTGGAGTTCCTGCTTTATTTAATTGATGATAGTTTAAAAGAGTGAACTATTTCTCCATTCCTCCCATCTTTATAACACTGGAAGAAGAGAGAGAGAGGAGAGTCATGCCAGATAGAAGAGAGGCAAAAAGAGGAAAGCCAGGAAGAGAAAATTGAGAAGTGAGGTAGCAGAAAGGAAGAACTGAAAGGATAAGAAATTGGAAGAGAAGGAAAATGAAGGGGTGGGAGGAATCGACGCAGTAATGAGGAGAACAGAGAAGTGGAAAGAACATGAGGAGGAAAGAAGGGTGGTAGGGAGGAGAGGAAAGAGATAAAATCTGGGGAAGAGCAGATGAGAGTAAATTCTTCCCTCCCTCCTGTGCTTCTCACCCTATCTCTGTACCTCCTGTGCCGTTCTCTCCTGTCTCATCTGCTGTGAAGGAGCAGCTTCTTCACTTGTACATAGATATTTGTGCTTATGGTGATAGATCCGGTTGTTCACTTTCACTGTGTACGACCGAACTGAGAACTTCTCCACACAGATCACAAGTTGCCCAGTGAGCTGACTTTTTGTGAGGCTGTTGAATGTTTTCACCCTGACTGGCTCTCCAACTCTCAACTCTGGCAAAAAATAGCAGCTTTATCAAAGTAAATTTGTCTTTCTGTCATTTCACTTGATCTTGTTACTAATTCTGGCCTCATTAGTTTTTTAGCTGTTGGAAGAGTAGTCTTGGTGCAGCGTGATGTTAGTCACTGGACTGGATAACTTTCCATGCCTTCAATTACCTTGTATATATCTGTGCTGGATCTAATTGATTTTTTTTTTTGATGATCCCCTGAACAATTTTCAGCGTTGCGTTAGCCTTTCCTGGGGATCATGTGGAGATGATGTGTTGTGCATTTATTCATCAAGTGTCTGAATTCTTTACTTGTGAATTGAAGGCCCTTGCCACTCATCACAAAGTCAGAGATGCCACGACAACTGAAGTGTGGTTTCAGGTGTTCTTCGATCTCACTGATAATTGCTGACATTAGCTAGTCTAACTCCCAGTCATCTGAACAGTGGTTGACTGTGACGAGATATCAGTTCCAGTAAGAGTGAAGAGGTCTACTCCAAGCTTCATCCATGATTTATCTGGGATGGCGTGAGTCATGAGCAACTCTTTATCTTGCTTAGCTTGAAGTTCATGAAAAACACTGTACTGGCTGACAGAATCTATACAGTGCAGACGGAGGCCATTCGGCCCATCAGGTCTGCACTGACCCTCTGAAGGAGCATTCTACCTCGGCCCACTCCTTGCCTTGTCCCTGTAACCCCGTGCATCGATCATGGAAAATTCAACTGGCATCACATCTTTGGACTGTGAGAGGAAACCGGAGCACTTGGAGGAAACCCATGCAGACACAGGAAGAACGTGCAAACTCCACATAGACAGTGATGTGGTCTTCAAACTCATTGCTCATGTTTGACCAGCAGAGCATTTTTATTTTCTTTCTCAGACTAGACTCGATTTCTTGATGGTTTGTGTGAATGTGTTTCAATACCTCTTTAGGGTTAATGAGCCTCAACTCTTTGTACAAGATGCTATCTTGGGCGATCACTTCATCACATCTACAGTGCAGAAGGAGGCCATTCAGCCCATCGAATCTGCACCAGCTCTGAGAAAGCCCATGGCACTACCCTGTCCCCATAACCCAGTAACCTCAACTAATCATTTTTCCACCTAACCTGCACATCTTTCGACTGTGGGAGGATGCCAGCGCACCCGCAGGAAACCAATGCAGACATGGGGAGAAAGTCACCTGTAGCCAGAATTGAACCTGGGACCCTGGAGCTGTGAGGCAGCAGTGCTAACCACTATGCCACCATGCCACCCATTCTCTGTCTGTCCAATGCTCTTACATTAACAGTTGTGTCCTTGACGCCTTTCATCACGACGTCCTGTAACATTTGAATCTCACTGTGCAGTTTGCTTCATCTGAGCAAGATGCTGGTCTGTCAGATTCAATGTTGCTGCTGGATTGTGATCCAGGAGATATGTTGATTGTGTGAAAATCTTGTCACAAACACCGTACCTGAAGAGATTCTCTCCTGTGTGAATCCACGAGTGGCCCAGGAGTGTTAAAGATGTTACAAAAAAAAAACTTAATCACAAACCTCACACTTGATGTGTTTCTCCAGGCTGTGGCTCCTCTGATGGAGCTGGAGACTTGATGACATTGAGAATTATTTGTCACATACCTCACACCTAAATGGTTTCTCCTGTGTGAGTGCGTTTGTGTTTGTTGAGGTTCCCTGAAATGAGAAGGATTTGTCACACACCTCACACGTGAACGGTTTCTCCCGTGTGGGCGCATCTATGTGTGGGATGGTTCGATGAATGAGAGAACAATTTATCACACACCTCACACTTGAATCCCTGTGTCTGCGTGGGTTTTACCCCCACAACTCAAAGATGTGCAGGTTAGGTGGATTGGCCACACTAAATTGCCCCTTAATTGGAGAAATAAATTTATTTTGAAAACCTCACATTTGAATGGTCTCTCCTCTGTGTGAACATGTAGGTGTAAGCGGAGAGCGGATAACCAAAAGAATGATTTGTGACACACCTCATATGAATGAAAAAAAAATGAATGAAAATCGCTTATTGTCAGAAGTAGGCTTCAATGAAGTTACTGTGAAAAGCCCCTAGTCGCCACATTCCGGCACCTGTTCGGGGGTTGAACTGTGCTGCTGGCCTGCCTTGATCTGCTTTAAAAGCCAGTGATTTAGCCCAATGTGCTAAACCACCCACATGTGAATGGCTTCTCCCCCATATGGCTTCACCGATGATTCCCCAGGCCTGCTTGTTGTGTAAAGCACTTGTCACACACTTCACATTTGAGCAGCTTGTCCCCAGTGTGAGTGCGTTGAGTTTTGATGGATATACGAAAGCTCAATTGCACACATCACACTTGAATGGTTTCCCTTTCATGTGGCAGTTCTTGTGTTAGTGGTGGGGCAACAGATGCATCATATGTGTTCAGAGATCCTCTGAGGCTGTGGAGCCTCACATCCTCAGACTTGACCAGGCTCTCACCTCGATTAGTGGTTCATGAGGCTGGATGAACAATTGAAGATATCACCATATTTGGAGTCCACTCACTTCTTCTCGGCCTCACCCTGACCGATCACCCAGAAAGGTTAGTTCGAATGGAAGATAAGTCACTTGGGTCGGATGGATTGTATTTCAGGGAGTTTAATGAAGCCAGGAAGGAAATAACGGATATTCTTAGGATCATTTTCCAAACCTCACTAGATACAGATGAGGTACCAAAGGATTGGAGGTCTACGAAGGCTGTACCATTAATAAAAAAGGGTGCGAGGGATAGGCCAGAAAATTTCCGACTGGTCAGTTGGACTTCAATGGTGGGCAAATTATTGGAAACAATTCTGAGAGACAGGATACTTTGAAAGGAATGGATTAATCACAGAGAGTCAGCTTGGATTTGACAAAGCAAACTGAATAGAACTTACAAACTGAATAGAACTGTTTGAGGAAGTAACAAGGAGGATTGATGAGGGTAGTGCAGTGGATATTATGTACATGGATTTCAGGAAAGTATTTGACAAGTTCCCACATGGCAGACTGGTTGGAAAAGTGAGATCTCATGGATTACAGGGGAAGGTGGCAGGTTGGATCCAAAATTGGCTCAGTGACAGGAAACAAAGGGTCGTGATCGATGGATATTTTTCAAATGAAAAACAGTTCCACAGGGCAAAGTATTGGAATGCTTGCTGTTTGTTGTATATATTAATGATTGCGTGCGCAGTCCAACGGCCTCGCTGCACCCAAAAAACAGCTCGCCATGGCACAGCGTGGCCGTTGAAAGCCGGGAGAACGCACACCCGGGATCTACCCAGCTCCCCACGCCTCGCGAGATTCAATGTGATCTCGCGTGAAGTTGCCATGTGAATCCTGCCCACAATGGGCAGGGTCACTTTTTTGGCAAATCTGCACATTATAGCAAGATAGTTCACCTCACTCTAATGTGCAGATTCCCAAGTACCTGAGGCTTTGGGATTCAACCCCTTCAACGCGGAGAACTTGGGTGAGTGTCGTTGAGTACTGGTCTCCACAAACAAAGTCAGAAGGAACGGCACTCATGGGGGTCTCCCAGGGGATCGGAGGCCCCTAGCTGCATGGCCTTTGGGCAGAGTGGTACCTGGCCTGCTGGTGACACCTGGGTACCCTAGCAATGCCAGCCTGGCATCTTGGCAGTGCACCTGGGTGTCAGCTTGGCACTGCCAAGGTGCCTGGTTGGTACTATCAGTTGGCATGGGTGGTGCCAGGTTGGCACCCTCTCATAGTGCGTTCAGGCTGGGTAGGAAGGTCGGGGATTGTTTGAGGACCTCGGAGATCAGGACGCCATTTAAAAATGGCATCCTGATCTCTCGCTACAATGGGGAGTTCCGGCGAGCATAGCTCCCCACTGTACAAATCAAGGCTATATGCGACCTTGGCCACGCGTTCCCCATTCAGGCCCCTTATTCAACGCGACTGCTGGAAAACATGCAGCTAAACACGCTCACTAGGTGAATTTGTTCCCTTTTGAGAGAATCGTGCCCTTTGACTTAAATGTGGGTAGTATGATTAGAACATTTGTTGATAGAGGAAAGCTGTCAACTGCCAAATGAGATAAATTGTTTGGTTGAGTGGGCAGAGAAGTGGCAATTCAATCTGGAAAAGTGTGAGGTACGACATTTGGGTGAGGGCAAACAAAGCACGGGAATACTCAATAAACATGAAGATACTGAGAAGGTTTGAGGAAGTGAAAGACCTTGGAGTGCACATCCACAGGTCCTTGTTGGTGACAGGACAAATGGACAAGGTAGTGAAGGAAATATATGGAATGTTTTCTCTATTGGGTGAGGTATTGAATACAGCATCAGGGATGGTATGATGGAACTGAATAAAACACTGGTCAGGGCACAGCTGGAGTTTTGTGTCACCACATTACACAAAGCACATCATTGCTCTGGAGAGAGTACTGAGGAGAGTTAGAAGAACGTTGCCAGGGCTTGAAAATTGCTGCTATGAGGAGAGATTGGATGGGCTACGCTGTTTCCATTAGAACAGAGGAGGCTAAGGGGTGACCTAACTGAATTAGCCTAGTTTTTCCTCCGTGGAGCTGGCAGTAGAGATGCTCGATCCGAGGTCAAGGCGGGTTTATGGTCATTTTATAGACCCCACAGAGCCACACCAAACTGTCCGACTTCAACATGAGGAATACAGGCGCGGCCCAATCTGCACGGTGGACAGGCCGAATAATACCAAGTTGCTCCAAATTGTCCAATTCCCGGTCTATCTTGGCGGGAAGTGTGTACGGCACAGGGCGGGTGCGCAAATATCGGGGTTGGGTGTTCTCTTCCACATTTATCGTGGCCATCGCTCGTTTAATGGTCCCGAGGCTTTCAGTGAAAACCGAAGAGAACTTGGACAACACTCCGTCCGGTCCACAGGGGTACATCTGGCTTACGCATTGCCAATCTAAATATAATTAATGCAGCCAATCGCGCCCCAATAGGCTGGGCCCATTGCCGCGGACTACCACCAATGGTAGGCATGCTGACCGGTCTCCATATGCCATGTGCACATGGGTGGTGCCCTCGATTTCTAAAGGATCCCTGGCATATGTGGTCTGTCGGGTCCCTGTGTCGCGAAGTTCGAGCGGCTGAAGACCTGTCCGGATAGCAGTGAAAAAACTGACGATCGAAACCGCCGCTCCCATGTCCAGTTCCATCTCGGTGGGGTGTCCCTTTAGCAGCAGCGTCACCCGGATAGGTGACGTTCTGGGGCCAGTCACACCGTTCAACGGTAGGGTTGGCTCGTCAGCATCCAAATTTGATAAAAGGGAAGAAATTTCAAAATTGAAATTATATTTATATTTTTATATTAAACACATACTCAAAGGGTAAAACTGGTCTTCGCCTGTTTTACACACCGCCTGATTGTCTTTTCCATTGTCCTCATGGTGTCAGTGAAGATGGGGTCTGGGCAGAGGAAAGAAAGTAGCCACATTGTCTGCTCCTGGTCACTATCCAGTGTCCCTGCTGGAAACAGAGGCTGTGTGACAGTCAAGTGAGGAAAAAGAAAGGACTTATACCTGATCCCCCACACAGGGAACTAACGGACTGCCATTCACTGTGGAACAGTCTCTAACTGAGGAATCAGTCCCTTCAGCAAAGGAGGGGAGGGATTTGGAGGAAATCATGTTTCCTTTTCCTGTTTTACAGAAGGATTTCTCTGTACTACATCAGAGAATACAGAGAAGATAGACAATCACCAAAGGAACAACTGGGTAGAAGTGTAAGTGGGTGGAAGTCAGAGCTAGGCTGTCATATATATTCTACACCAGAAAGTCAAGGCTGAGTTGACATGCTTGGAAGAATTAGGCAGCATAAAACCGGCACAGATCTCTGAAGGGGTGGCCCCTATTGTCCCTGTCTGAAAACCTGACCGCTCTGTCAGGATCTGCGGTGATTAGAAACTCACCACAAACCAAGCGTCCCGGGAGTGGCAGTGCAGAGCAGGAGGCAGGCGGAGAGGCGGTGTGGGGCCCAGAATGCGAGGCAGCCGGAATGGTAGTGGCGGGGCCCAGAATGCGAGGCAACCAGAGTGGAGGTGCGGGGCCCAAAGAGCGAGGCAGCTGGAGTGGCGGCGCGGGGCCCAGAGCGTGAGGCAGCTGGCGTTGCAGTGCGGGGCCCAGAGTGCAAGGCAGCTGGATTAAGCGTGAGGGAGCAGTAAGTACAAGACAAAAGCATGTAGCTGTCACTGACTGGCACATGCCAAGCATCCACTATAGATTTCTCACACTGGATGTCTGAAGATAAAGTTGAGAAGCAGAAATAAAACATTTGTTCAACGTCTAGGAAGAACAGATTGCCTTCTGAAGTTTCAAAGTAACATTTCCAATTAATGGACATCCGGTGGCAACATTAAGAAAACTGCGAAACAACATTTTAACCCCATCAAATGTACATCAAAATCATGCAAAACCCTCCCAACCTAAACCCAGCAGACAATGTAAAGAGGAACCCGAAAAGAGGAACGTGGGAAAGAGCCAGCTGCCCACCAAGAAGACCAACAAGGATGAGGGAAAGGGAAACCTCAACAGCAGAGACGGCGGCCACACGAGGTGGCATGAAAACAGGAAGGGCTAACTCCACAGAGTTCTTAGCGCAGACCCAGGCACTGATGGACAAGCTCATGGGCTTCATCACCGCCGAGCTCCAGAGGCACAGAGAGGATCAGAAAAGAGAACTCCTGGCAGCTGTCGAGACAGCGGTGGAGACATGAGGGAGGCGATGGGCAAAATGGAGCGGCAGGTGGAGGCCCAGGAATTGAAGACGAGAGACCTGGAGAAGCCACCACAGACCAAAGAGACTGGATCGCAGAATTGGAGACCCAGTGGCGAGCCTGATTAAGACTCAGAAGGGTTTAAGGGAGAAAATCGATGACCAAAAAAATAGGTCTCACCACCAAAACTTGAGAATGGTGGAGTTGCCGGAGGGAATGGAGGGAAGAAACCCCACGGAATACATCTCGGAAATGTTCGGGAAACTGGTCAGCAAAGAGAGCTTTGCTAAGTCCCCGGAGGTGGGCCCATAGGTCTACCTTGGTCTGCTTTCAAAGCCAGCGATTTAGCCCTGTGCTAAATCAGCCCCCTGGACAGGTGGACAGGAATGAAAGGGAAACCAAGCAGCGGTTGATTGACTCCATACTGGAGGTGGATGGGCAGTACTCCACAGCCCCAACCGGTTTAGCACACTGGGCTAAATCACTGGCTTTTAAAGCAGACCAAGGCAGGCCAGCAGCACGGTTCAATTCCCGTACCAGCCTCCCCGAACAGGCGCCGGAATGTGGCGACTAGGAGCTTTTCGCAGTAACTTCATTTGAAGCCTACTTGTGACAATAAGCGATTTGCATTTTCATTTCAGAAAGGAAAAAACTGCTGATGGAATTTAACCTGCACACGGAAGGCGGTCCACCAGACATGGAGGGGCCTTTTACGAACATGGAGCCAAAGCCAGCCACATGCTGGCAAACCAGCTAAGAAAATTTGCTGCTGCGAGAAAGCTCAGATCAGAGACAGTAATGGCAGGATGGTAGCAGACCCAACGAGGTCAACAAAGCCTTGACAAATTTTTACCGAGGGCTATACAGCTCCAAGTCCCTGGAGAGGGCCTTGGGGATGGTACAGTTCCTTGACAGACTGGATATGCCAGGGGAAGGACAAAAAACAGCCGCTGGATGCACCCCAAGGGCTGGGCAAAATCGTGGATTGAATCAAATCCGTGCAGTCAGGGAAAGTGCCAGGATCAGATGGGTTTCAGTCAGACTTTTACAAAACATTCTCAGCAGCGCTGGCCCCACACCTGTGGGAGATGTTCAATGACTTACTGTCTAAGGGGACCCTGCAGCCCACACTGGCCCAGGCCTCAATTTTATTGATCCCCAAAAAGGACAAAGACCTGACGGTGTGTGGATCATGCAGGCCCATCTCCCTCCTAAACACTGATGCGAAAATCCTGGCGAATGGAGAGCTGCTTACCAGATGTGATCGCGGAAGATGAGACCAGGTTTGTGAAAGGATGACAACTAACAGCGAACATCAGACGCCTGCGATCCCAGGATCCCATCAGGGGAGAGGACACCAGAGGTAACCGTCTCCCTGGACACTGAGAAAGCCTTTCATCAAGTAGAATGGAGGTACCTCATGGAGGTGCTTAAACGGTTTGGGTTCGGAGAGGGATTCAACACTACGGTGAAGTTCCTGTACAGCGCTCCTATGGCGAGCATATGGACAAACACCACCGGCTCCGAATACGTCTTGCTGCACAGGGGAATGAGGCAGGGGTGCCCACTATCCCCGCTCCTGTTCGCACTGGTTTCGCATAGGGCTAAATCACTGGCTTTGAAAGCACACCAAGGCAGGCCAGCAGCACGGTTCAATTCCCGTACCAGCCTCCCCGAACAGGCGGCAAAATGTGGCGACTAGGGGCTTTTCACAGTGACTTCATTTGAAGCCTACTTGTGACAATAAGCGATTTTCATTTCACTAGAAATTGAGTTGCTGACTATTACTCTTAGATCGGCGGATTGGTGGATGGGAATCCGAAGAGGGGGCAGAGAGCAGAGTTTCATTCTATGCGGGTGACCTGCTCATCTCTGGATATAACTCCCTACGCAGCATGGGAAAGATAACCGGACTCCTCAGGGAGTTTGGCGCCTTCTCAGGTTCCAAACTCAACCTGGGTAAGCGCAAGATCTTCCCGGTAAACTCAAGAGGGAGGAGTGGAGCTGGAGGAACTACCATTTAACGGGACTCAAACCAAGTTCAGGTACCTGGGATCCAAGTGGCCCACACCTGAAGGAGGCTCCACAAATGTAACTTCTCCAGCCTGGCGGAGGAGGTGAAGAGGGACCTGCAAAGATGGGACTCACTCCCTCTTTCACTAGCTGGAAGGGTACAGACAATCAAAATGAACGTGTTGCCTCTGCTCCTCTTCATATTTAGACCGCTGTCGATCTTCATCCCCAAATCCTTCTGCACCAAGGCTGCCAAACTAATCACAGCCTTTGTCTGCGGGTGGAGTACCTGGAATACGGAAGTCCATTTTACAACGAGGGCGGTACGATGGGGAGGTGCTTGTCCTACCAAATTGTCTGTTTTACAGCTGGGCTGCCAATGCGGAGATGGTGAGAGGGGGTAGCTAAGGGAGCCAGATGTGGATTGGGTCCAAATGGAGGCGGCCTCCTGCATGGGGACCTCCCGCCGAGCACTGGTCACTGCACCACTCCCAGCCCCCCCCACACACACACGCCAGGAGCCCGGTGGTAATGGTCACCCTTCGGGCGTGGAACCACTTTAGACGCCATGTTGAACTGAGCAAGATGTCCACGAGGGGTCCCCATGTGCAATAACCAGTTCACACCGGCCCGGCATGGATGGATGCTACCTTTGGAACATGGAGAGGGGCCGGAGGAACGCTGACGCGAGAGGACATGTATGTGGATGACAAACTGGTGACCCTGGGGGAACTCACAGAGAAGCTCCAACTCCCGAAAGGAAATGAGCTCAGATATCTACTGCTACGTAACTTTCTCTGCAAGGTGACAAAAGAGTTCCCCAAAGACCATGCACACACTCTTGGACACAATGGTGGGGCTGGACTGGTTAGGGGATGATCAGTCCGATGACATATATAGGAGGCTCACGGAAAAGGTTAGGACACCACTGGACGAGACCAGATGAAATTGGAAAGAGGAATAAGGCACGGATATAGGGGGAGGACTCTAGATCAAGGCATTGCACAGAGTCAACTCCATCTCCTCCTGCTTTGGGTTAGAACATAGAACATTACAGCGCAGTACAGGCCCTTCGGCCTTTGATGTTGCGCCGACCTGTGAAACCAATCTAAAGCCCATCTACACTATTCCATTATCATCCATATTTTTATCCAATGACCATTTAAATGCCCTTAATGTTGGCGAGTCCACTACTGTTGCAGGCAGGGCATTCCATGCCCCTACTACTCTGAGTAAAGAACCTACCGCTGGCATCTTTCCTATATCTTGTATGGAGGGCATAAGCTATGAGGAGCGATTGAATAAACTCGGTTTGTTCTCACTGGAACGAAGGAGGTTGAGGGGCGACCTGATAGAGGTATACAAAATTATGAGGGGCATAGACAGAGTGGATAGTCAGAGGCTTTTCCCCAGGGTAGAGGGGTCAATAACTAGGGGGCATAGGTTTAAGGTGAGAGGGGCAAGGTTTAGAGTAGATGTACGAGGCAAGTTTTTTACGCAGAGGGTAGTGGGTGCCTGGAACTCGCTACCGGAGGAGGTAGTGGAAGCAGGGACGATAGGGACATTTAAGGGGCATCTTGACAAATATATGAATAGGATGGGAATAGAAGGATACGGACCCAGGAAGTGTAGAAGATTGTAGTTTAGTCGGGCAGTATGGTCGGCACGGGCTTGGAGGGCCGAAGGGCCTGTTCCTGTGCTGTACATTTCTTTGTTTGTTTGTTGATCTATCTCCCCTCAATTTACAGCTATGTCCCATCTTGCTAGCCATAAGCCTGATGCAGGTCAAGGTGGTGCACAGAGCACACCTCACCAAGACAAGCATGATCGGGTTATTGCCGGATCTGGAGGACAAGTGCGAAAAGTGCCGGGGCGGGGATCCAGCCAATCACACCATTATGTTTTGGTCATGCCCTCAGGGAATTCTGGACGGCCTTCTTCGAGGCTGTGTCCAATGTGGTGGGGATCGGGATGGAGCCCTGCCTGTTGGTCTACGGAGTATCAGTGCACCCAGAACTTTGGACAGGAAAAGAAGCGGACGCCTTGGCCTTCGCCTCACTGATCGCTAGGCGGAGACTTCTACTGGGATGAAAGTCGGCAGCACCACCCTGGGCCTCGGAATGGCTCACAGACCTGGTTGAATTCCTGAGGCTGGAAAAAAAAATCAAGTTCGAAATAAGAGGGTGCCAACAGAGGTTCTACACCACCTGGAGCAAATTCACAAACTTATTCAAGGATCTATTTGCAACCATCAGCCAGTCAAAGGGGTGGGGGGGAAGAGGGGAAAGTAGGGAAGTGAGGGGGGGTAATAGAAAACATGGTGGATCGTGCTAGCCACCCAGAGAGAGAGCTAGAGAAGCATAGGGAATGAAGGAGGGAGTGGGCCATCTACTGGAGGGAGCACCGGCCTCCCCTGTGTGGGGAGAAATGGGCAACAAGCAGACCCACCCCCTTTGAAGGCCTAAGGACCAATGAGGGAGGGGGACTTTCCCCTTCCCCTTCACCAACGGAATGAAGATTACAGACAAATGAGGGGGGAGACCCCAAACACACCAGGATACAGAAGGGGGAAACGAAAAATGACTCCTGCCGTTAAGCGACAGGAACACTAGTAAAACCCGATAGACTGTTCTGAAAATCGAACATTGTTGTACAAATGTAAATGCTATCAAACGCTAGAGCCCCAGTCACGGCTATGGTGACAAGGAGGATCCAGAGGCCAAAGGGCCTGTTCCTGTGCTGTATCGTTCTTTGCTTTTGGCTGCCACAGCTATGTTTTCCAACATGGGGTCTCAGTTTTCCAATGCTGAAGCTCTGAGTCGGCTCCTGCTACCCCAAAGCCTGGCACCGCCCCAGTGCCGCAAGAAATTGCCCCGGCTTTAAATGTTCTGGATACCTTGCCAGTCTCGACGACCCACATCAGGAACTGGACTCACTGTGACACGGTCTTCTCAAAGGTCAAATGAATGTTTCAAATGGCAGGCATCAAATTAAAGTCGGAGTAGCTCATGCTTTACTAACTAAGATGAACCCAGTTGCGGACAGGGGAGTCCCCAAGTGGTGACACCACCCACAGCAAGAGAGCCAGTACTGCAATAACTGTATAGTGTGCACCCTGGCCAGACAGTCCTTTTTTCTAATTAAGAGGCAATTTAGCGTGGCCAATCCACCTATCCTGCACATCTTTGGGTTGTGGGGGCGAAACCCACACAGGCAAGGGGAGAATGTGCAAACTCCACATGGACAGTGACCCAGGGGCGGGATCGAACCTGGAACCTCGGCACCGTGAGGCAGTAGTGCGCCACCATGCTGCCCTCCGTTCTAGTACCTCAATGAGGTACTTCCACTCCCAACTGGTCGAAGGCCTTCTCTGTGTCCAGGGAGATGATCACCTCTGCAGTGTCCTCCCCGGGTGGGGACATTGCCACGTTCAGCAGGCGTCTGATGTTTGCCCTTGAGAAACCCCTTCTGACATTCTGCGATCACTCGCCAGAATTTTCGTTAGGACTTTAGCGTCAAGGTTTAGGAGTGAGATGGGCCTGTATGACCCACACTCCGCTGGGGCTTTCTTTGGGATCAGTGATATCGAGGCCTGTGCCCCCCTCAATAGCAAGTCATTAAACATCTCCTGGGCCAGGACTGCTGCAAACCTTTTGTAGAAGTCCACCTGGAACCCATCAGGTCCCGGTGTCTTCCTGGATTGCATGGGGTTGATGCACCCCATGACCTCCTCCAGCCCAACGGTGCTTCCAGTCCCTGTCCCTTTTGCTCCCCCTCAGCTCGAAGTCCAGCCCATCCAGGAATTATTTCATCTTCAAGTCCCCTTCCGGTAGAAGGTTGAGAAGGCTCTGTTGATATCCTCCGGAGCCATGACCATCCATCCCTGATATGAGCTATCTCTCACATGCGGCCGCATGTATCTTCAGCTGGTGTGCCAGTAGGCAGCTGGCCTTGTCCCCATGTTCATAAAAGGTCCCCCGTGTCGGCGGAACTGACATTCTACTTTCCCAATGGAGAACAGGTTGAATCCCATTTGCAATTTTTTCCTCTCCACTAGCAGCAACACGGTAGGGGCCATAGAGTACAGCAAATCTACGTCCAATACGGAGTCGATCAGCACTGCCTGGCCACCTTTTCTCCTTTGTCTCTACGAGCACTGTGAGCTATTATCCTCCCCTGATCGCTGCCTTCAGTGCCGATGGCTATTGTCGGCGAGTGGGCTATGTCCAGCTTCCTTGGGGGCACGAGGCTGGGTTTGTCTTCAACCTCACATCCACATAGTGTGGTGCGTGATCCAAGATTACTATTGCGGAGTATTCTTCCCCAACTACCCCAGGACTTTCCTACCACAAATAAGTCTATTCAGGAATAGGCCTTGTGGACATGTCCTACTCCTTCGGGTGGCTGAACCTCCATGGGACTGTTACAGCCGCGCCGATTTGCTCCATGAAGATGATCAGTTTCTTAGCCATTCCTGATTTAGCATCTGATTTAGGTCTGGGCCTATCTGCCTTCGGGTCCAGGACACAATTAAAGTCGCCCCCGGTGATCAGTTGGTGGGAGTCGAGGTCGTGGATCTCTGCCATTGTCTTTTTGATGAACTCGGCATCATCCCAATTTGAGGTGTACACATTCACTAATACCACTGGGACCACTTCCAGAACTCCACTTACCATTATGTACGTTGGGTCAGTCACTGTGTTGGTCGCCGTGAAGACTACCCTCTTGCTGAATAGTATTGCCACCCCATTTGCCCTTGTGTCGAAGCCCGCTTGATCTGCCTGTCCCACCCCGCTTTTCCTTACACTCACCTGGCCTTTAGCTCTTCGGTGAGTCTCCTGGAGAAAGATTATGTTGACCCTCAGGTTTGTGAGGTGGGTGAAGACTCTAGATCTTTTGCCTGGGCTGTTAAGTCCCCTTATGTTCCAGGTAACTCTCTTGGTGGGGGGAGGGGGTTCTGTCCCCCTGCTCCTCTCGGGTCAGCCATATTTGCTCACTTCGTGGACATGCCCCTGCATGCCCGGGTTCGCCTTTGTTCTTGGCCTGTCCAAGATGGCCACCGCTACCTTCCTCTTTCTTCCGATCTCCATGTGTGACCAGTTTTCTACCCTCTCCCAGACTCCCAGAACTCCTCCGATCGCGTAATCTAACCTTTCCTCTCCCAACACCTCCTGTTCCACCCTTTCTTTCCTACCATCCCTTATCCTTCAAACCCTGCACCACCCTCCCTCCCCGCTGACTTATCCTCCATCCCTGTCAGACGTTCCCTCCTCTCAGGAAACCTGCCAGAACCGCCCTCACATTACTCCAATGAACCAGCACGTTCGCCAGTGTGGTAGCCCTCCCTGGAAAAGGAGCTCCATAATCTAGAACTGTCTGATTCCTCCCTGACCCTTTGCTTTCCCTATTTAGCATTGTCCTGCCTGGGGCTTGCGGAGGGGAGACCTTGATGCTCAAGAAGTCAGTCCCCTCCTCGCCCTGCTGGCCTGGCCCCACTGCGTGTCGTGTCCCACTCTATGGCCCTAACCCTCTGTGACCCATGAGCTTTGTGTAATAGTTTGCAGTGAAAATACCAATGATGCTTTCCCACTAAACAATTGCGGGACGAAACGTAGACGGGTTACCCACCCAATGGGACAAAGTCTCGCTGAGTACAGTATGCTGAATCGCACCTTCTTCTTAAAGTTTGGCCCCATTGAACTCAACTCGGCACTTGGCCAGGTAGGCCCAATGTCCTGATGGACTCGGATGGTGTGTCTTTCCAATTTGCATGACCGCATGTTTCTTGCCCAACTCAGGATTTGTTCCTCATCTTGGTACTTGTGCAGTCTTACGATTATTGCCCGCGGTGGTTCCCCCAGTTTCGTTTTTTGGCGGAGCGACCTGTGGGCCCAGTCTACCTCTGGTGAAGCCCTCCTCCCAGATCAGTTTCCCGAGCATTTTTGATACAAACTTAAGTTGGGCTCCTACCTTTTGTGCCCTCTGGTAGCCTGACGATCCCGAGTTTTTGCCGCTGGGACCTGCTGTCTTGGTTGTCTATCTTGGCCTTCAGTGTCTTTTGGGTTTCCGCCAACCTCGTTATCTCGGCCTCAAGTGAGGCAATTATTTCGTCTTGCTCAGTGACCGTTTTCTCAAACTCCTGGATCGTATATCCTTGAGCCTCCAGTTGTCACTCCATCCTGTCCATCGTTCCCCGTATAGGAGCCAGTGCGGCCTCGATTGCGGTGTTCATTGCCAACATTCGGTCCTCCTTTACCGCCTCCCTATGCTTTTGGAGTTCTGTCGAGGTGAACTCCATCAGCCTCTCCGTTGATGACTGGGACGGCGTTGGCGACTCTGTTGGGTCCGCCAAGTTTGGATTCACGTTGCCACGCGGGTCCCCTTGCTCAGATGTTGTGGTCTTTCTCTATCTGCTTTTGCTCCCCTTCCGACCTGTCTGGTGGTTCGCCAGCATCCCAAACCGGGTGAGTTGTTGATGGGAGGTCAGTTGGTTTGGCTTTTCCAGGCGGGAGGCATGTTTTGCGGAGCCGCTGAGCTCATGGCTGCTACCGGATGTCCGCTGGTCCCATCCTGGGGAAAATATTTCTTGATACTGGTGGACGAACACTTCAAGTGGCTGAATGTTCAGGAAATGGGGATAGCAACCTCAGCGGCCACCATCGAAACCCCAAGACACATTTTCACCATTCATTGCCTTCCAGAGGTATTGGTTTCTGCTGATGGCACAGCTTTTACAGAGGAGAAATTCCAGTGTTTTGTACAGACTAATGGCATCCACCACATTCGAATGTTCCTCATCACCTGGCCTCAAATGGCCTGGCAGAAAGAGCAGTGCATGGTTTTAAACCATAGAAACATACATCGAAAATAGAAGCAGAAGGAGGCCATTTGGATCTCCGAACCTGCTCCGCCATTCATTATGATCATGGCTGATCATCAAGTTCAATAGCCTAATCCAGCCTTCCCTCGCATATCCCTTGATCCCCAAGAGCTATATCTAACTCTTTCTTGAAATTATGCAACATTTTGGCCTCAAATACTTTCTGTGGTAGTGAATTCCACAGATTCACCACTCTCTGGGTGAAGAGATTTCTCCTCATCTCAGTCCTCAAAGGTTTACCTTATCCTCAAACTATCATCCCTTCAGCTCCTCGCTAAAACTTGTGTTTCTCAGAACTTCCGGTCCATTATTCATGTCTTCTTTTATGAAGACAGAAGCAAAGTACGAATTTAGTTCCCGAGACATTTCTTTGTTCCCCGTTATGAATTCCCCAGTTTCTGACTGTCAGAGGCCTACATTCATTTTTGTCCATCTTTTTCTCTTTACATACCTGTAGAAACTCAGTTTTTATGTTACCCGCTAGCTTTACTTTCATATTGTATTTTCCCCTTCTTAATCAATCCCTCGGCCCACCTTTGCTAAACTTTATCCAATCCTCAGATCTATTGCTTTTTCTTGCTAATTCTTGCTTCACCTGGTGTTCCCCAATTTGGCGAGGCAAGCTACACAAAAGAAGTACCATGACTAGGCAATAGATCATTTAAAATCGGTGATCTTGTTTTGGTAATTAACTTTGTATCTAGTCCACCATAGATACCTGGGAAATTTGTGGCAAAGTCTGGTCCTGTCTCAAAGCTGGTGAACTTACAAGGGAGACGAGTACGGAAGCACACAGACCACATGAGGAACAAGGAGGTTGCAGCCCCAATGACTGGTGGATCCAGTAGGCACTACGAACGTCCCTTTGAAACCTGAAGCAAGGGGCACAGCCTTGGACTTATCACTTAGAAACTGAAACTAATGCAGCAGAAATATTATAATGTCAGCCGTAGTTTAGTTACAACTGTCGTCGGAGTCAGAAAGTTGTGGGTTCAAGTCTCTCACTCCAGAGCACTGAGGTTAACACTTCAGTGCAGTAATGAGGAAGTGCTGCACTGTCTCGGAACTACCATCTTTCAGATGGGTTAAACCCCGTCTGCCTTCTCAGGTGAATGGAGGTGATCCCATGACGCTACCTTGGGTAAGAGCAGGGGAGTTATCCCTGATGACTTGGTCAATGTAGATCCTGCAATCAGCATTACAAAAACAGATTATCTGGTTATTATTACATTGCTGTTTGAGAGAGCTAAATTACAAAGAGGAGAGACTCATTAAAATACACTTTTGAACAACACAAGTTGATGAAAGTTGATATAAAAATGCAAGTCTTTCTTTCTCAGGAAACTGTTCTGCTTCCTGTGAAATTGGAAATTTTAAACCCATAGATGGGGAAAGTATACCAGCCCACAGTGACATTGAGCAATATATTGTAGACAGGGATCTTACTGTAGGCTACTGAGTGTTTCAGTGACTAGCAACACATCATGCTGACAAATCACGTAGATTGGGTCAAGCTAAAAAGTTATTTATTGTGAGTTTTCAATCTATTGAAGATTGATAAAACAGCAGACAAACAACAACACAATATTCAACTTACACCAAACTTTGAACCAACCAAAATAACAAAGCATTTGAAAATGACTCAAGATCTTTCCCAGAACATGAAATAAATCTTGGAAGAGTGTACGGTCAACATGTCACACTGTTATTACATTGAGGTATGATGGGCTGAGGGAACCTGGGTCTGTAGGCACTCACCCCCACACCCTCACCATACTAAGGATAGTAGTCCTCCCAGACAGGAGTACAAACATTACCCATGGTATTAGTCAAACACCCATCACATGAAGAGGATCTGTCTATAATATACATAATCAACTGAAGCAGGGTTCGATTCTACCCCATACCCACTCCTGACAGATGAGTACAAACATTTCAATGGTATCATTCAAACACCCATCATCTGTCTATAAGTCACATGATGTGGAGATGCCGGCGTTGGACTGGGGTGAGCGCAGTAAGAAATCTTACAACACCAGGTTAAAGTCCAACAGGTTTGTTTCGAATCACTAGCTTTCGGAGAACTGCTCCTTCCTCAGGTGAATGAAGAGGTGGGTTCCAGTAACATATATATGGACAGGGTGCAAGATGCAATACGATACTTTGAGCTGTGCTGTGCTGTGTTGGACTTTTAACGTGGTGTTGTAAAACTTCCTACCAGACATCACATCACCAACTAAAGCAGGATTCTCCCCCAGATAGGTTCTTGATTAATAAGGGGATCATGGTTATGGGGAGAAGGCAGGAGAATTGGGATGAGAAAAATATCAGCCATGATTGAATGGTGGAGCAGATCCGATAGGCCGAGTGGCCTAATTCTGCTCCTGTGTCTTGTGTTCTTATACCCACTCCTGAGAGCTGGCTCACTTTACTAACACACATACTGTTGCGACTCCCTGGCTATTGCGCGGTCAATTCCCGCCTCACTTGACCTGGAATCACAACACAAGTTAACTAATAATTCTTATAAAAATAGCTGAAGTGTTTGGCCCTTGGTTTACCAATAATTGCAGTCACTAGGTGTGTAAGTTTAAACACAATTACTGTTGATTTACAACAAGAATTATAATTAAATATGCAGCAAATACAACTAATTAACTATTATCTAATTCCCTGCCTTAACATGCCCCTCCTCCCCTCCCCTATAGAAACACACACACAATACAGACAAACAGAGAGAGAGAGAGAGAGAAAGAATCTTGTTTTGAACAGGTGAGAAAAAAGATTTGAAAAGTCACTGAGACTGCCCCAGAGACAGGCTTTTGAAAAGGATTCTAAAGGAACTTGATTAACAGCAAATAATTGCCTCGTAAATACAATTATCATCTTTGCCTTTCTATGTAAGTGAAATGAGAGATATGTAAGTTCATTTGAAGTGATGTTTAATGGGAACTCGTGTGTTAAAGTTAAGAAACTATATGTAATCTGTTATTGTTAGGGTTGAAGTTTTAATGTTTAAGTATTGTCTTTCTTCTGTTCTAATAGAGCTTGCTTATAAAATAACCAAGCCTTATTTCTTATATTATCACTTCTGGAACAAATCGATCTTTCCGCACCTCCTTAAAAACTTTAAAATGTTATGATTTTGGTCCAATCTCTTAGCCACTGTCGAACGGTCCGTAACACTAAGACAACTGGGGTACCCGCCAATGACCCACCCATTACAAACCTCCCATTTGGGTCGATCAAAATCATAGCCGCCAGAAAATATACTTTCTTATTAATCAGGATCACAACACCCTGGGCCCTACTGTCAAATCCTGAATGAAATACTTGCCCAACCCAGCCCTTCAGTAATCTTGTCTGAACCTTAATCCACAAATGGGTCACCAAAAATCAGCACATCAGCCTTCAAACGCCGAAGATGTGCAAACGCTTTTGATCTTTTTACCGGGTCATTTAACCCCCTCACATTCCAAGTCATCAGCCGTATAGGGGGAGTATCTACATCCCCCACCCCAGAATCAGTGATTCCCACCCTGTGGGGCAGTCCAGCAACTCAAGGTGAGCTGACACCATGTCCACCCAAGATGGCTGCTGCATCCACCGTCAAGACAGAACAAGGAAAGGTTTAAAGTCACCATCAGAGAACTACCCCTCCCAGTCTCCCACCAATACCACACCCAAATAACCCAGTGAACAAGGTAAACAAAGAACCCCCCCTCGCCTTTCCAAACTCCAACCAACACAGTAGCAAACCACCTAAGCTAATGCGAAAATAACTCCCCACAGCATAAGCTGTAGATAGCCCCATCCCTCCGCTCCCGTTAACTAACTATTTAACTATTTAGCGAGAAGGATGGTCCCTGCACAGAGTAAAATAAATATAATAAAAACCCATAACACCAAACAGCATTCCCTCTCAATTCCAACTTTAATCATTCCAGGAAAACAGAAAGATACATGAACAACACCCGTCCCACAAAACCCGCAGTAAATAAAATCAGGTACAAAGCTCCATAAACTCCAAAATTCAAACTCACACCCCTAGACATACAACAGACACCCTACCCCCCAGACATAAATCACGGTTATCATGATCGCAGTCCATGCTTCTGCCCAAATGGCTCAGCCTTCTCCGGAATTTCAAAGTAGTAATCTTTCGAGTCATAAGTCACTTGGAGGCGCCCAGGGTAAACTACGCCAAATCAAACTTTGCTACGATACAAAGATGCCTTGGCCTTGTTGAAAGCTGTCTATCTCCTGCCTCTTGATAGATCCTCACAACGTGGCCTTCCCATCTGGAGCCCGATGCTCTTTGACCACCGCAGAACTTTTTCTTTCTCTTCAAAACTGTGAAAGCGCATGCTGATCGCATGCGGTGGCTCACCAGCCCTGGGTTTCTGCCTCAAAGAGTTGTGGGCCTGGTACAGCTCAAGAGGGGGTGTAATTTCTCCTTTCCTCACCATCTTCCAAAACCAATTACGCCATAAACTTTGTCGGACTCGGGCCCTCCAAGCACTTTGGCAAACCAACCACCCTCGAATTCTGTCTTCTGAAACAATTTCCAAATCGTTCACCCTTAATGCCGTGTTGTCATTGACCAACTCCACTTCCAGATAGGTGATCTTTTCACTTTGCCTTGTCAGAGCCACCTCCACCTCTTTTAGCTCCACGCCCTGAGCCTTTACCACATCCTCCACTTTTGCAAAGGTCGCACGAATCAAGGACATCATCCCTTCAATCTCCCCTCCATGATCCTCAGAGACCTCTTGCCAAATTTCCGAAGCTGCTCCCGCTAGGATGACTGTGAGCATCACCACGGTTAGTGGAGTGGCCACCAACGCTCCAGGGGCCTCCACCATTTTCCTCACAGACGGAGCTTTCGAGGCTTCAGAGTTCAACATAATTTCCTTATTTTTCTGTTGCCCAGTCTTGTATTTATTGGGCATCCCTCTGTTGTGGGAATCTTAAAACCATCGAACTCCAGCCAAATCCCTTCCGAAAATCAGGCGAAAAGAGCTTAATAAAAGTTCCCTGGAGGGACCCACTTCGTGCACGACTGCTCTTCTACATGTTGCCATCAGAAATCCAATCAATGGGTAATTCAATTGAAGTGTTCAAGGTGATTAAACAGGTTGATAGAGTCATTAGAGAGAAACTATCCCTCTGGTGGGAGAGTCCAGAACAGCATTAAAATTACAGCTCGGTTGTTCAGTGATGTGTCAGTAAATACTTCTCCATAAAAAGGGGACTGGAAATCTGGAACTCTCTCCCACAAAATCTGTTGATGTTGGGGTTCAACTGAAAATTTCAAAACTGAAATTGAAAGGTTTATTGTTAGATAAGGGGATTAAGGCTGATCTATAGAGCCAAGGCTGGTCTTTAGAGTTAAGATTCAGATCTGCCATGATCTAATTGAATGGTGTCACAGGCTCATGGGATGACTCCAGTTCCCACATTTCTTAAATTCCTCTCGATTGCCCTCTGCACTCACATCTCCAACAATTGGTCAATGTCATCCTCTTCAACCTCCAGCTGAGTTTCCAACCCCATACCCTCGCCATCACAAAGATCACCTACTTTGTCCTCTATAACATCGCCCATTTCTAACACCACCAACCACCCCCGCATTCGTCCATCTGCTATTGAAATCCTCATCCATGGTACTGAGTGAAGTGTTTGTCACACATCTCACACTCAAACATTGTTTCCTCAGTGTGGATGTGTCAGTGTTTCATGAGTATTCTGACTGTGTGAGCCTTAGTCACTCAACTCACTTATCTTCCCTGCTGTGTGAATACGGTGGTGATCCAACATGCCCCACAATTGTTCAAAGTCCTTATTACATACCTCACAGGTGAATGGTTTTTCCCCAGTGTGAATACGTTGGTGAACACGAAAGTGAGAAGAGCGAGAGAATGATTTCTCACATACTCTGCATGTAAATGGTTTCTCCCCTGTGTGAGTGCTCTGGTGTTCCAGGAACCTCGTAGATGTCGGAAAAGCTTTATCACAAACCTCACATTTGAAGGGATTCTCGCATGTGTGGATTGTCTGATGGACCAGGAGGCTTGATAACTGTGTGAAAGCTTTACCACACATCTTACACATGATCGGTTTCTCCCCTGTGTGGATGCGTTTATGTACACGAAGGGTCACGGACTGTGAAAATGATTTGTTGCACACATCACAGGTAAATGGTTTCTCCCGTGTGAGTGCGTTGGTGTACAAGGAAGTGAGATGAGCATGAAAATGATTTGTTGCACACCTCACACTTGAATGGTTTCTCTTCCATGAAGCTGTCCTTGTGATAACAGTTGTATCACAGAAGCACCTTGTGTGTCAAGAGATCTGATGAACCGATGAAGCCCTCCTCACACCTCACACTTGATGGTTCCTGCAAGAATGAGTCAGTGGTTCATTGAGGCTTGATGAATGAGTAAAACTCTCACCACTCTTGGAACCCACTCACAGCTCTTTCCAGCTTCACCCTGACTGATCACCCATAGCCGAATCTTTGGAAAAGTTGATTCTAATAGAAGGTTCCACACCACTGACCAGTTTCAGATCTGATGATCTTTCAAAGACTCGACCAATTTCTAGATGATGGTTTCACTGTCCAACCTTCTCTGTGTTGAGCAATGCTGTGAAGGGACTGGATGTCTTCCCACAGTTATGCAGTCGTTGCTTGGATGATGGTCAAGATCTATCTGCGGTGTCTAGCCTCTCCGTATTCTCTGGTGCAATCCTTCTGTAAAACAGGAATATGAAATGTAATTTCCTCCAACTTCCTCTCTTCCTTTGCTAAAGGGGCTGACTCTTCAGTTAGAGAATGTTCCACAGTGAGTGCCAGTCTGCTATTCCCGTGTGCGAAATCAGACACAAGTCCTTTCTACTTCCTCACTTCAGTATCACACACCCTCTGTTTCCAGCAGAGACACTGGATCGTGACCAGGAGCAGACAATGCCGCTAGTTTCTTTACTCTGCCCAGTCCCCATCTTCCCAGGCACCATGAGTGCAATGGAAATGATTGTCAGGCGGAATGTAAAACGGGCTATTGATTCAGTATGAAGTCACGTCACAGAATATATCAATACGGAAACATCCGAGACTCCTCCCTCACCATCCCTGGGTATGTTCCATCCCACTGGCAGTGGGGAAGTCCTCAAAATTGACTGCATGGTATCAAACAAGGTCAAGGAAAACTAGCACTCCTCTCCCAACTGTTATGAAAAATGAAATGAAATGAAAATCGCTTATTGTCACAAGTAGACTTCAAATGAAGTTACTATGAAAAGCCCCTAGTCACCACATTCCGGTGCCTGTTCGGGGAGGCTGGTACGGGAATTGAACCAGCTGCTGGCCTGCCTTGGTCTGCTTTAAAAGCCAGCGATTTAGCCCTGTGCTAAACCATCCCCTGCTGTAAATGAGTATTTCACCATTTTAATCATCACTGGGGAAGTAGACTAAGGTCAGATTCCGGAACTGGGTATCCATGAGGTGCAGTGAGCCATTAACCGCAGCAGGATTGTATCCACTACAATCTCACAGCCCTCATTCCATGATTATCATCAAACCAGTGGACAGACATGTCAAGAGCAGCATTATGTATATTTTACAGTCCAGGTTTGAACCTAAGGTTATTACTGAATCTGAATACACCACCCCATCAGACAGTGTATTCCAAATTCTAACCAGACGTTGTGTAAAAATATATTTCCTCGAGTTGACTCTGACTCTTTTCCAATCAGCTTTTATCTGTAACCTCTAGTTTCCACCAATGGAAACAGTTTCTCCTTATTTATTCTGTCTTAACCCATCAGGACTTTAAACATGATCTGGTTTCTTCTGTACTCTCACCGAAATTCAAAAATAGGATGACCATTCACAGTCCACAGGATAATAAGCAACTCTGAACGCACACAACATAATAGGAAATCAGGGTGAATCCTCAGACAATCTTCCCTTCCCAGATAATTACACCCCACCTTCTCATATTCAGCAATGACCCATCAACAAAACTCAGCCTGTAAATCAGAAGGGAAATGCTTCCAAAAACACCCTCAATATCCAACACAGCTAATCAAACAGCTCAGCACAAAGCACCAAGTAAACAGGTTTCTCAGTTGGATCTTCTCACACAGCATAAGGGGCATTTCCATACCATTCTGCACAGGATAGTCAGACTGCTTGAACATTAGTGTGGATATTGTGCAATGTAATTCTTCTAAATTCTGCTCCTTCACTCACCATCTCCTGACTTGGTTTGGAGTCCCTACAGGAAGTGAAGCAGCTGTGGTAGAGGAAGAGGAGCGAATGGGCAGAGTGGGTGGGCTCTCTGATTGACGTCTCTCACAGACAATCCAAATATTTCTGCAGTAACAGGACTTTTCTGAAGTTTGGGAAACTGACCGGGAAATGGAGGCGACTTTGAGCAGCAGCTCAGGTGGGGATTTAAACTTGTCATTGGCCCATCTGAATAAAACCTCACTTATTGCAGCTGCTGTCTCAGTTCCCGGGTAAACGTTTGACAGAGATTTGTAGTGTGGGAATAGCATTCTTCAGCCTCGGAGGCTTTCAAACTGACAACATCAGTGTGGGATGTGTAGCCTCGGATGTGTTTGACAGCAGATCAGGAAGAAAGTGAGTAATATTTTATGTTATTTTTGTAAGAACCATGAAGAATCCAGAACAGGTTAGTTGAGTCAACAAAACCTATTTTATTTCAAACACTTTTATCGACAGCTCCTATAGTTCCATACTGGGTCTTCTCTCGTCAATGCCTTACTCCCAATTCTATTTATACAAAGGAAATAGTTAATGGTTCACCTGCCCCCTTATCGGGGGACCTCATACTCCATGCGATCCACGGGGTAGCCAATCAACCCTACCCCATAATACCTGCGTGATTATAATATTTATCAGTACCCACTCTCTTTCTTGCCCTGAGTGGCCTCCTCCACGCTCACATAATCCTCCCTCTCCACTCTCTCCATACCGTGCAGAAGGAGGCCATTTGGCCGGTCAAGTCTGCACCCACTCTCTGAAAGACCACCCTACCCAGGCCCACTCCCCCACCCTATCTCCATAACCCTGTAACCCCATCTCACCTGCACACCTTTGGACACTACGGGGCAATTTAGCATAGCCAGTCCACCTAACATGTACATCTTTGGACTGTGGGATGTATGGATGTTAGGATACGCCTGTTTAAACTTGGTTTCCTTTGTGCAATTCATTTATTTTCTGTTATCCTTTTCCTTTATAACTTGTGTGCCTGGACAGTTGCTGGAACGTCTGCCTTTCAGGTGGACTTCAACATTTAATTTTAAAATCAAGGAACTCCCCCGGTACAAGGTGCTAGGGTCTTTTCACAGTAATTTCATTTGAAGCCTACTTGTGCCAATAAGCGATTTTCATTTTCATTTATATGGTCTGGCCCAAGGAAACACCTGGGGCAATGTGCTATTTGGTTTGGTCCAGTGATTATATGTTGCGATGGACTTGGCTGACAGTCAAGTGGCTACTCTCATTTCCCGGGATTTGACAGGCTCTCGACCTTGATGGGTGGCCAGTTCCGGAAGGTTCTGGAAAAGAAAGATAGACTCCATATTGGGAGTTTAGTTTCATTTTGACCAGGAGATTGGAAAGACAGGTTTGAACTCTCTCTCATCTGATGACTTGTGATTGAAGACATTTCTCTCTCCAGCCAGTGTGTGATAGTTTGACTCCTAGTTGAGAAACTGAGGGAAGGCACAGATCTGATATCTCTGTCATGAGACCTCTCACTCTGAATCAAGACATTTTTCTCTCTCTCCGCACCACAGCCAGTTAAGACCTTTAGGAAGATCCACACCTGCGGCAGATAGGCTGCATAGTTTGCAAACCTTTTTCTTTTATTCGCATGTGGAAAACTCGAGATTTAACTCAGTATGGCTGATAATTAATCTAGTGGACGCAAGTTAGAATTGAACAGACTGGGGAGGGATTCTGTGTGACAGCCCAGGTCGGTGAAAGTGACTCCCCAGAGGAAAAGTGAAAGTGACTCCCCAGAGGAAGTCTGACAGCCTATGTGTTCTAATTAATAGTTCCATCCAGAAGTTCCAAACCAATTGGTGGCTTCAATACTCCGTGTCCTGGGAAAATAGTCGAGGACAACAATCTCAATATCAGCAACAAGGACATATCCCTCTTTCTTTGATTTTTAATCCCTATTATTATTTTTACCCTTCCCCCTGTGTGCGTCTGTCTTGTGTGTGTTCATGTAGAGGGTGGGACGGAAAAGGGGGGGAAGGAAATAATTAGATTTGCAGGCCTTCTAATATCACTATTATATGTTTTTCTCTTGTTATAAATAAAGTTACTGTGTTTTACTTACAAATCTGATGCCTGTCAATCATTGAAGCAGTCAAGCATCAAAGACCTCAGAAATTATACACAAATTATTGGTTAATTCACTTATAAGACCATAAGACATAGGAGCGGAAGTAAGGCCATTCGGCCCATCGAGTCCACTCCGCCATTCAATCATGGCTGATTTCAACTCCATTTACCCGCTCTCTCTCCATAGCCCTTAATTCCTCGAGAAATCAAGAATTTATCAACTTCTGTCTTAAAGACACTCAACGTCCCGGCCTCCACCGCCCTCTGTGGCAATGAATTCCACAGACCCACCACTCTCTGGCTGAAGAAATTTCTCCTCATCTCTGTTCTAAAGTGACTCCCTTTTATTCTAAGGCTGTGCCCCCGGGTCCTAGTCTCCCCTGCTAATGGAAACAACTTCCCTACATCCACCCTATCTAAGCCATTCATTATCTTGTAAGTTTCTATTAGATCTCCCCTCAACCTCCTAAACTCCAATGAATATAATCCCAGGATCCTCAGACGTTCATCGTATGTTAGGCCTACCATTCCTGGGATCATCCGTGTGAATCTCCGCTGGACCCGCTCCAGTGCCAGTATGTCCTTCCTGAGGTGTGGGGCCCAAAATTGCTCACAGTATTCTAAATGGGGCCTAACTAATGCTTTATAAAGCTTCAGAAGTACATCCCTGCTTTTATATTCCAAGCCTCTTGAGATGAATGACAACATTGCATTTGCTTTCTTAATTACGGACTCAACCTGCAAGTTTACCTTTAGAGAATCCTGGACTAGGACTCCCAAGTCCCTTTGCACTTCAGCATTATGAATTTTGTCACCGTTTAGAAAATAGTCCATGCCTCTATTCTTTTTTCCAAAGTGCAAAACCTCGCACTTGCCCACGTTGAATTTCATCAGCCATTTCTTGGACCACTCTCCTAAACTGTCTAAATCTTTCTGCAGCCTCCCCACCTCCTCCATACTACCTGCCCCTCCACCTATCTTTGTATCATCGGCAAACTTAGCCAGAATGCCCCCAGTCCCGTCATCTAGATCGTTAATATATAAAGAGAACAGCTGTGGCCCCAACACAGAACCCTGCGGGACACCACTCGTCACCGGTTGCCATTCCGAAAAAGAACCTATTATCCCATGTTGGAACCTTATGTTGGAACTCCAAAGCCTGTGGGGCAGAAATTAACCTAGCCCAGGGTATTCTAACAGGGAGGAGTTGAACCCGGGTCCGTGGCATTGTGAGGCAGCAGTACTGACCACTGTGCCACCGTGTCACCCTCAGTGTGTCTGTTTCTTTTCCCCCTTTCCCTATCTCTCTCTGTTCTCTTTTTCTGTTCTATCAGGAAGGTTATTGTAACTTGGAGAGTTGGGGGGGGGGGTCTGCTGTCCATTTCTAAATGATTTTAAATACCCCCTCAGTGCATTCTCACCGGCACCTGCCAAAAACAAACCCTCCCTCTCAATAAAAAAACACAACTCAAGAAAAGATTCAAACGAAGGAGGACAGAGGACAATCATGTTTCCTTTTCCTGTTTTACAGAAGGACTATAGCAGAGAATACAGAGAGGATAGAGACTGCAGATAGATCCTGACCATCACCCATGGAACAACTCCACAACTGTGGTAAGACATCCAGTATCTTCGCAACATTGCTCAACACAGAGAAGGTTGGGCAGTGAAACCATTATCTGGAAACCGGTCAGGCCAGGGGAGCTTTGACATATCATCAGATCTGAAACTGTCAGTTGTGTGGAATCTTCCATCAGAACCAACCTTTTAGAAGATTTAGCTGTGGGTGCTCGAGATTGGGAAGAAATGTGAGTGGGCTCCAAGTGTGTGAGCGCTTCATCATTCACAGAGCCTCATGAACCACTGACTCATTCCTACAAGTGAGAGGCTGTTCATGTATGAGGTGGGTGAGGACACCGCAGGCTCGAAATCTGTCCTGGCACACAATGTGCCACTATGGTACCACCTGGAACACTAGGACAGCTACATGGAAGAGAACCATTCATGTGTGAGATTTGACCAAGCCTTCACCCAGTCATCGATGCTTGTGATTCACCAACACGTTCACACTGGGGAGAAATAATTTATGTGCAATGTGTGCAACAGAGGATAAAACACTAATGCCTGTTAAGAAGTCCACCAACATACCTACACAGGAGAGAAACCAATCACTTGGGAGGTGTGTAACAATCATTCGCGAGCTTGTTGAATCTCCTACTGCATCAGATGATTCATACAGGAGAAACTGTTCAAATGTGAAGTGTGTGACAAGATCTTCACAAAGTCAGCGTATCATCTGGTCCATCAAAGCATACACATGGGGGAACAAATTGATCTTTGTGATGGAGAGGATGTGGGGTTTGGAAGCTCAGCTGGAGATTGAATATAACAATTATTCTTGGAGATGAGAGTGGAGGGAGAAAGTGAGAGTAGTTTAATGAAGATTTGGAGTCACTTCTGGCGGCTATGAGGTGAACAGTTGCAACAGTGGTGGCTCCAGCCTGGGGATTTGGACTTTTGGCCCTTTCTCACTGATTAACAGGTGATTTTTGGCAAGATATTGGTGCATTGTGTTGGATTAAGTTCCCCTCTTTAGAGTAATATCTTGTGAATACAATACAAAGCACAAGGCAGAGGTCAGATTCAGAAGGTCCTTGAGCCTCTGAAGAGGAGAAAATGGTCGATGCCTCTGTGCCTTTGCCCCTTCAGTGTACAATTGAGAAGTTGGCAGACTTATTAACAGGCAAATTTAAGAAGCAGTGACAGGTGGTTGCTGAAGATCTGGCAAAGGCGATTGGGGAGGCTGTGGCACCTATTTGAGTGTCCTTGCATAGGTTGGAACAGCAGATAGAGATACAGGGAGCAATGATCAAGAAGGTGTGGGTGGCACTCAATGACCATAGCGATCAGATTGTCTCTTTGGAGGCAGAGATGGTGTTCATGGCGGAGGAGTAGAAGGTGTTAAAGGCCAAGGTCGATGATCTGGAGAATCTCTCCAGACTACAGAATTTAAGAAAGAATTGTTGGGCTGTCGGAGCACCTGGAAGGTACAAACGCTACGGAGTACAAGTCGAAGACGTTTGGAAAGTTGGTGAAGGAGGGGATCATTCCGACCTCTCCTGAGTTGGACCAGGCCCAGCAATCGTTGAGGCAGAGGCCCAGATCAGGGGAGCCACCACAGACGATCATAGTCCGGTTCCATAGGTACCTGGACAAGGAGCACGTCCTGAGATGGGCAAAGGGTCACCGAGATGGTAGTTGAGAGGGCCATGTCATTGGATATACCAGGATGTTGGGGCAGAGCTAGTAAGAAGGCATGTGGCATTTAATAAGGCCAAAGCTAACATGTAATTGGGGATGGTGTACCCGGCTTGTCTTTGGTCACTTGGTGATTGGGAATAGTGTACCCGGCTTGTCTTTGATCACCTACAAGGGCAGAGACTATTATTTTGATGCGCCGGAGGAGGCGAATGACCTTTGTGAAAACGGAGAGTTGTTAGGAAATTGGATCAAAGATATAGTGGGCAATTTTGGGGGTTAACAACCTTAGGGTATAACTACTAGCACCGAGTCAGTGGTATACGCCCACACCTGGCCTGAGTTCCATTGTCACATTCAGACTTAACGTTTTTAATGGGAATAAACAGGATACTCCTGTTCAGCGGGGTGATTCACGGAAGGTCCATTGTCCTCTGCGCCACTCTTGTTTGATTATTCATTAGACCATTACAGAGTCTGATGGCCTCTTTCATCCATAAATTGGAGGTTAGTTGCATATTCATAGCATGGCCCTGTTCTTTTGGGTAAATGGAGTGGATAATCAAAAGTCCAGACTGGTGTTGAGCTCAAGTCTGGACACACCTGAACAGACATCTTTGAGGGGTTGGGCAGAGTTCAGAGAGAAAAAAGAATCCTGTTCAAACAGCTGGCAGGGGTAGGAGGTTTTGGAGAGCAATTGAGAGAGGCTCTGAAGAAATTGTCACAGAGCCAGGTCTGAAGGAGACTCACCAACACCGGAATACGGTCTGCAATGCAAGTATCATTTTTTCCTGCCTACATAAGTGGGATTGAGAGCCGTAAGTTCATTTTATGTGCTGTTTGTGGGATGCCGTATGTTCATTTTATGTGCTGTTTGTGGGATGTGTGTTAGGGTTAAGATTTACATGTAAGCTGTTCTTGTTAGATTTGAAGATTAAAGGTTTAAATATTGTATTTTTTTGTGATAACAAAGTTTTGTTTGCAACAAGAGCCAAGCCCTATTTCTCATGCAATCACTCCTGAAGCAAATTAATCTTTCCGCAAAGTGTTAAAAACTCAAAAATTGCTGCGGTTCTGGCCCAGTATCTTAGCCACTGTTGGGGTCTGGTCTGGCTTCCGTAACACTTTTTGTTAATAGGCACAATTTGGGGGGGAATTGAAATGCTAGAAGACTATGAGCATTGCTGTTTGTTTATTGTTAAGTTCTTCAGTATCTCTATTTTTGTTTATGTGGGATTGTTGTAACATGGGGGAGGGTGCGGTGTTATGGGGCTTGTTGGGGGTTGCATCTTGGTGAATTTGGGGGTTGCTTTTTGTATTGTTGTAAATGTTTGGGTGAGCGGATTTGGTGTGGTTCTCTTTTTTTCTATTCTTCCTATAATGTGTAGCATTAAAGTTCGGTATGGGGAGGGGGGCTGATTGTTGATTCTATGTTTGAAAGACTTTTGACGTTTACCCTTTAACCTAAAGTGCCTCCTCAACTGGTTCCACACCTTCACTGTTGATTGCACCACTGGGCTCTCCATATATCTCCTTGGTGCCAATGGCAACTGCCGTCACCATAGCCCTCAGACTGGACCCTCTGCAGGATTCTTCCTCCATCATAACCCATTCTGCCCCTCTCCTTCCCATCACCACCCAACCTTCTCCACGTTCGCCACCCAATAATAATGCAGCAAGTTTGGCAACCCCAACCCCCCCTTCTGCTTCTGCCTCTGTAATAGGGTCCTCTTTACTCTTGGCACCTTCCCCGCCTACACAAACTCTGATATAATCACATCTAGCTTCCGGCTTTTGGTATAAAAATCGTAAGTTTCTGGAATATGAATAGTAACCTTGGCAGGACATTCATCTTCACCACATTGTGGGCGGCACGGTAGTACAGTGGTTAGCTGCGTTGCTTCATAGCGCAGGGTCCCAGGTTCCATTCCGGCTTGGGTCACCGTCTGTGCGGAGTCTGCACTTTCTCCCTGTGCCTGCGTGGTTTTCCTCTGGGTGCTCCTGTTTCCTCCCATAAGTCCTGAAAGACGTGCTGTTAGGTAATTTGGCCATTCTGAATTCTCCCTCTGTGTACCCGAACAGGCGCAAGAATGTTGCACCTAGGGGCTTTTCACAGTAACTTCATTGCAGTGGTAAGCCTACTTGTGATAATAAAGATTATTATTATTATGGACCCTCCCTGCCAGAGTCAGTTGCAGCGTGTCCCACCTCTTGAGATCCTCCCTTCCTCCACCAGTTTTCTTAAATTCCACTTATGCAACATCGGCCACTCTCTCATTATCTGGGTCTGTGTTACGTGTCTCTGGCTACTTTGAATGGAGGTTGGCTCTCCGACCCAATTCATTTGCCTGGAACACTTCACCTTACCCTACGTTCAATTTGAATCCTGAGAACGCCCCAAACCTCCCTCGTAGGCCCATAAGCCTCTCCATGCTCTCCAGCGGGTCCAACATATACAGTGACAGGTCATCTGCGTATAACGACACCCGTGCACCCTACTCCCCGTCGTAATCCTTTGCCACTCTGTTGACCCCCTGAGGGCCATTGCCAGAGGCTCTATAGCCAGCGCAAACAGCAGCGGCGACAGCGGGCACCCCTGCCTTGTTCCGCTGTGTAACCAAAAGCTTTGTGATATATCATTTTTATACCATATGCCACATATAACAGGCGCACGCATGCCACAAACTTCAGTCCAAACCCAAACCTTCCCAGTACCTCAAACAGGTACTGCCACTCCACCCAGTCAAATGTGATAGAAATCAGCTTTTCTGGTTAGCTATAGATGAGATAGATAAAAGGATTAATTGAGAAATCATTAAGAGTAATTGACTAAATCATGAAAGTGAGGAAAGCTGACTAGCTGGGAACTAATCAGATAAGACTCTAAATTTTCACATTTTGCAAGTTGCTCGAGACTGGCCAGAGACTCCAAGGCCAGTGACCAAAGACTCCATTGTGTGCAGATGCCTTCCCAGCCCTGGACAGGTCCTTTTCCATGGTAACAGTCAGTCAGGGTCATAATGACTTTTCAAAAACTGTGTTAATCTAATTAATGTTAGAGGCATAATTGGCAAGCCAGGGTATGGAAAATTACACCAAAACATTTATGTCTTGAATTGACAGACAGAGAGTTTGGTCGAATTGAGTGAATTATAAATTAGTTGAAGCCAATCACAGCTGTAAAGAAGGCGAAACTTTAAGTAATGATCTTCTTAAAAATCACTTGTCAGGATGGAAAAATCCATTCTGGAATCAATCTAACTTCTTTCTGAAACCTATGTCTTTGCTGCTTGCCTTTGCGAAATCGCCATTTTTCTTTAGTTTAAAACATTCCGTAATTTTGTACTGTGTACTGCGTATCGTGATTTGAAGAAATTACCACGATTTGTATTTTAAACTCAACCACTGTATTCGGTAAAGACAATCAATCTGACCTAAGTTTGTATTGTAACCAAATGTTTACCAGTGGACACTAAAGCTGACAATAAAGTTCAATGAAATTTTCCCAAATGCTAAGCCTGGATTTCTGTTATTTGGGAACTAAGAAGGGATATCGCATATCCAGGGTTCCGAATAGACACAGAGATCCATCAAATGCCTTCTCTGCATCCATAGACACCACTACCTCTGGTACCCATCCTCCCGTTGGGGTCATAACCACATTGATTATGTGCCACCTAATATTACTGGAGTGCTGCCTACACTTTACGAAGAGTGGTCCTCTGTGACCACTGCCATCACACACCTTCCATCCGCCCCACCACCAACTTAGCCAGCACTATTAAATCTGTATTTAACTGCGATATGGGCCTGCACAACCCACATTCTAATGTGTCCTTCTCCTTCTTTGGTATCAATGTGATCGTCGCCTGCGTCATCGTCTCTGGCAGCTCCCACTTCTCCAGCACCTTGTTAAACACCCCAACAGATGCGGTGCCAGTTCCGTCGCAAACTCCTTCTAAAATTCAGCCGGGTAACCATCCGGCTCCGGGGCCTCCCCGACTTCATACCCTTTTTCCTGTCTAAAACCTCCCTCATCCCCAAAGGCTCTTCTAGCGCCTGCCATTTTTCCTCCAGCTGCCTAAACTCTAGCCCATCCAAAAACCCGTCCCATGTCCCCTTCTTCACCCCCTGGGTCCACCCTATAGAGTTCCTTATGGTATTCCCTAAATGTCTCATTTATCTTCCCCGGCTCCATCACCACCTCCCCTGTCTCTGACCGTATCTTCAATCTTTCCCTGGACGCAGCCTGCCTCCTCAGTTTTGCCAACATTCAACTTGCCTTCTCCACATACTGCACCCCCCTTGCCCCATGCAGCTGCCACACCCCTTCCCTGTCATCAACCTATCGAACTGCCCCTGTAGCTTCTTCCTTCTCGCCAATCCATCTGTGGTGGGTGCCCTCGAATAACCCCTATCTACTTCGATTATCTCATTCAGCAAAGCTTGTATGCCTCCCTCCTTTTCCTATCCTCATGTGTCTTAATCTCCCCTTGGACTACCGCCTTAAGTTCCTTCCAAAATGTGGCCGAAGAAATCTCCCCATTCTGGTTCAACTCTACATAATCTTTAATCACCCACTGCACCTTATCACAGAATCCTCTGTTTGCCAACAACCCCGAATCAACCTCCATCCTGGCCTCTGCTCCCATCCCGATCTAAGCTGAATCCCCAGCCAGTGGGGCGCATGGTCCAAAATTACCATCCCCGCGTACTCTGTCCCCTCCACCCCTACCCACACCTCATCACAAAAAAGTTGATTCTGGAGTATACCCTGTAAACGTAAGAAAAAGGAAAACTCCCTTCCCCCTGGGTTTTTGAAGTGCCACAGGTCCACCATACCCATCTTTTCCATTAACCCTCCCAGCTCCTTTGCCATCCATATCCTTTCTATTGACCTGGCTCGGCCTGTCCACCTTTGGCTCCAGAATGCAATAGAAGTTTCCTCCCATGATCAACTGGTGCGTGGCCAAGTCCGGGATCGCAGCCAGCAGCCCCCTCATAAACCCTTTATCATCCCAATTCGGTGCATATAGATTCACCAACACCGTCGTATCCTCCAATACCCCGCTCACCATCTCATAACTCCACCCCTCGGGTCCCTCGCTTCCTTCGCACTTAAAAACCCCGTCTTCTTGCACATCAAGCTGGACCCCCTTCTCCACACTTGACCATGCTTCTCCTCCAATCCTGCCCTGTTGCAAATCTTTCCTCCCCCCCCCCCCCCCCCCCCCCCCCCCCCCCCCCCATCACCACCACCCCACCCTCCTTGCTTGGCCATCTACCCACCTCACCTTCGCCAGCATTATCTGCCAGCGTGGCAATTCCTGCCCAAAGGCCCTCCTACTGCCCAACCCCTCCTCCACCCTCACCTCTTTGTTCTGTGTAGAAGGCTCCCCGCAGTCCTCAAACTCCCCCACCCAAACAAAGACGGGGTGGGAGAGTGGGGCATGGAGGTATGGCCATCCCTGCTACCCATTGTCGACCCAACGAGAAAAGAAAAACGCTCTACCTGGGAGGAAAAGACCCCCCCCCCCGCCCCCACTCTACCAGTTTCTTCCGTTACTCCAAAATGCCAGCAATTTCGTTCCCCAGTAAAGTTCAGTTTCCCATAGTGTGTGCTCTTAAAATAAGTCATTGTCCACTTCTGGAGTCTCAAAATATTATTCCTGGCCCTCGCAAGTCACCCACAGTTTTGCCAGGTAGAGCACCCCGAACCAGATCTGCTGTTGATACTGCACCGCCTTGGCCCTGTTGAATCCAGCACACCGTTTTGCCAGTTCTGCTCCAATATCCTAGTATATCCAGACCTTATTCCCCTCCCATTCACAGTTCCGCTTATCCCTGGCCCATTGTAGGTTCTCTTTTGCTATGAACTTGTGGCGTCTTACGATCACCACCCGTGGTGGCTCCCCAGCTCTTGGCTTCTGCCTCAGAGACCTGTGCCCTCTATCCATCTCTGGGGCCTTGTCCAGCACCCACCCCGCCACTAGTCTTACCAACACCCTCAAGACGTACCACGTGGCATTCGTGCCTTCCAGTCCTTCAGGCAGACGGACCATGCGCAGGTTCTGCCTTCTCGATCTGTTCACTTGCTCTTCCACCTTTGCTCTCAGCATCTTGAAAGGTCTCCTAAGAGCCCCACGTTCGCCTCCAATGCCACCACCCGATCACTGTGGTCCGACATCACCCTCTCCATCTATCGGACGTGTGACCTCTGTGCCCCAAACACTTTTCAACCCTTTCCATTGAGCCCGTCAGGGGTGCCACAGCCCGTTCTCCTCCGACCTACAGCTACACTTTCCCCTCGAAGTTTCTCACGTTTTCAGGTAAAAAGAGCTTTTTTATGTGCCTTTGAGCAGGAGCTGCCCTGTGTGCGACCACTCACCCCATTGCCGCCACAGGATGTCCTCAACAAAGGGTTTCCTGACTTCCGGTTGCAGCTATGCCTGGATAGGTCGCACGGTCGGCAGCTCCCGCCGAGAACGAACTTTTGGGCCCTTTTAAGGAGCTCCCGCAGCACTTGGATGACGATTCCCAGTGTGGGAAGGAAGCAGTGAGGTTCCCCCAGCACTGTATGGAGTGGACCAGGATCGGAGCGGTCAAAAAAGTGGCACTAGAGAAGATAGGAGAACGGGTGAGAAAAAGCAAGATGGCGGCGTGCGGGGACCAGGCAGTGTGGGCTCAGTGGTCTTGGGAGCAGCAGAATGTTTTGAGAAGCTGCTTTGCGGAATTGAAGGCGGAGATGTTGGCCCTTATGAAGGCGTCGATTGAAAGGCAGCTGGAGACCCAGAGGATGCAGGGGACGGCGATAAAGGAGGTGCAGCAGAAGGCCTCTGATAATGAGGAGATCCTGGGCCTGGCTGTCAAAGTGGAAGCGCACGAGGCGCTGCATAAAAAATGGCAAGAGAAGTTCGAGGACTTGGAGAATAGGTCGAGGAGGAAGAACCTGCGGATTCTGGGTCTCCCTGAGGGGCGTGGAGGAGTCGGATGCTGGGGCGTATGTGGCTACGATGCTGAGTACGCATGATGGGCGCGGGAGCCTTCCCGAGGCCCCTGGAGCTGGGGGGGGGGGGGGGGGCGAACATAGTCCCTGGCGAGGAGGCCGAGGGCGAATGAGCCGCCGAGGGCTGTGGTGGTGAGGTTCCACCGCTTCACCGTCCTGCAATGGGCGAAAAAGGAGCGGAGCAGTAGATGGAGAATGTCAAAATCCGAATCTATCAGGACTGGAGTGCAGAGCTGGCAAGAAGCAGGCAGGGTTAAACAAAAGGGGTGAAGTTCGGGCTGTTACAGCGCGCGAGGCTGTGGGTCACGTATCAGGACCGTCACCACTGTTTTGATACACCGGATGAGGCGTGGACCTTTATCAAAATGAGAAGTTGGACTCAAATTAATGATTTGTAGCATGTTATGGGGATGCTGGGGAGTGGGAGGGGCGAAGTTTTTTCTTCATGTGGGCTTGTTTGGGGTGGGTTTTCTCCCACGTTTTCTTGGGGTTGTGTGGGCCCGTGGCCCTGGGCCTTCGGGATTGGGGTGAGGCTGCAGTTGGAAGGAGCTGCGCCACAGGACCGGGGTCGGCCCAGGCAGGGAGCGCGGGCTTTTTCCCGCGAAAAGGGGGGGCGGGGCCCAAGGGCTGGCGGCGGGTACTGGCTTGGTGTCCACATTGGTGTGTAGGGGGGGTTGAGGAGGGGACATTGGCAATCCACTTTAATGGAGGGAGGACTGGAGACTTCGAGGAGGGAATTAAATAGGTGGATCGGAGACAGAGACGGGAGCGGCCGGGGTCAGCACAAGTCAGCTGACTAACGGGAGTGCAATGGGGGGGAGCAGGGAGGTTAAGCAGTTGCTTGGCCGGGGGAGGAGAGTTTGCGGGGGGGGGGGGGGGGTGGGGGAACTGGGTTGCTGCTGTGCTGACTGAGGGGGAGTTGAAGGTAAGAGGGAGCATCGGGGCAGGGAGCCTCCGCCTGGGGCGCTGGAGAATGCGGGAGGCGCGTGCACGTGGCTGGCCTAAAAAAGGAGATGGCTAGTCGGCAGGGGAGTGGGGGGGGGGAAGAGGTGGGCGGGGGGGGGAGCCCACCAATCCAGCTGATCACGTGGAATGTGAGAGGCTTGAATGGGCCGGTCAAGAGGGCCCGGGTGTTTGCGCACTTAAAGGGGCTAAAGGCAGACGTAGCCATATTACAGGAGACGCACCTGAAGATCGCGGATCAGACCAGGTTGAGGAAGGGATGGGTGGGGCAGGTTTTTCACTCTGGGCTGGATGCGAAAAACAGGGGGGTCGCAATCCTGGTGAGTAAACGGGTGGCATTTGAGGCGGTGGGTATTGTGGCGGATAAAGGGGGTCGATATGTGTTGGTGAGTGGCAGGCTGCAGGGGGCCCGGGTGGTGCTGGTGAATGTGTATGCCCCAAACTTGGACGATGTAAGCTTCATGAAGCGGATGTTGAGTCAGACCCCGGATCTGGAGGCAGGTGATCTGATAATGGATTGGTCTAGGTCGAGGTCGGGTAAGAGGCCGGCAGCGGCCAAGATCCTGAGGGGGTTTATGGATCAGGTGGGGGGAGTGGATCCGTGGACGTTTGCCAGGCCAAGGGCGAGGGAGTTCTCCTTCTTCTCCCATGTGCACAAGGCCTACTCGCGAATAGACTTTTTTGTGGTAAGCAGGGCACTGATCCCGAGAGTGGAGGGGGCGGAGTATTCGGCCATTGTGATTTTGGATCACGCCCCGCACTGGGTGGAGCTGGAGTTGGGGGAGGAGAGGGGCCAGCGCCCGTTGTGGCGAATGGATGTGGGGCTGCTGGCGGACGAGGAGGTTTGTGGGCGGGTTCGGGGGTGCATCCAAAGATATGTGGAGGCCTCCAAACGGAGTTTGACTTGCTGACCACGGGGAAAGCTGAGGCCCAGTGGAGGAGAGGGCGAGTTGGATGTTGGCGCATCAGCTGCGGAGGAGGGAGGCGGCTAGGGAGATTGGTGGAGTCAGAGATAGAGGGGGGAACACGGTGTGGAGTCCAGCTAAAATAAACAAGGTCTTTAGGGACTTTTATGGTAAGTTGTACAAGTCAGAACCCCCGGAGGGGGGGGGGGGGGGGGAGGGGATGCGGCAGTTCCTGGACCAACTGAGGTTCCCAAGGGTGGAGGAAGGGCGGGTAGAGGGTTTGGGGGCCCCGATCGAGATGGAGGAGCTAGGTAAGGGGTTGGGGAGTATGCAGGCGGGCAAGGCCCCGGGGCCGGATGGGTTCCCGGTTGAGTTCTACAGGGAGTTCTCGAAGCTGTTGGGCGTTGTTTCTGAGAACTGTTAATGAGGCGCAGGAAAAGGGAATCCTTCCCCCGATGATGTTGCAGGCTTTGATCTCGCTTATCCTCAAGAGGGATAAGGACCTGCTGCAGTGTGGCTCTTATAGGCCGATTGCGCTCCTCAATGTGGATGCCAAGCTGTTGGCAAAAGGTTTGGCCACCAGGATTGAGGATTGTGTCCCGGGAGTGATACATGAAGACCAGAGGGGGTTTGTGAAGGGCAGGCAGCTGAACACGAATGTGCGGAGGCTCCTGAATGTGATTATCATGCCCTCAGAGGGGGGGGAAGCAGAAGTGGTAGCGGCAATGGACGCGGAGAAGGCCTTTGACCGGGTGGAGTAGGAGTACCTGTGGGAGGTGTTAGGCAGATTTGGGTTCGGGGAGGAGTTCATAGGGTGGGTTAAATTGCTGCACCAGGCCCCGGTGGCGAGTGTATCGACGAACCAGCTGTGGTCAGGGTATTTTAGGTTGTACCGTGGAACAAGGCAGGGGTGCCCTTTGTCCCCCCTGCTCTTTGCCCTGGCGATTGAGCCACTGGCCATGGCATTGAGGGAGTCCAGAAACTGGAAGGGGTTGGTTCGGGGGGGAGGAGCACCGTGTCTCACTATATGCGGATGACCTGCTGCTGTACATTGCGGATCCGGTGTAGGGGATGGGGGAGGTCATGCAGACCCTTAGGGAGTTTGGAGACTTCTCGGGATATAAGCTCAACATGGGGAAGATCGAGCTGTTTGTGGTGCATGCAAGGGGCCAGGAAAAGAGGTTGGAGGAGCTACCACTCAAGATGGTGGAGAGGAGTTTTCGGTATTTGGTTATCCAGGTGGCTAAGAGTTGGGGGGTCTTGCATTCGCTCAATGTGGCGTGGTTGGTGGACCAGATGGAGGAGGACTTCAGGAGGTGGGACATGCTGCCACTCTCCCTGGCGGGCAGGGTGCAGTCCGTTAAGATAATGGTCCTCCCCAGGTTCCTGTTCGTCTTTCAGTGCCTGCCGATTCTCATCCCCAAGGCCTTCTTTAAGCGGGTAAACAGGAGCATTAGGGGATTTGTGTGGGCAAATAAAACCCCGAGGGTTAAGAGGCTGTTCTTGGAACGCAGTCGGGGGGGGGGGGGGGGGGGGGGGGGGGGTTGGCGCTGCCGAACCTGTGCAGCTATTACTGGTATCACTCCCGGGACACAATTCTCAATCCTGGTGGCCAAACCTTTTGCCAACAGCTTGGCATCCACATTGAGGAGCGCAATCAGCCTATAAGAGCCACACTGCAGCAGGTCCTTATCTCTCTTGAGGATAAGCGAGATCAAAGCCTGCAACATCATCGGGGGAAGGATTCCCTTTTCCTGCGCCTCATTAACGGTTCTCAGAATGTGTCTATGATTCGGAAGTGGGTAATGGAGGGAGAGGGGGTGGCGTGGAAAAGGTTAGAGGCGGCGTCCTGTATAGGTACTAGCCTGGGGGCATTGGTGACAGCACCGTTGCCGCTTCCGCCGACACGGAATACCATGAGCCCGGTGGTGGCGACGACATTGAGGATTTGGGGGATGTGGAGATGGCATAGGGGGGACGTAGAGGCCTCAGTCTGGGCTCCGATACGGGACAACCATAGGTTTGTTCCAGGTAGGATAGATGGTGGGTTCCTAAGCTGGCACCGGGCGGGAATTAAAAGGATGGGGGATTTATTCATCGATGGGACTTTTGCCAGTCTGAGGGCACTGGAGGAGAAATTTGGGTTACCTCCGGGAAATGCCTTTAGGTATATGCAGGTTTGGGCGTTCGTGAGAAAGCAGGTAGAGGAATTCCCGCTGCTGCCTGCCCGAAGGATACAGGACAAGGCGTATGGGTCGGGGAGGGTAAGATATCAGAGATATACCAGGAGCTGCAGGAGGCGGAGGAAGCTTCGGTGGAGGAGCTGAAGGGCAAGTGGGAGGACAAGCTGGGTGAGAAGCTGGATGAGGGCCTGTGGGCTGACGCCCTGAGCAGGGTCAATTCCTCCTCATCTTGCACCAGGCTCAACCTGATCCAGTTTAAAGTGGTGCATAGGGCACATATGACAGGGGTGAGGATGAGTAAGTTTTTAGGGGTGGAGGACAGGTGTGTGAGGTGTACGGAGAGCCCAGCAAACCACGCCCATATGTTTTGGACATGCCCGGCGCTTACGGAATTTTGGAAGGGCTTCGCAAAGGCTATGTCCAAGGTCTTAGATACTCGAGTAAAACCGAGCTGGGGGATAGCGATATTTGGGGTATCGGACGATCCGGGAGTTCAGGAGTCGAAAGAGGCCGGAGTTCTGGCCTTTGCCTCCTCGGTAGCCCGGAGAAGGCTCTTGTTAATGTGGAGGGACGCAAAGCTCCCAAGCGTGGAGGCTTGGGTCAACGACATGGTGGGGTTTCTTAGGTTGGAGAAGATAAAGTTTGCCTTGTGAGGGTCCTTGCAGGGGTTCTCCAGGCAGTGGCAACCGTTCCTTGACTTTCTCGCGGAACGTTAGGTGGGAGGTCAGCAGCAGCAGCAACCCGGGGTGGGGGGGGCTGATTTCTTTTTCTTAGGTGTGCATGCCCCATTTTGCTTTGAGATGGGTGTTAAATTGTTAATTGTTTAGAGGGTTAAGTTGTTTTGTTTTGTTGGCATATTGCCCTGTTTTCTTTGTATTATTTTCCTTTTTGGAGTGTTTTGTAAAAATTATTGAAAAACCTTGAATAAAAACATTAAAAAAACAAAAACAAAAAAAACAAAGGGTGTTATATAAGTGGATGATTTGCAGTTATACATCACCCAGGGAGGGGTGCGGTTCTGGGGAGTCTATCGTTTTGTCTGGCCAGGATTAGTTACCGGTATCTGAGAATTTGGATGGCCCATGATTGGGCCTCTTTCCATAAACTTAACTTAGCAGTCTGGTGGATAGGGTATTGGCTGATTTGACGAGGTGGGATGCCATTCCTCTGAACTTGGTGGGAAGTGTACAGACGGTGAAAATGGATATCCTCCCTAGGTTTTTGTTCCAGTCATTCTTTCTAAACGCTTCATTTGGTAGGGTCAATAACTGAAAATCTACTTTTGTTTGGATGTGTAAGACCCCTGGGGTTTGCAGGGCATTTTTGCAAAGGGATAGACAATCTTGGTTGCAGAGGGGCAGGGGGTGGGGGGGGCATTGGCACTACCTAATCGTCTGTATTATTACTGGGCGGCAAACATTGAAAATGTGCGCGGGTGGCTTCAGGATCCGGACTATATATGGGGACTGATGAAGGAGGCTTCGGCATAGGAACAAGTCTGAGCCCTTGTTACTGCTCCACTCCATTTTTCTCTGGTAAGACTTTCATCAAGCCCAGGGTAATAGCCTCTTTGAGCATTTGGAATCAATGTGGACAGCATTGTAAAATAGGCTCTACGTCGTTGTTAGTGCCAATTTGTAGGAATCATGGTTTGTGCCGTCTGGTTTAGACTCAAAGTTCAGGAGAGCGGGGGGGGGGGGGGGGATTCTGTCCTTGGATGAGCTAGGGGAGGGAAGGACCTGACATTTACAGACATCTGTTGGTGATGGATCAGGCATCACTGGAAGAAATAAAAGGGGGCTGGGAGGACGAGCTGGGTTAAGACTTTGAGGTGAGGGGTTGTGGAGTGCGGCACTTCATAGGGTTAACTATATTTCCTCATGTGCAAGGTTAAGTCTGATACAGTTCAAGGTGACACACAGGGCACACCTGACCAGGGCGCATATTCTTCCCAGGGGTGGAGGACGGCTGTGAGCGGTGCTTTAGGGAGCCTGCGAACCACATGCACATGTTTTGACCCAAGTTTGTTAATTTATGGGTCTCCTTTTTTGAAATGATGTCAGGGATTCTGGGTGCTATGCTGGAGCAGTGACCGTTGGTGGCCATTTTTGGAGTATCAGGCTTGCCGATGCTGCAGACAGGGATGAAGGAAGATTTCTTGGCCTTTACCTCACTAATAGCTCGGAGACGAGTCCTGCTCGGGTGGAGGTCTCAGCTGTTGCCGAAGGCTGCCTGGTTGGGGACCTGATGGAATTCCTGGAGAAGATCAAATATGCAATGAGGGGGCTGGTGGACGGGGTTTTCTCAAAGTGGCAGCCGTTTATTGCCTTTTTCAGGGAGCTGGTTACTGTCAGCTGTTGGGAGGATAGTTGGTTAGTCTTCTAGGCTCTGCTTTGTGGGGGTGGGTGATAGTATTGGCATAACACTTTGTTGGAATGGGTTGTGTTGTGGTTATATTTGTATTATTGTAAAATTTTGTTTGAATATGAATACTTTAAAAAAAGAATGATCTGCGGCGGAATTCTACGTTCCTGAGACTAGGAGTGCGATTCTCCGGCCTCGCTGTGCTCCCGCTCAAGTGAAACAAGGCCAGTGAACAGCGGGACAGGCCAAAAATTAGAACCGTGCCAGGCACGAAACAGTTTGCCGACGCAACTCCCGTAGGCGAAACCGGGATCTCGCTGCAGCGTGACGAGAAACCAATTATCACCATTTAAGCCCTATTTCCATACAATTAATGGGAGCCACCCAGTGTCCACCAACGGCCTCCTGTCATTCATCAACCTCCCCAGCAAGTGGTCACACTGATGCGGATTAGTACAACTTTTTAAACACGTGAACCTGGCGGAAGGACTTCCGTGGGGAGCTGAAGCGGTGAGTAGCCACCTTGGCTCACAGGCAAAGAGCCTGGGGGCGCTGGGCTTGCCACCCCGATGCTCAGTGGGGGAGTGAACACTGATACAAAGTACTCATTTAGTACCTCACCCATTTCCTCTGGCTCAACACATAGATTTCCCCCACTGTCCTGTCCTTAAGTGGTCTAATCCTTTCCCTGGCCACCCTCTTGCTTTTTACATATGAATAAAAAGCTTTGGGATTCACCTTAACCCTACTTGCCAAGGACTTTTCATGACCCATCCTAATTTTCCGCTTAAGTACCTTCATACTTTCTTATACCCCTCAAGGGTTTCGACTACCCCACCCTTAAAGACCGTACACAAGTCTCCTTGGGCGGCACAGTAGCATAGTGGGTAGCACTATTGCTTCACAGCTCCAGGGTCCCAGGTTCGAGCCATGGCTTGGGTCACTGGCCGTGTGGAGTCTGCACGTTCTCCCTGTTTCTTCATGGGTTTCCTCCGGGTGCTCCCGTTTCCTCCCAGCACAAGTCCCGAATGATGTGCTGTTAGGGAATTTGGACATTCTGAATTCTCCCTCTGCGTACCCGAACAGGCGCCGAAATGTGGCGAGTTGGGGCTTTTTATGGTAACTTCATTGCAGTGTTAATGTAAGCCTACTTGTGACAATGAAGATTATTATTATTCTTTTTGACGAGGTTCACAATATCCCTCGTTATCCAAGGCTCACTAAACTTTCCATACTTATCCTTTGTTCTCTCAGGAACATGACATTCCTCCATGTACCCCGGACGGCGACCCACACCTGTTCACACACCTACTCCTCTGCTAGCAGCCCCACATCAAATCTCCACTGCGGGCACTGAGCCCCCACCCTGCTGATCAACCATATCCCTTCATCGGCCCGTGTTTTGCGACCCTCCTGGGCCACTCCTGGATGTCCACCATCACCACTCCCTCCTATATGGCGTCACAGCAACAACACCTTTTTCAGCAGCCAGCCCCCCCCCCCCCTAAACTAAACAACCCCATCCCGGCAGCACGGTGGTGCAGTGGTTAGCATTGCTGCCTCACAACGCCGAGGCCCCAGGTTCGATCCCGGCTCTGGGTCACTGTCCATGTGGAGTTTGCACATTCTCCCTGTGTTTGCGTGAGTTTCGCCCCACAACCCAAAGATGAGCAGTGTAGGTGGATTGGTCACGCTAAATTGCCCCTTGATTGGAAAAAATGAATTGGGTACTAAAAAAAAAATAACCTCATCCCCCACTGCTACACTACCCACCTGATCAACCCCACTGCTCTCCCGTTAACCGGCCCACCCAGCCCGCCTGGCAGCCCCCACCCAAGGCGCCATCACCTCGTACCCCCCACTGATTCCCCGCCACTCGCTCGCTCCCCTCGCAACAGTGCAGCAATAAACAACAGAAGAAAACACAAAACAAAACAGTCAAAATGGTGCACTCACCCCCTCATTGCTTCAAAACACCTTGGAGGAGATGAGTTCCTCAAGCACCCACCGAACAAAAACAAAATACAAGAATTACCAAAGAACAGGACAAAAGATACCACATTCATCTCCACATCCCTCGTGCACAGTTCAATCTCCTACTTCACCAGCCAGTCCATTGTCCCTCAAAGATTCCGTTGCCTCCTTTGGTGTTCCAAAATAGTGTTCTTTGTTATTCAAGGTCACCCAGAGACGAGCTGGATACAGCATCCCAAACTTCACCCCCTTTTTAAGCAGCCTTCACTCGATAAACCCTGCCCTCCTCTTCGCCAAGTCTGGGCCAAGGTCCTGATCCACTCGCAGCTCACTCCCTTCCCAGGTGCTTCTCGTCTGCCTCGCTCACCTCAAGATTCTTTTCTTATCTAGAAACCGGTGAAGACGCACCACCACTGCCCTCGGCAGCTCGGTCGCCTGCAGCCTCCTCATTCGCGCCTGGTGCGCTCAATTGACCTCCAGGGGTTGGCGAAAGGCCACCACTCCCATCAGCTTCTCCAACATTCCAGCCATGTATGTGGCAGCGTCCGCTTCCTTGATGCCTTCAGCATCCCTACAATTCTCAAGTTCTGCCTCCAGGAGCTGTTCTCAAGGTCCTCCACCTTCTCCTTCTGCTGCCTCTGGATATCTTGCATTACTCCAATTTTGGATGCCTGCGAAGCCAACTGCTCTTCATGCACCCCCACTGCCTTCTCCACTTTCCGGATGGCCTGACCCTGGGACTCCAGCCTCTGCTCCACTTGGCTCATTCCAGACTTCAACAGGTCTCCCACCTTGGCTAGGTCCTCATGGGCCCCTCTCCTCTACTGGCTGAACTTCTCATTTAAGAAGTCCACCAGTTGGTCCATCGATCATTGCGTAGGCAGCGTTTGTCCTACACCCTCCACCATCTTAAGCTGTGGCACACAAAGATTCTCCTACTCCAGCTGCTCCCTTCTTCTTGACCTACTTCTGATCCTTGGATCCATCCACCAGTCCAGTAGATTCAGACTCCCCTCTGACACGTTCTACACCTTTTTCAGCCACACATCCACCGTCCAAATCGGGAAAAGATCCGAAAATCCAGCCTCGAGCGGGAGCTGCCAAATGTGTGACCGTTCACACCATGGCCGCCACCGGAAGTCAACCCTCACTCCTAAACGTGGATGCCAAAGTTCCGGTGAAGGCCCTGGTGAGTCAAATGGAGAGTTGAGTGCAGGAGGTAGTTCCAGAGGAGCAGATGGGCTTTGCCAAGGGCAGACAACTAACAGCGAACATCAGACGCCTGCTGAATGTGGAAGAGACACCAGAAGTGATCATCTCCCTGGACCCAGAGAAGGCCTTCGACAGAGTCAAATGGAGGTACCTCAGAGGTACTGGAATGGTTTGAGTTTGAACCAGAGTTCCCCTCATGGGTGAAACTACTGCATGAGCATACAGACAAACACCACCATCTCTAAATAACTCCGGCTGCACAGAGGCACGAGGCAGGGATGCCCACTGTCACTGCTGCTATTTGCCCTGGCAATCGCACAACTGGTAATGGCTTTCAGATCAGCAAAGGGGTAGAGAGGCATTCAAAGAGGGGGGGGGGGGGGTTAAGAGAGCATAGAGTCTCTAGGCGGATGACCTGCTCGTCTATGTCTCGAACCCCGTGGCCAGCATGGAAGGATACTCCCGACACCTGTGGATCCAAATCGGCCACAACTGAAACGGATCCCCAAATGGAGCCTGACAAATCTGGTGAAGGAGGTGAAAAGAGACCTACGACAGGGGTGGGGCTCGCTTCCGCTGTCCCTGGTGGGGAGAGTGCAGACAATCAAGATTAGTTTCCTTTTCCTGTTCAGATCCCTCCTGATCTTCATCCCCAAGGCCTTCTTCACCAAAGTTGACAAATTAATCATGGTATTTGTGTGGGAGAAGAACTCGAGATCTGGAAAAATGTGCTACAAAAAAGGAGGAATACGGAGGGGGGCGGGGGGGGGGGGGGGGGGTGGCAGCGTTAGGCCCTCCCAAACCTCCTTTTCTACCACTGGGCAGCTACTGCAGGAAGTGTACAGGGATGGGTAAAGGAGCCAGGAGTGTAATGCAAAATGGAAAATTCCTGAATGGGAACGTCGCTTCAAACACTGCCCATGGTCCCTCTCCCATTACCCTCAGCCAGACACTCAAGGTGCCCAGTGGTGGTGGCCATGTTGAGAACGTGGAACCAACTGTGACACCACTTCGGCCTGATGTCCACCATGGCCCTCATCTGCAAGAACCACAAATTCACCCCCGCGACCATGGATGCCTCCTTTAAAAGGTGGAGTCAGGAGGAAGGGGTACTGAAAGTAGGGGACCGATACGTGAACGGCAGAGTAGCGACCACGAGGGAAATCACGGACAAGCTCCAACTCCCGAAAGGGGACAAACTAAGATACATGTAAATCAGAAACATCGCCCGAAAGGAGACAGCGACGTTCCCCCAGTGTTATAACCTGCCTACTTACCATTGGCTGGGGACTAATGACAATCCCACAATCCTGTGGCAGTATGAGCTTCCCCAATGAGGGGGGCGGAGAAATCATTAGCAGACTCCCTGTATAAATAAAGCTGGCCAGTTTGGAACTAGCAGGAAGGAGTAAACAGCAAGTGAGGTTGCTGCTGTTATGTATATATATGTTATTGTAAATAAATGTTATTTCTTGTATCCTTGAAACTCGTGCTGGTTTCTTCGTGGCCCTCACAAAACCCAGCTACCAGGACACTCCCTACTGGACAGAGTCCTGACTGCGGGTGAACTAATGGACAGTAACTGGGTTGACATGTACAGATCACTACTAGAGGAAGTACTTTCACCTCTTGGTGAGACACGGGAGAAGTGGGAGGAAGAGTAAGTTATAGAGATAGGGGGAGGACTCTAGATCGAAGCACTGCAAAGGGCAAACTCTACCTCCTAATGCACAGGGCTGAGTCTAACGCAGCTAAAGGTGGTGCACAGGGCACCAGAACACGGACAAGTGGGTTCTTCCCAGAGGGGAGGACAAAAGTGAATAATACCAGGGAGGCTCAGCCAACCACACCCACAAGCTCTGGTCTTGTCCCAGACTTGTCGGGCACTGGACAGCCTTCTTGGAGGCTATATCCAAGGTTTTAGGGGGTGAGGGTGAAGCGGTGCCCATCATTGGTGGTCTTTGGGGTATTGGAGTAGCCAGAGCTCTTTATGGGAAGAGAAGCAGACGCTGCAGCCTTCGCCTCACTTTAAAAAAAAAATAGAGTACCCAAATAATTTTTTTCCAATTAAGGGCAATTTAGCGTGGCCAATCCACCTACCCTGCACATCTTTGGGATGTGGGGGTGAAACCCAGGCAAACATTTGCCTCCCTTTTTGCCCACCAAAAACTCCTGCTTGGCTGGCGATCGGCAGCGTCACCCAAGGCTGCAGATTGGCTGTCCGATTTGGCAGTTTCTCAAATTGGAGAAAACAAAATACTGCATTTGGGAATCAGAGGAAAGATTCCACAACATGGGAGGCTATTCACCAGCCTCTTCCAAGACCTGTTTGTGACCAGCCATCAATAAGCAAAGGACAGGGGGGTGGGTGGGAGGAACAAGACAGACAATGGAAGAAAGAGAGGAAGGGGGGTGGATAGATGGGGTGGGGGTAAGAAGAGGGTGCTAGTGGAGGGGACACCAGAAGAAACACAGCAAAAGCAGGAAAGGGGAACCGGAAGAGACAAAGGGCAAGGACACAAAGGGAGGCGATCACAACGCAAGAACCAAACACGCCCGGCAACTTTTGGTGCTCAGTAGCATGAAGCAGCGATGACGTGAGTGAAATTAGACGCCATGGTAGCTGAACCACCGGGGCTCTCAAACAGAGGGCTCCATACCTGTACATAGGTTCTGTACTGGGAAGACATAACTGTCGGCCCACGTGGTTTTGTTTCCTGGTTACATTTTCTTTGTTGTACGCACTAAGTTTGTAGACCCCATTGTGTCTTTTTTTTCTTTCTTTGGTATGGCTGTATATCAATATTAATACGAAAACCGATAAAAAAAATAACTTAAATAAAACAGAGCCTGAGACCAGAGCGGGACAGCAGGCAATTGTGAGAGGCGTATCGGCCTTAAAAGAGTGAGAGGAACCAGGCCGGAGACCAGAGCGGCACTGGAAGCAAGCATGGGAGGAGCGATAGCCTTGGTAAGTCGAAACGGGTGATTATTTCTACTGTCCAGTGTTTAAAGTAAAATGTGGTCTTAATTTTAGATTAAGTTGTGCTTAAAGAATAAACATATTGTCCCCAGTATATACTTAATATTCCTTAAACTAGAGGAAGTAAAAATGAAGGGAATAATTGAAGGCAAAGTCGTGGCAGCACAGCACGGCCATGTCGAATGCTCCTCCTGTGCTGTGTGGAAAGTCATGGACACTTCCAGTGTCCAAGATGACCATGTGTGCAGGAAGTGTCTACGGATGCAGTTACTCAGAATTTAGGATCTGGAGTAACTGTGGGGTATCTGCAAGGATGAGAACTCCGAGGATCGTATGTACAGTGAGGTGGTCAGAGATGCACACTCCTGTTTACTGCCTGTTCTTGACTTCAGGACTTTAAAAAAGACAAACTTACGCAGACACAGGGCTCAAACAGAAACATGTTTATTGACAAAACAAAACACCCCCAATGCCCTACTACAAGATCTCTAAAGCAGTTTAATGATGCCACACAACACTCAAAACTACAGCTTGTTAATAAAACCCTCCACTGAAAAACCACAGGAAAAAAATCCCGTTTCTGCCCAAACCTCAACTCCAATCCTCTTGCAACCCTTAATCTATCCTTAAACCTCAGCCGCACTATCCCTCACATATGGCTGATACAACACGTTCGGTCGTTCTGGTGCAAGCTGTAGGTCTGTGAATAAAATTGACCCTGACTCTCCTTAGTGACTGCGTGTCAGAGCCTATGGTCGCAGCTTTTTTATTACAAAACGTTATCAAAAATATCAAAGCTCATTTCCTGCAGACATTCTGTTTGGACAATCGGTGTTTAGCACCTTTTTAGTCTCTTTAGCCTGGTTCCTGCCATGGTCCAGACAAACCCATTCATAGCGGTGTTATTTCTCAACCGAAACAATGGAGCCCATTCAGGTGAGATGTCTCTGGCTTGCATGTTGATGTGTATATGATAACGTCCATTTCTCATTCGCTGTTGTCAGTGTTGTTTGTTTGTCTGTTGTCTGATCAGCTCTGATGGTCTCCCAGTTTCTTTCATCGGATTGTCTGATGGCCACTATTTTGTGTCTTTGAAATAACATCCTGCCGTCTTTACACAGAATTGACTTGATCTCGGTATCAACATGCTTTGTAGATGAACCCCGGACAGTGCAACCTGCCTCTGTGTGTTGAGGTTTGGCCTGTTAATTTGTCATGTTTATGTCCATCCATGAAGCTTCTTTCGGGGCAGAACGGTAGCACAAGCGGATAGCACTGTGGCTTCACAGCGCCAGGGTCCCAGGTTCAATTCCCCAATGGGGGAAGGGCCCACATAATAATAAAATAATCTTTATTGTCACAAGTAGGCTTACATCTACACTGCAATGAAGTTACTGTGAAAAGCCCTTGGTCGCCACATTCCGGCGCCTGTTCGGGGACACAGAAGGAGACTAATAAAGAAGGCAAATGCACATGGGATACAGGATAGCTTGATAGGGTGGATTCAAAATTGGCTTAGCTGTAGGAGACAGAGGGCGATGACAGCCGGTTGCTTTAGTGACCGGAAATCAATGGCATACCACAGGAATCTGTGCTGGATCCCCTATTATTTGTCACTTATATAAATTACATAGATAACTATGTGGGGGGTAGGATCAGTAAGCTTGCGATGACACAAAGATTTGCCAGGTGGTTAACAGTGAGGTTGAGTGTCTTGCGTTATAGGAAGATATAGACGGGATGGTCAAATGGGCAGAAAAGTGGCTGATGGAATTTAACCCTGAAAAGTGTGAGGTGATACACTTTGGAAGGAGTAACGTGACCAGGAAGTATTCAATGAAAGGCGTGACACTGGGAGGTTCCGAGGAACAAGGGGACCTTGACGTGTTTGTCCACGGATCTCTGAAGGCAGAAGGCCAGGTTAATAGAGGTGAAAAAGGCATATTGGACACGCCTTTATCAATCGAGGCACTGATTACAAAAGCAGGGAGGTCATGTTGGAGTTGCACAGACCTTTGGTGAGGCCAAAGCTGGAGTACTGTGTGCAATTCTGGTTGCCACATTATAGGAAGGATGTGATTGCACTGGAGGGGCTACAGAGGTAATTCACCAGGATTTTGCTTGGAATGGAACATTTAAGTTAGGAAGAGGCTGGATAGGCTTGGGTTGTTTTCGCTGGAGCAGAGAAGACTGAAGGGTGACCTGATCGAGGTGTACAAGATTATGAGGAGCATGGACAGGGTGGATAGGGAACAGCTGTTCCCCTTCGTTGAAGAGTCAGTTACGAGGGGACACAAATTCAAGATCAGGAGGTTTGGGGGATTTGAGGAAAAACCTTTTTCCCCAGAGGGTGGTGACAGTCTGGAATGCACTGCCTGGGAGGGTGGTAGAGGTGGGTTGCCTCACATCTTTTAAAAAGTACCTGGATGACCACTTTGTCATAATATCCACTCGTGTATATAATGAGATGCAGACAGGCTGTGATTGACACATAGGATGACCAGTAAGCATACAACACAGAACAGCCAATCACCAGACAGGACACTACCACTATAAAGCCAAAGGGCATTAGGTTTCCCGCTCTCTCGGGACCCAGCTACTGAGACAGTCGGAATCCACGAGCTAGCGAGCACAAACACCATGCGGTAGCTAGTAAGTCTGGTCAGACTACTACAAGGTCACTAGTCAGATCAGTAGAGTGTCAACCCACAGCTGAATATGTACAGCAGTTCTCTGGTTGAATAAAACAATGTTGGATCATCTCCGGTGTTAGACGTCTGTTTCTAACTTCCCTGCATCAAGTTGCAGTCCACATCGAACCAACCTGCCTAACACATCGCACTTGGCCCATTCAAGGCTATGAGCCAAGTGCTAGCAACTTGGATTAGGTCAGCAGGTCAGGTGTTTTTCATGTGTCGGTGCAGACTCGATGGCCCAAAAGGCCTCTTTTGTGCTATATTATTTTGTGATTCTGATGCTGTTTCAGGAGGTCCAAAAATTGTGTGACGCTTTTATTACCGAACTCACATTGATAGATGTTTCTCCTCTGTGAATGTGTTGATGGACGAGGAGATCCACTGATCGTGTGAAAGACTTGTCAGATATCTCACACCTGAATGACTTCGCATCAGTGACAATCTGTTGTTGCTTCAGAAAATCGGAGGGTTTAATGAAAACTCTCACACAAATATCACATCTGAAGAATTTTTATGTGATCCCGGGAGAGTTGAAAACATTATCAAAGCATTATCACAAACCTCACATTTAAATGGTTACGCCTTGTGTGGATCCTCTGGAGGAGGATCGATGACCTCAAACACTTTTTTTGCACACTTCACATGTGAATGCTTTCTACCCAGTGAAAGCTTTGGTGTACACGGCGACTTGATGATGAAGAGAATGACTTACCACTCACCTCACACTTGAATGGCTTCTCCCTTGTATGATTGAGTTGGTGTCTGTGGAGGGTTGATGAAGTTGTGAATGATTTGTCGCATACCTCACACTTGAATGGTCTCTCTCCTGTGTGAATGCGTTGGTGTAAGAGGAGTTCCGATGATGAACAGAATGATTTGTCACACACCTCACACTTGAATGGTTTCTCCTCTGTGTGAATGCACTGGTGTCTGCAGAGAGTCGATGACTGAGAGAATGATTTGTCACACACCTCACATGCATATGGCTTTTCCCGTGTGAATCCGTTGGTGTTTGTGGAGAGTTGATAAAGCCGCAAATGATTTGTCACACACCTTGCACTTGAATGGCTTCTTCCCTGTGTGAATACGTTGGTGTATGCGGAGAGTCGATGACAATGAGAAAGATTTGCCGCACACCTTGCAGGTGAATGGTTTCTCCCCTGTGTGAATGCGTTGGTGTTTGCAGAGGTTCGATAGATTTGTAAATGATTTGTCACACACCTCACACATGAATGGTTTTCCCCCTGTGTGAGTGTGTTGCTGTTTGCGGAGATTCCCTGATAATGAGAATGATTTGTCACAATCCTCACATGTATACGGCTTTTCCCGTGTGAATCCGTTGGTGTTTGTGGAGAGTCGATAAAGCCGCAAATGTTTGGTCACATACCTCGCACCTGAATGGTTTCGCCCCTGTGTGAATATGTTGGTGTATGCGGAGAGTCGATAACAATGAGAAAGATTTTCCGCACACCTTGCACGTGAATGGTTTCTCCCCGGTGTGACTGTGTTGGTGTTTGCGGAGGTTCGATGGATTTGCAAATGATTTGTCACACACGTCACACGTGAATGGTTTTTCTCCTGTGTGAATATGTTGGTGTATGCGGAGAGTCGATGATAACAAGAAAGATTTGCCGCACACCTTGCACGTGAATGGTTTCTCCCCTGTAAGTGCGTTGGTGTTTGCGGAGGTTCGATGGATCTGTAAACAATTTGTCACACACGTCACACGTGAATGGTTTTTCACCTGTGTGAATACATTGATGTGTGTGGAGGTTCCATAACTGTGAGAATGATTTCTTACACACCTCACATGTGAATGGTTTGTCCCCTGTATGAATGCGCCGGTGTTTGCGGAGGTTCAATGAATCTGTAAATGATTTGCTGCACATGTGAATGGCTTTTCCCTGTGTGAAAGGGCCGGTGATTTAGCAAGCCAGATGATTGTGCAAAGCCCTTGTTACACACCTCACATGTGAATGGTTTCTTCCCTGTGTGAATGCGTTGGTGTTTGCGGAAGTTCACTGGATTTGTGAATGATTTATCGCACAGCTCGCATAGGCTTTTCCCCTGTGGTAATAGGCTGATGATATTCTAGGCCCGATAACTGTGCAAAGCCCATGTTACACACCTCCCATTTGAATGGCCTGTCCCTGGTGTGGCTGCATCGGTGAATCATCAGCTTCCTTTGGTGTGTGAAGGCTCGGTCACAGACCTCACACTTGAATTGTTTCCTTCTATGAAGTGTTAAGTTCTACAACAGATGCACCTTGTGTATTTGGAGGTCTTATGAGCCTGTGGAGCCCTCCGCACATGCCTCACACTTGAACAGCCTATCACCTGCACGATTCAGTCAGTGGTACATGAGACTCGATGAATGATTGAAGCTCTCACCACACTTGGAGTCCACTCACACTTGTTCCCAGCCTCACCCTGACCGATCACCCACAGCCAAACCGTCAGAAAGTTATGTCCTGATGGAAAGCGCCACTCCACTGACCAGTTTCAGATCTGATGATATATCAAATCTCCCCTGGGCTCGACCGATTTCCAGGTGATAGGTTCACTGCCCAACCTTCTCTGTGTTGAGCAATGCTGTGAAGGGACTCAATGTCTTCCCAAAGTTGTGCAGTTGTTCCATGGGTGATGGTCAGGATCTACCTCTGATATCTATCCTCTCTGCATTCTCTCGTGTAATTCGGTGCAAGCCTTCTGTAAAAAAGGAAACATGATTTCCTCCAACTCCCTCTCCACCTTTCGAAAGGGGCTGATGGGGACAGGGACTGCAGGGAGGATGAGCAAACTGACCACAGCGCTGGTGCAGGGAGCAATTCAAATGGGGGGAGGGGGGGGGGAGAAGAGAAAATAAATGTCATAATTGTGGATCGTATAGTTAGGGACATTAACACTGTTCTCTGTGATCAGGGTCGAGAATCCCGAAGGTTGTGTTGCCTGCCTGGTGCCAGGGTTCGGGATATTTCATCTGGGCTGCAGAGGAACTGGAGTGGGAGGGTGAAGATCCAGTTATTTACCAACGGCATAGGCAGACCAAGGACAGAGGTTTTGCTAAGGGAGTATGAACAGCTAGGGGCTAAATTAAAGGCAGAACCAAAATTGTAATCTCTGGATTACTACCTTAGTCTAGTTTGCACCATCACAGACTTCATCAGCAAATGTGTGGACGACTGCGTGCCAAAGAAAGCAGGACAGATGTTCCCCAACCGGAAACCATGGCTCAATCACGAGATTGACTCCCTACTGAAGGACAGATCTGAGGCGTTCAAGGCAGACGACCCTGACCTATACAAGAAATCCAGGCATGACCTCCGCAAAGCCATCCGGAATGCCAAGAGAGAATATCAAACCAAGCTAGAGTCACAGACAGACTCTCCGTGGTTGTGGCAAAGACTAAACAACATAACGGGCTACAAAGCGAAGCCGAACAGTATCTCCGGCAGCAGCACACCCCTCCCCGATGAACTCAATGCATTCTATGCTTGGTTCGAGCAGGAAACCAACAAACTGCTGTTGAGTGCCCCAGCAGCCCATAACTCACCCATACCCACCATAACAGCTTCCGAAGTCAGATCGGCCTTCCTGAAAGTGAACCCTTTGAAGGGTGACGGTCCGGACGCGATACTGGTCGTGCACTCCGAGCTTGCACGGACCAACTGGCAGAGGTGTTGGCGGACATCTTTAACCTGTCCCTACTCCACTGCGAGGTCCTCACCTGCTTCAAGAAGACCACCATCATACCGGTGCCAAAGAAGAACCAGGCAACGTGCCTCAATGACTACCGTCCGGTGGCCCTGACTTCAGTCGTAATGAAGTGCTTCGAGAGGTTGGTCATGAAGCGCATCACCTCCATACTCCCAGAACACCTTGATCCACTGCAATTCGCATACTGCCGCAACCGGTCCACAGCAGACGCCATTTCCTTGGCCCTACCCTCATTCCGAGAGCATCCCGACAACAAGAACTCCTATATCAAACTCCTATTTATTGACTACAGCTCCGCCTTCAACACCATAATTCCAGCCAAGCTCATATCAAAGTTCCAAAACCGAGGACTTGGCTCCTCACTCTGCAACTGCATCCTCGATTTCTGACCCACAGACCACAATCAGTAAGAATAAACAACAACACCTCCTCCACAATAATCCTCAGTATCGGGGCTCCGCAAGGCTGCGTACTTAGCCCCCTCCTCTACTCCTTATAGACACACGCATGCGTAGCAAAATTTGGTTCCAACTCCATCTACAAGTTTGCTAACAATACGACCATAGTGGGCCGGATCTTGAATAATCTCGAGTCAGAATACAGGAGGGAGATAGAGAACCTAGTGGAGTGGTGCAGTGACACCAATCTCTCCCTCAATGCCAGAAAAACTAAAGAGCTGGCCATTGACTTCAGAAAGCAAAGTACTGTACACGCCCCTGTCAGCATCAACGGGGCAGTGGTGGAAATGGTTAGCAGTTTCAAATTCCTAGGGTTGCACATCTCCAAAAATCAGTCCTGGTCCACTCACGTCGACGCTACCACCAAGAAAGTACAACAGCGCCTATACTTCCTCCAGGAAACTAAGGAAATTTGGCATGTCCACATTAACTCTTTCCAACTTTTGCAGATGAATCATAGAAAGCATCTTATCTGGCTGCATCACAGCCTGGTATGAAAACTGCTCAGCCCAGGACTGCCTGAAACTTCAGAGAGTTGTGAACATAGCCCAGTCCATCACACAAACCTGCCTCCCAATCATTGACCCAATCTACACCTCCCGCTGCCTGGGGAAAGCGGGCAACATTTTCAAAGCCCCCTCCCACCTGGCTTACTCACTATTCCAACTTCTTCCATCGGGCAGGAGATACAGAAGTCTGAGAACACGCACAAACAGCTTCTTTCCCGCTGTTACCAGACTCCTAAACGACCCTCTTATGGACTCACCTCATTAACACTACACCACTGAATGCTTCATCCGTTCTGGGGCCTATGTAGTTACATTGTGCACCTTCTGTTGCCCTATTATGTATTTTCTTTTATTTCCTTTTCATTTCATGTACTTAATGATCTGTTGAGCTGCTCGCAGAAAAATACTTTTCACTGTACCTCAGTACACGTGACAATAAACAAATCCAATCCAATCCAACAGGGTAAATAGGTTTGAATACATGGTATACCCAGTATTGGGGAAGAAGGGACCTGTTCCAATTGGACGGTCTTCATTTGAATCATGCTGGGACCAGTGTCCTAACGAATCACATAACTGGGCTGTCGAGTTCATTGAATTTATTAAATATTATTTCTTGGAACAATATGCTGTGGAACCAACCATGGAGCAGACTACTCTGGATTTGGTATGGGGTAATGAGGAGGGATTAATTGAAGACCTTCTAGCTAAGGATCCTCTCGGGAATAGTGATCATAGCATGATGGAATTCAAAATTCAGTTTGGGACAGAGAAAATGGAGTCCCACACTAACGTTCTGGAATTAAACAAAGGTAATTCCATAGGCATGAAGACTGATTTGGCCCGTGTAGAGTGGGCAGGAAGGCTAAAAGGTAGGACAGCTAATGAGCAGTGGCAGTTTTTTGAGGAGATACTCAATTCCTCACAACTGATATGTATTCCAGAGAGGAAGAAAGATGGTAAGAGGTGGAAAAAAAATCCATGGACGATCAAGGAGGTCAAGGACATTATAAAGACAAAAACTTGGGTTGCAAAGGCCAGTGACCGGCTGGAAGATTAGGAAACTTTCAGAAATAAATAAAGGAATACTAAAAAATTAATAAAAAGAGCGAAGGTAAATAACGAAAGAGTGCAAAATATAAAAAAAAAGATAGCAAAAGCTTCTACAAGTACGTAGAAGGGAAGACAGTTGCTTATGTGAATGTTGGTCCCTTGGAACCTGAAACCAGAGAGTTAATAGTGGTGAACACACAAATTGCAGAGATGCTAAATCACTATTTTTCCTCAGTTTTCACAGTGGAGGGCATTACTACCATTCCTACAGAAACGGGCAATTCAGAAGTAAAGGAAGGGTGGAACTTAGAGCAATCAGCACCAATAGGGAAACAGTACTCAACAAACTATTGCAATTGAGGGCCTACATCCTAAGGTGTTAAAGGAAATGGCAGCAGAGATTGTGGATCCATTGGTTATAACATTCCAAATTTCCCTGGACACGGGAAAGGTTCCAGTGGATTGGAAAAATGCTAATGTAACAACCTTTATTCAAAGAGGGAGGGAGGCAGAATGCGGGAAATTGCAGGCCAGTTAGTTGAACATCAGTTGTTGGGAAATTGTTAGAATCAATTATTAAGCATGCAATGTCAGGACATTTGGAAAGTCAAAACGCAATCCATCAGAGTCAGCATAGTTTTATGAAGGGCAAATCATGTTTGACTAATTTGGTAGAGTTCTTTGAAGGTGTAACAAGCAAGTAGATAATGGGAATCCTGTAGATGTCGTATATCTGGACTTCTGGAAGGCATTTGATAAGATGCCGCACCAAAGGCTAATACACAAGGTGAGATCACATGGGATTAGGGGTCATTTGTTAGCTTGGAAAGAGGCTGGCAGAAGACAGACCCGGGATCAATGGGCCTTTTACTGAGAGACATGATGAAACGGGTAGGGTACCACAGAATTCGGTCCTTGGACCCCAACTGTTTACATTCTCTATTATTGACTTGGATACAGGGTTGGAAGGTTCTGCAGGCACATTTGTAAACAACACAAAAATAGGTGGGACAGTAAGTTGCAATGAGGAAATAAGAACTTTATAAATGGATATAGATAGGTTAAGAGAGTGGCCGAAAATGCAGCAGACGAAGTTTAACGTGGATAAGTGTGAGTTTATGAATTTTGGTCAGAAATATGGGAAGGCAACTTATTATCCGAATGGAGAGAGACTTCTGGGTGCTCCAGTGCAGAGGGATCTGGGTGTCCCCGTGCATGAGTAGCAGAAACCTAGCAAGCAGGTACAGCAGGTACTAAAGAAAGCAAATGGATTGCTGGCATTAATAGCTAAAGGAATTGAGTATCAAGGTAATCAAGTGTTGTAACTATACAAGGCATTGGTGAGACTGTACCTGGAGTATTGTGCACAGTTTTGGTTCCCTTACTTGAGGAAAGATGTAGTGGCTCTGGAGACAGTTCAGAGGAGCTTCACTCGGTTGATTCCAGAGATGAGGGTTGTCTTACGAAGAGATATTGGTGTGGAGATGCCGGCGTTGGACTGGGGGGAGCACAGTAAGAAGTCTTACAACACCAGGTTTGTTTCAAATCACTAGCTTTCGGAGCACTGCTCCTTCCTCAGGTGAATGGAGAGATTGAGCAGTTTAGGCACATACTCTCTGGAGTTTAGAAGAATTAGGGGAGATCAAATTGAGATACATAAGATGATAAACGGTACAGATAAAGTAGACGTGGAGCAGATGCTTCCTCTTGTGGGGCATTCTAAAGCGAGAGGTCATAGCCTCAAGATAAGGGGTAGCAAACTTGAAATATGAGGAGAAACTACTTCTCCCAAAGGGTTGTGAGTCTGTGGAATTTGCTTCCCCAGAGTGCGGTGGATGCTGGGACATGAGTAAATTTGAGGAATTAGACAGATTTTTAATTGGCAATGGGTTAAAGGGTTATGGAGAATGGACAGGCCGTGATGAGATCAGCCATGATCGTATTGAACAGCGCAGCAGGCTCAAGAGGCTAAACTGCCTGCTCCTGCCCTTCGTTCATAAAATCATAGAATTGTAGAATTTACAGTGCAGAAGGAGGCCATTCGGCATATCGAGTCTGCACCAGCACTTGGAAAGAGCACCCCATTTACGCCCAGACTTCTAACCTATCCCCGTAACTCAGTAACCCCACCTAACCTTTCTTGGACACTAAGGGCAATTTAGCATAGCCAATCTACCTAACCACATCTTTGGACTGCAGGAGGAAATCGGAACATCCGGAGGAAACCCTCGCAGACACAGGGAGAATGTGCAGACTCCGCACAGATAGTGACCCAAGCCGGGAATCGAAATTGGGACCCTGCTGCTGTGAAGCAACTGTGTTAACCACTGTGCTACCATGCTGGTACCCTGGTGTTCTAAGGAAGAACTATTCTGTCTGATTTCACCATCCAGCACTTGGTCTGTAACCCTGTAGGTAACAGCATCTCGAGCACAAATCTGGCATTCTTAATTAATAAGGGTATTTCATGATTATTATGGAGATCAGGGGTTATGGGGAGAAAGATGGATGAGGAACATATCAGCCATGATTGAATGGCGCAGCAGACTTGATGGGCCAAATGGCCTAATTCTGTTCTGCTATCTTATGGTCCTATGGACTCCTCAGTTTTTTTAAATTTATACTTTGACAGGGTGTGGATCTCACTGGCTAGGCAAACATTTATTGCCTTAAGGAGCTGGTGATGAGCCACTTTCTGGAACCACTGAACACCATGGGGTACCAGTACACCCACAGTTTGATGAGGGAGGGAGTTCCAGGATTTTCACCCAATGACAGTGAAGAAACAAAGATTAGGGACGCAATCTAACCAAATTGGATCAGAGTCCTGTGATGAGTGGGTTTCCTTCACGGAGGAGCTCCGCTCGCCAGAACCCCTCAGTACAGGAAGAGATTGGGCGCCATTTAAAAATTGCATCCCAATCACTTGACTCGCCCGAAGCGACCCCGAACCTCACCAAAACCATAACAAAGGGGGTCATTGGGCTCCCCTCACAAGTTCAGGACCTAAACACTCCTGCGGAAAAATGCCAGCCTGGCACCTTGGCACTGCCAGCCTGGTACTGTGGCAGTGCCTCAGCCACCCTGGCAGTGCCACCTGAGAACCTTGACATTCCCAGGCTGGTACTGCCTGTGTGCAAGGCAGGCAGTGCCAAGGTCCTGGGTGGCATCAGCAGTGCCAGAGTGCCACCATGCCCAGGTGGCAACAACCTAGGAGTCTCTGCTGATCCCCTGGGAGACCCCCACAAGTGCCATTCCAGCTGGTCCTCATTTGTGGGGACCAGCACTGAATGGCAATCGCCCGAGGTCTCCGAGGCAAAGGGTTTAGATCCCAATGCCTTGGTAGATCAGGGGTGCGCATATTAGAGTAAGACTAGCTGATAAGCAATTTGCAAAATAGTTATCCCGCCCCACAATGGGCAGGATTTAGACCGGAAGTCTCGTGAGATCGCGTTAGGAAGATGCGTCACCAGCCATGCTGCTTTTAGAGCGCAATGTGGCCAGTAGATCACGCTGATAGTTCCAAGTCAGGATGGTGTGTGGTTTTTACCGGAATTTGCAGGTGAGTCTGTTGCCATGCAACCAGTACCCTTGTCCGTTGAGGTGGCAAAAGTCATGGGTTTGAAAGGTGCTGCCGAAGAAACCTTGGTGAGTTGCTGCAGTGCATCTTGTAGATGGTACACATTGCTGCCACTGTGCTCTGGAGGGAGTGGATGTTGAAGGTGGTTGCAGTACCAATCAACTGGACTGCTTTGTCCTGAATGGCATGTATTTACCATAGTTTTAATGATTCCTTACCAGCAGCTTGTAGCTGAACAGGGGCATTTTAGGAGAATGCTTGCGTGACGTCATTGGCCGTTTGTGAGAGTAACTGAGCAGTGTAACATCACAGCCTGGAGTGTTAACATCTCCTGAATAAAGTTCCTGGTTTTTGTTGAACCTCCACAGCCTCCTAAAGTCAACACAGTGAACACCACACAAAACAACAAGCAATGGCGAAGCTGGACAACACTTGTAGCCACTTGAAGGAACACAGAAAAAAGTGAAATAAAATCGTCATCACACAAAAGTTGGCGATGAGGGAGTCGAACAACTGTTGCAACCATCCCAAAAAAAAAATTTGAAGCAAATAACTTTGGCGAGAAACTCGCCACATGCTTCACCCAAAATGAACTCGGTAGCCATGAGTAGCACTTACCATGCAACAACAATTTAAAAGCTGGGGGTAATGTCCAAATAAAGCAAATTGTCTGAGCTCAGATTGTGCCTTGTTTTAGGAGAAAGGAAGCAAGATAGTGCTAAAAATCCGTGACACATTGTGCACATGCAGATCCTTCCGTAGACAGAAATGGAAGGAGCTTTGGTGCCGTGAGACCTTTTGATGAAAATACAGAGCGATAGAGTTTGTATACAGAACGATTAGACTATTTTGTCCAAGCTAACAAGTTAACAGCAAATATAAAAGTGTAAGAATCCTTTCTGTTTATTTCCTTTGTTCACATTTCTTTTATTTTATTATTTTAGGTCCGTAGAACCATAATTGGGATGCGCCTTTAAGTAGAAGAGTGCTTGGATTTCCGGTTGCGGGTATGCACACGGTCGGCAGCTCCTGCCGACAACGGACTTTTGGGCCCTTTTACGGAGCTCCAGCGGCACGTGGACGACTATTTCCGGTGTGGGAAGGAAACAGTGACGGTCCCCCAGCGCTGTATGGCGTGGACCAGGAGTGGGGCGGTCAAAAAAGCGGCTTTGGAGAAGAGAGGAGAACGGGTGCGAAAAAACAAGGTGGCGGCCGGCGGGGATCAGGCAGCGTGGGCCCAGTGGTCACGGGAGCAGCAGAAGCTGCTTCGCCGAGTTGAAGGCGGAGATGTTGGCCCCTATGAAGGCTTCTATTGAAAGGTTGGTGGAGACCCAGAAGATGCAGGGGACGGAGATTAAGGAGGTGCAGCAAAAGGCCTCTGACAATGAAGATGAGATTTTGGGCCTGGCGGTTAGAGTGGAGGCGCACGAGGCTCTGCACAAAAGGTGGCAGGAGAAGCTGGAAGACCTTGAAAATAGGTCAAGGAGGCAGAAACTACGGATTCTGGGTCTCCCTGAAGGCGTGGAGGGGTCGGATGCTGGTGCATATGTGACCACGATGCTGGGAACGCTGATGGGCGCGGGGGCTTCCCGCGGCCCCTGGAGCTGGATGGGGCGCACAGAGTCCTGGCGAGGACTATGGTGGTAAGATTCCACCGCTTCACCGATAAGGAGGGTGTCCTACGATGGGCAAAGAAGGAAGTGAAGCAGTAAGTGGGGGAACTGCGAGATCCGTATTTATCAGGACTGGGGTGCAGAGCTGGCCAAGAGACGTGCGGGATTCAACCGGGCCAAGGCGATCCTCCACAGCAAAGGGGTGAAGTTCGGGCTGCTACAACCGGCGAGGCTGTGTGTTACGTACCAGGACCGGCACCATTATTTCGATATGCCGGATGAGGCGTGGACTTTTATTAAGAGCGAGAAGCTGGACTCGAACTAATGGTTTGCAGTATGTTGTTGGGGAAGCCTGGTTTGGGGGGGGGGGGCAGTGTTATGTTGGGTTTTCCCCGTGTTTTTTTTTTTGTTGCCCCTTTGCCCTGGGCCCTCGAGGTTCTGGGCCGGGTCGCAGTTGGTGAAGAGCTGCGTCACAGGTGGCGGGGACGGGCTAGACAACGAGAGCAGCTTAGTCGCTCAACGTTGGGGATAACACCCGAAGTTTGTTTGTTTGAGAGAGTGTTTTCTCTCTTGATACACGGGAAGAAGGGGGGGGGACTCTTTCTCCCTCACTTAGCTGGGGGGGGGGGGGGTGGAGGTTGGAGATCCGTAGAGGGAGCCAACAGTGGGATTGGAGGCAGAGGTGGGAGCGGCCAGGGTCAGCATGAGTCAGCTGACTTGCGGGAGTGCAATGGGGGGGAAGGGGGGTCAAGCGGATGCTTAACTAGGGTGAGGGGGGTTGAGGGAGAGGGGGAGGGCTGGGATGCTGCTTTGCTGACTGAAGGGGAATCACTTTTCGGAGAAAAAAGGAGAGTCGGAGCGGGGAGCCTCCGGCTGGGGGGTTGGAGTCTGCGGGAGGCGCGGGCATGTGGCTGGCCTAAAAAAGGGGATGGCTAGTCGGCAAGGGGGGAGTAATTAATCCCCCGACCAGGCTGATCACGTGGAACGTGAGGGGCCTGAATGGGCCGGTCAAGAGTGCCCGTGTGTTTTCGCACTTAAGGGGGCTAAAGGCAGACGTAGCCATGCTACAAGAGACGCATCTGAAGCTCGCTGACCAAACCAGGTTGAGGAAGGGATGGTTGGGGCAGGTCTTCCACTCAGGGCTGGATGCAAAGACCAGGGGGTTCAAAATCTTGGTGAGCAAGCGGGTGGCATTTGAGGCGGGGTGTATTGTGGCGGACAAAGGGGGTAGATATATTATGGTGAGTGGCAAGCTGCAGGGGGCCTGGGTGGTGTTAGTGAACGTGTATGCTCCGAACTGGGACGATTCAGGGTTTATGAAGCGGATGTTGAGTAGGATTCCGGATCTGGAGTCAAGCAGTTTGGTAATGGGGGGGGGGGACTTCAATACGGTCCTGGACCCGGCACTGGACCGGTCTAGGGGGTGGTATGGGTTGCGGATTTCACTTGAAAAGGGTAGATACCCTACCTTGTTTGGTTAAGTTCTTAATTCACTTTTTTTTATTATTATGTTTTTTGTTGTCTTCTTTTTGTAGTGATTTTGTAAAAATATTGTAACATTTTGAATAAAAACATATTTTTAAAAAAAAGTAGAAGATTGCTTGCCAGGGCAGTGTGTTCCTAGGTCTTGTATTTTGGAGAGGAGGAAAGCAGACCCGTCGGCGTCAATTGAATCTTAGGATCCGGTTTTGGAGGAAGTTGGTTCGTTTGGCTGACTAGCAACCAATGGGTTAGCCAGGGACAGTGTTCTGCCTGACTAGGCCAGGGTGTTGTGACAAAAGTCCCAACACTCCTGAGCATAATGAGGTGGGAAAACATTTAACCTCTTTCCGAGTCTGGTACAGCCAGAAAAGCCAGGCACAAAAACATACAAGAAATAGTGGGAAGTTTACAGGGTCACTTTACACCAAAATCTCTAGCTATCGCAGAGAGGTTTATGTTTCATAAGCGCACCCAAGGAGACGGTGAATTGATTCCACAGTTTGTCGCTACACTGAAAAGACTGGCTGAAATCTGTGTGCTCTGGGATGTATCAAACGATACCGTCAGAGATAGGTTAGTTTGTGGTTTAAGAACTGAAGCAATTCAAAAGCGGTTATTAACTGAAAGCAACCGGAATTTAAAGAAAGCTTCGTATCAATGGAATTAGCAGCCAAAGAAGCTCAACAGTTGAGTTGAAACACAAGAATTCACAATATGTCGCCTGAAACCCAAACGCAAACACAGACTCGGACTGGCCACAGGTGTGCTAAAACTGGGTACTCAGCAGCAGATTGTTGGTGCAAAGACATCATATGGAGAAACCATGGCAGAATGGACCACATTAAATTCAAATGTTGGAAAAAAAGTTGCAAAAAGCAACAGCTGAATAAGACAGAATGGAAACAGAACAAAGGAAAAAGTGCCCATGTCATACAAAAAGGACTTGTGGAGATACCCGATTCACAGTCCGAAGACGAGCTATGATTAAATGTACTAGATATTGCTACTAATCTGTATTGGATCACTCCATTACTGGATGGACAGTCGGTAAAGATGGAGGTAGACACAGGGTCAGCCATCTCACTGCTGCCAGAGACTGTTTATAAAGAAAAGCTCTGGCATACCTCTCCGAAATCCTCAAAGATAGAACAGAGAAGATAGAGCATAGAACATTACAGCGCAGTACAGGCCTTTCAGCCCTCGATGTGGCGCCGACCTCTGAAACCACTCTAAAGCCCATCTACACTATTCCATTATTGTCCATATGTCTATCCAATGACCATTTGAATGTCCTAAGTGTTGGCGAGTCCACTACTGCTGCAGGCAGGGCATTCCACGCCCTTACTACTCTCTGAGTAAAGAACCTACCTCTGACATCTGTCTTATATCTATCTCCCCTCAATTTAAAGCTATGTCCCCTCATGCTAGACATCACCATCCGAGGAAAAAGGCTCTCACTGTCCACCCTATCCAATCCTCTGATCATCTTGCATGCCTCAATTAAGTCACCTCTTTACCTTCGTTGAAAACTTACAATGGAGAAATGGTTCTGTTGAGGGGCCATATTGATGTAACAGTACGATTGAATAGACAGACGGCAGATTTGACCTTGCACACAGCCAAAGGAAATGTAATAGTTATAGGGGGTTCAAATGTAAGGGAAATAGACAGGCTTTTCTGGGGCCGCAAACGAGACTCCAGGATGGTATGTTGCCTTCCTGGTCAAGAATGTCTCGGAGTGGTTCTCGGACATTTTGGAGGGGGGGGGGGGTGAACAGCCAGTAGTTGTGGTGCACATCGGTACCAACCACATTTGTTAAAAAAGGGATGAGGTCCTGAAGCAGAATATAGCGAGTTAGGAAGAAGGTTGAAAAATCGAATTTCAAAGGTTGTGATCTCAGGATTACTACCAGTGCATGTGCCAGTCAAAGTAGAAATAGCAGGATGTATCGGATGAATACGTGGCTGAAAAGATGATGTGAGCGGGAGGGTATCAGATTCCGGCGGCATTGGGACCGGATCTTGGGAGGAAGGACCTGTACAAACAGGACGGGTTACACTTGGGCAGCACCTGTACTGATGTCCTTGGGGGGGGGGGGGGGGGGGGGGGGGCTACTTGCTTGAGTGGTTGGGGACGGTTTAAACTAATATGGCAGGGGGGTGGGAATCTATGTAAGGATTCAGGGCAGGGCGGAATCAAAAAGAGAAAAAGACAGAAAGGAGAATGAGAAAAGTGATAGGCAGAGAAATCAAGGGCTTTTAACGGATAAAAACACTGTAAAAAATAGTAGGGGTGGGACAAGGCATGTTAAAAAGGACTGGCCTTAAGATTTTGTACCTGAACGCGCAGAGCATTCTAAATAAAATGGATGAATTAGTTGCATAGATAGATGTAAAGGGTTAGGATATAGTTGGGATTACGTAGACATGGCTCCAAGGTGACCAAGGATGGGTACTCGACATTGGGAGCTATTCAGTTTTTAGGAAGGACAGTCAGAAAGGAAAAGGAGGAATTGCATTATTGATTAAAGGAGATATTGATACAATATTGAGGAAAGATATTGGTACAGACAATGTGGAAACTGTCTGGGTTGAGTTAAGAAACATTAAGGGGCAAAAAACATTTGTTTTTTTTAAAATGTATTTTGTTACAAACATGTATCAAAACAGGTTACAACACATAAACGCCCCGGGAAACATACTTCCCAGCAATCAACTATACAGTCTACAGGACCTCCGGTGGCGGCGATGAGTGAGTGAGCTGCACATTCGGTTGCTCTCACTCCGGCGGGATTTGAGGACCTGGGGCGAAATTCTCCGTTATCGGCGCAAAGTCCGCCGACCTGCGCCAAAAACGGCGCAAATCCCACCTGCATCACGCCGCCCAAAAAGTCTCAAAGTCTCCGGCCCGGAATGGGCTAGCAGCGAAGTGACGCTATCCGCGCTGGCTCACGTGGTTCACGCACGGCGTGACGGCTCCCCAACCCGACCAGAACACCCGACCGGATGGCCGCCCGCCGCTCAGCCCCGAGGTTCCAGTCACGGGATGTGGAGGCGCTCCTGGACGCAGTAGAGCAGAGGAGGGAGGCCCTGTATCCCAGACACGGCCGCAGAGTTGCCCCACGCCACAGCCGGCGTCTGTGGAGGGAAGTGGCAGAGGCTGTCACCGCTGTGGCCCTGACACCACGGACAGGCACCCAGTGCCACAAGAAGGTGAACAACCTCGTCAGAGCAGCCAGGGTGAGCCGCCCCCCCCCCTGCCCGATATCCATATCCCCCATCCCCCCCTCCCCATATCCCCCCTCCCCCATATCCCCCCTCCCTCATATCCCCCCTCCCCCATATCCCCCATCCCCCATTTCCCCAAGTGAATCCAGCCCTAACCTTAACCTCTGCAATACACGCGCAACCGATGGCATGCATTCATATACCTGCCTAACAGTGTTGCCTTTTACCCTGCCACCACCCCCCCCACAGGAGAAATGTGCACACAACACCAGGGAGCATGTGAGGACTGGAGGAGGCCCCGCTGATGAGAGGCCACTGACCGAACATGAGGAAAGGGCCCTGGAACTGGCTGGCGGACCTGAGGACCGGGAGGTTGCTGATGCAGAGGTCGGGGCCCCACCAGCAAGTGAGCCACCGACAGCCCGTCCCCATATCCCCCCTCCCCTATATCCTCCTCCCCCATATCACCTGATCACTGCCTGCGTGTCTAACCATGCATGCTTCATTGTGTATCGCAGGAGCAAACGTCGAGGCACCCATCCCCGCAGATGCAGACCGCCCGCATGATGCCCCTCGGAGACCACGGGAGACGGAGAGACCCAGACCCTCTGGCATGCGACGCCCGCAGGATGCCCCTCGGAGACCACTGGAGATGGAGAGACCTGGAACGGGTGCGACGACGCAGGCGTGTGCCACCCAGCGACGAGAGGGGCAGCCACAGGCCCCCGTCACAGCCGAGCCACGAAACCACTACCCAGGACACCCCTACCCAGGACACCACTACCCAGGACACCACTACCCAGGAAACTGAAATACAGGACAGTGACACAGATTGGATGGGCGGAGACGAACTGCCACCCCAAAGTGCCATGGACTCAGAGTCGGACGATGCGCACGACACAACGCCACTGCTGTCACCAACACCCTCCACCATCGCAGAAACACTCACCTCGGTTGGGCACTTTAGTGATGAGGCATCTGGTACACTCACTGGTGCGCAGAACACAGCCATCCCGGTACAGCTGGTGGAGTTAGGAGCAGCAGAGGGGCTGGGCGGTCGGAGGGCAGCCCAGCCCAAGCGAACATCTGCCGCCCAGATGGATCCCGGGTTCCTGGAGTTACCACACCCACCCATAGGTCCGATGCAACCACCGAACCTGAGACGAGCGAAGAGGGTGACGGCCAGCTTGCGGCAGCTGCAGTCGCAGGTGGAGGAATCCACCCGCGTCCAGGAGCTGGGAGTGGTGCCGGTCATGCGTGCCACCCAGGCCGACACCGCACGGGTGGCGTCCGCGGTGGAGGCAATGGGTGCGACGGTGTCAGACACGGGGAACGGTTTGCGAGGCCTGGGGCTTTCCGTGCAGGCGGCGTCTATGGCCCAGGACATGGCTGCCCTCTCACAGAAGGCCATGAGCCAGCGCCAGATGGCAGAGGGGCTCAACTCCGTGGCACAGTCTCTGCAGGCCATGGCCCAGTCTCAGCAGGCCATCGCTGAGGCCATCGGCGCCATTGGCCATGTGCTAGCCGGCATCGTTCAGACACAGACAGGGATGCCAACTCCCTGAGCTCCATGGCTGCAAACCTGCAGATCCTTGTCGATACCAGCACGGGCCTCCAGGACTGGCAGCGCCAGATGTCGGGGGGCGTCGGATGGCCAGTCTGTTCGCATCCCCCACCCATGTAGAGGCCGGGGGGCCATCGGGCACCCCGAGGGAGGAGGAGGTGCTGTGGTCCGTCCCGGGTCCCCCTGTAGGGGAGGTCCCGGAACACCGCGACACCTCGGACTCCCCCCCCCCCTTCCGTCCCAGGTGCATCGGGCAGGACAGGCTGGTAGCTCGCCATCCCAGTCGCCCGGACCGCAGCCTGGCCCATCTAGGCCAGGACGCCCCAGGAAACGGCCGCCAAAGGGATCCCGTGTCAGAGGGCAGGAATCACAGGAGTCCACCTCCAGTTCTGCTGTACCGTCTGGGGAACCACGTAGACGTAGTCATAGGGTCCGTAAGGCCAAACAATTAGACACTGAGTAAGTTGGCACGGGTGCAGGGCACAGATGAGTTTTAGGGGCTAGGGCACGTGCATGAACTCCTTTCGTTATTAAAGTCAATGTTACACCTACAGAAGCTGCCTTTGTGCTCTGTCCAAAGCGTGCAGGGGTGTCATGTACGTTGAGTGCAAGTGTGTGTGTGTGGGGTGGTCTTACCTCAGCCCCAGGTGAGTCTGCCCCCTTCCCCCTGGGCCGCCATCAACATCCCCCGGGCAGAGGACGGGACCGTGCGCTGCAGTGTCACAGCCGCATGCAGGGATGGTCCGGGTGGATGGTGGTACTGTGGCCATGGGTCAGACATAGTCCAACAATGTGGAGCCAGGAGCTCATCGCAGAGCGGGTTGTCATCATCCTCCGTGGCCTGCAATAGACACGCGTCCACCGGCAACTGTGTGAGCCCGGCCGTTGTGCCACAGGTGGATCGGCAATGGGTGGGGTGGGTTTGGTTGGGGAGGGGGGTGAGGCTGCTGGGTGGGTGGATGGGTGGGGGGTGTGGGTGGTCGGCTGTTGCAATGGTGTGCGGTCTGTGGCCATACTACCCGATTCCCACGCCCATCTAGTCAGTGAAGCGGGCGTCTATCAACCTGTCCCATGCCCGCTGGCCCAGCCGGTAACGGTGGACAGCCACCCGCCCGTGTCTAGCCCGTCTGCCCTGACCATTGCCCCCATCCCCCTCATCTGGGGAGGACTGCGCCTCTTCCTGCTGCTCCTCCACTCCGCCCTCCTCTGCCTGTGGCACATCGCCCCTCTGCTGGGCTATGTTGCGCAGGATGCAGCACACCACAATGATGCGGCCGATCCTATCTGACCGATACTGGAGGGCGCCCCCAGAGAGGTCCAGGCACCTGAAACGCATCTTCAGCACGCCAAAGCACCTCTCTATCACTTCCCTTGTCGCTACATGGGCATCATTGTAGCGGTTCTCCGCCTCATTTTGTGGCCTCCGTATAGGCGTCATCAACCACGATCGCAATGGGTAGCCCCTGTCGCCCAGCAACCAGCCCCTCAGCCGGGGATGGCGTCCCTCGTACATGCCGGTGATGTATGACCGCGACAACACGTCTGAGTCGTGTACACTGCCCGGGTACCGGGCGCAGACGTGCAGGATCATCATGCGGTGGTCGCAGACCACCTGTATGTTCATCGAATAGGTCCCCTTCCTATTGGTGAACACGGCCCTGTTACCTGCAGGTGGCCGCACGGCGACGTGCATCCCATCAAACACGCCCTGGACCATGGGGAACCCGGCCACGGCAGAGAAGCCCACGGCCCGGGCACCTTGGCTGGCCCGGTCCACAGGGAAGCGGATGTAGCGGTGCGCCATGGCATACAGGGAGTCTGTCACTGCCCGGATGCACCGGTCCACCGATGTCTGCGATATGCCGGACAGGTCCCCACTCGGTGCCTGGAATGACCTTGTTGCATAAGTTCAGGGCCACTGTAACCTTGATGGACACGGGCAGAGGGTGTCCCCCGCCAGTGCCACGCGGTGACAGGTGTGCCAGCAGGTGGTAGATGTGTGCCACGGTTTCCCGGTCCGTGAGGTCCTGGTATGACTGCCGGGGCCGGTACACACGGGGCGCCATCGGGCGCCTCCGCTGCCATGGGGCCGCGACGTCCTCCTCCCCCTCCTCGTCCTGTCGGTCAGGTGTCCCTCCAGCCTGGTCGACTGACGCCTGCCCCTCTGCGGCAGCCTGCGCCGCCTCTCTGGCATGCTCCTCCTCCTCATCCAGGGCAACATGGATATTAGCGGCTGCCGCCACGGCGGCCAACATCGCTGGCTGATCGGAAAACATGACGGCCTGGGGGGGGGTGGGGGGGGGGGGTGGGGGGAGACGACATGTCATCATTGCCCATACCCTCTCCTTCCCCCAGCCAGGTGGCATGGACCGCATGGGTCTGACTGTTGGAGGCTGGCACCCCTCCCCGGCACGGACCCCGTCCCCCCATCCCCCGGCACGGACCCCGTCCCCCCATCCCCCGGCACGGACCCCGTCCCCCCATCCCCCTCCCCGGCCCCCTCCCCGGCACGGACCCCATCCCCCTCCCCGGCACGGACCCCGTCCCCCCATCCCCATCCCCCGGCACGGACCCCGTCCCCCCATCCCCCTGCACGGACCCCGTCCCCCCATTCCCCCCCCGGCACGGACCCCGTCCCCCCATCCCCATCCCCCGGCACGGACCCCGTCCCCCCATCCCCCGGCACGGACCCCGTCCCCCCATCCCCCTCCCCGGCACAGACCCCGTCCCCCCCATCCCCCTCCCCGGCACGGACCCCATCCCCCTTCCCGGCACGGACCCCGTCCCACCATCCCCCTCCCCGGCACGGACCACCCCGCATCCACCTCCCCGGCACGGACCCCGTCCCCCTCCCCGGCAGTCATCCTTCCGTCCCCGGCACTCAACCCCCCTCCCGGCACTCCCCCGGAGCCCAGCCCACTCTAACCCCCCCCCCATCCCCATCGCCGCACACACACACACACAACCCTACACACACCTCTCCCCCACACACTCAGACTGCGGCCATGCCATCGCCTCTCCAGCGGCCAACCCCCCAGGCCGTCACCCACCTCCACGCTGGTCAGCGTAAACCTTGAGCACTGGTTGACGCCGATTGAAAGGTGGTTTGATTTACGCCGACGTGACCCGTCATCACGTCGGCGGGACTTCGGCCCATCCGGACGGGAGAATATCGGCAGCCCCAAAATCCATTGCCTTGCGCCCGGTCCACAGGTGTGCCAGCAGGAAGGGGACCTATTCGTAATTGCTCCCGAGGCTCCCTCCCAGGTCAGCTGTTCGGGAGAGAGAGGGAGCTGGGACCTTGGAAACAGCACGGGAGTTTGAAAAAGCGCGGGAGCTGCGAGGCAGAGGGAACAGATTAAAAGGTCGCGGCGTGGGTGAGGTAAGTACTGATTAACCACTTCCTTACCTTGCAGGTCAGCTGTTCGGGAGAGAGAGGGAGCCGGGACCTTGGAAACAGCGCGGGAGTTTGAAAAAGCGCGGGAGCTGCGAGGCAGAGGGGACAGATTAAAAGGTCGCGGCGTGGGTGAGGTAAGTACTGATTAACCACTTCCTTACCTTGCAGGTCAGCTGTTCGGGAGAAAGAGGGAGCCGGGACCTTGGAAACAGCGCGGGACTTTGAAAAAGCGCGGGAGCTGCGAGGCAGAGGGGACAGATTAAAAGGTCGCGGCGTGGGTGAGGTAAGTACTGATTAACCACTTCCTTACCTTGCAGGTCAGCTGTTCGGGAGAGAGAGGGAGCCGGGACCTTGGAAACAGCGCGGGACTTTGAAAAAGCGCGGGAGCTGCGAGGCAGAGGGGACAGATTAAAAGGTCGCGGCGTGGGTGAGGTAAGTACTGATTAACCACTTCCTTACCTTGCAGGTCAGCTGTTCGGGAGAGAGAGTGAGCCGGGACCTTGGAAACAGCGCGGGAGTTTGAAAAAGCGCGGGAGCTGCGAGGCAGAGGGGACAGATTAAAAGGTCGCGGCGTGGGTGAGGTAAGTACTGATTAACAACTTCCTTACCTTGCAGGTCAGCTGTTAGTTTCGGGAGATCAGTTTCGGGAGCAGGCCTATTGGCTGACTGTAAATCAGGAAGGATACAAAAGGTGTGGCTGAAGTGCCTATAGAAACAGAGTGCCGGAGGCAAACAGAGTGTATCTAAGTTTGGGTAAGGCTGAGTTCGGGTAAGAGGTGAGTGAGGGCTGTGTTTGTTTTTTGGAGTTTGGTGTTTGGGGTTGAGTCCCCCCCCGTCCCCCCCCCAAAAAAAACCAATTAATTAAGTAAATTAATTAACTAGTTAAGGGAATTTGGTGCTCATCTTAAGGAGGTGCAGTGAAGCAGACCTGTGAGGGAGCCTCGGGAGCAATTACATCACAGCCAGCAGGTAAGTGATTGGCTTGTAACTGGTAAGTGATTTCTCTCTCTTTGACTTTCTCTTAGCTGTGTAGTGTAGTTCAAATTTAACTTCAGGTTTAAGTCATGGCAGGAGAGCTCAGACCCGTGTCATGCTCCTCTTGTGAGATGTGGCAAGTCAGGGACCCTTCTGGTGTCCCTGACTCCTTCATCTGCAAGAAGTGTGTCCAACTGCAGCTCCTGTTAGACCGCTTGACGGCTCTGGAGCTGCGGATGGACTCACTTTGGAGCATCCGCGATGCTGAGGAAGTTGTGGATAGCACATTCAGTGAGTTGGTCACACCGCAGATTAAAATTACTGAGGCAGATAGGGAATGGGTGACCAACAGACAGAGGAAGAGTAGGAAGGCAGTGCAGGGATCCCCTGCGGTCATCTCCCTCCAAAACAGATTTACCGTTTTGGAAACTGTTGGGGGAGATGGCTCACCAGGGGAAGGTGGCAGCAGCCAGGTTCATGGCACCGTGGCTGGCTCTGCTGCACAGAAGGGCGGGAAAAAGAGTGGCAGAGCTATAGTGATAGGGGATTCAATTGTAAGGGGAATAGACAGGCGTTTCTGTGGACGCAAACGAGAATCCAGGTTGGTATGTTGCCTCCCTGGTGCAAGGGTCAAGGATGTCTCGGAGCGGCTGCAGGGCATTCTGGAGGGGGAGGGTGAACAGCCAGCTGTCGTGGTGCATATAGGCACCAACGATATAGGTAAAAAACGGGATGAGGTCCTCCAAGCTGAATTTAGGGAGTTAGGAGTTAAACTAAAAAGTAGGACCTCAAAGGTAGTAATCTCAGGATTGCTACCAGTGCCACGTGATAGTCAGAGTAGGAATGACAGGATAGCTAGGATGAATACGTGGCTTGAGAGATGGTGCAAGAGGGAGGGTTTCAAATTCCTGGGACATTGGGACCGGTTCTGGGGGAGGTGGGACCTGTACAAATCGGACGGTCTGCATCTGGGTGGGACCGGAACCAATGTTCTCGGGGGGGTGTTTGCTAGTGCAGTTGGGGAGGGTTTAAACTAATGTGGCAGGGGGTTGGGAACTGATGTAGGAAGTCAGTGGGGACAGAAACAAAAGGCAGGAAGGGAGAGTGTGTAAAGCATGACCTGAGAAAGCAGGGCAGAGAGCAAGGAAGGTCTACATTAAACTGCATTTATTTCAATGCAAGGGGCCTGACGGGCAAAGCGGATGAACTCAGGGCATGGACGGGCACATGGGACTGGGATATTATAGCTATGACTGAAACATGGCTAAGGGAGGGGCAGGACTGGCAGCTCAATGTTCCGGGGTACAGATGCTATAGAAAGGATAGAACAGGAGGTAAGAGAGGAGGGGGAGTGGGGTTTTTGATTAGGGAGAACATCACGGCAGTACTTAGAGGGGATATATCCGAGGGTTCGCCCACTGAGTCTATATGGGTGGAACTGAAAAATAAGAAGGGAGAGATCACCTTGGTAGGACTGTACTACAGGCCCCCAAATAGTCAGCGGGAAATTGAGGAGCAAATATGTAAGGAGATTACAGATAGCTGCAAGAATAATAGGGTGGTAGTAGTAGGGGACTTTAACTTTCCCAACATTGACTGGGACAGCCATAGCATTAGGGGCTTGGATGGAGGGAAATTTGTTGAGTGTATTCAGGAGGAATTTCTCATTCAGTATGTGGATGGACCGACTAGAGAGGGGGCAAAACTTGACCTCGTCTTGGGAAATAAGGAAGGGCAAGTGACAGAAGTGCTAGTGAGAGATCACTTTGGGACAAGTGACCATAACTCCATTAGTTTTAAGATAGCTATGGAGAATGATAGGTCTGGCCCAAGAGTTAAAATTCTTAATTGGGGCAAGGCCAATTTTGATGGTATCAGACAGGAACTTGCAGAGGTAGATTGGGGGAGACTGTTGGCAGGCAAAGGGACGGCTGGTAAATGGGAGGCTTTTAAAAATGTGTTAACCAGGGTTCAGGGTAAGCACATTCCCTTTAGAGTGAAGGGCAAGGCTGGTAGAAGTAGGGAACCCTGGATGACTCGAGATATTGAGACTCTGGTCAAAAAGAAGAAGGAGGCATATGACGTACATAAGCAACTGGGATCAAGTGGATCCCTTGAAGAGTATAGAGATTGTCGAAATAGAGTTAAGAGGGAAATCAGGAGGGCAAAAAGGGGACATGAAATTGCTTTGGCAAATAATGCAAGGGAGAATCCAAAGAGATTCTACAAATACATAAAGGGGAAAAGAGTAACTAGGGACAGAGTAGGGCCTCTTAAGGATCAACAAGGGCATCTATGTGCAGAGCCACAAGAGTTGGGTGAGATCCTGAATGAATATTTCTCATCGGTATTCACGGTGGAGAAAGGCATGGATGTTAGGAAACTAAGGGAAATAAATAGTGATGTCTTGAGAAGTGTGCATATTACAGAGGAGGAGGTGCTGGAAGTCTTAAAGCGCATCAAGGTAGATAAATCCCCGGGACCTGATGAAATGTATCCCAGGATGTTGTGGGAGGCTAGGGAGGAAATTGCGGGTCCCCTAACAGAGATATTTGAATCATCGGCAGCCACAGGTGAGGTGCCTGAAGATTGGAGAGTGGCGAATGTTGTGCCCTTGTTTAAGAAGGGCAGCAGGGAAAAGCCTGGGAACTACAGACCGGTGAGCCTAACGTCTGTAGTAGGTAAGTTGCTAGAAGGTATTCTGAGAGACAGGATCTACAAAGAACAAAGAACAAAGAAATGTACAGCACAGGAACAGGCCCTTCGGCCCTCCAAGCCCGTGCCGACCATACTGCCCGACTAAACTACAATCTTCTACACTTCCTGGGTCCGTATCCTTCTATTCCCATCCTATTCATATATTTGTCAAGATGCCCCTTAAATGTCCCTATCGTCCCTGCCTCCACTACCTCCTCCGGTAGTGAGTTCCAGGCACCCACTACCCTCTGCGTAAAAAAAGGATCTACAAGCATTTAGAGAGGCAAGGACTGATTCGGGGCAGTCAGCATGGCTTTGTGCGTGGAAAATCATGTCTCACAAATTTGATTGAGTTTTTTGAGGGGGTGACCAAGAAGGTAGATGAAGGCAATGCAGTAGACTACCAAAAAGTTGTCTACATGGACTTTAGCAAAGCCTTTGACAAGGTACCGCATGGTAGGTTGTTGCAGAAGGTTAAAGCTCATGGGATCCAGGGTGAGGTTGCCAATTGGATTCAAAATTGGCTGGACGACAGAAGGAGAGTGGCGAATGTTGTGCCCTTGTAGAGGGTTGTGGTTGTAGAGGGTTGTTTTTCAAACTGGAGGCCTGTGACCAGTGGTGTGCCTCAGGGATCGGTGCTGGGTCCACTGTTATTTGTGATTTATATTAATGATTTGGATGAGAATTTCGGAGGCATGGTTAGTAAGTTTGCAGATGACACCAAGATTGGTGGCACAGTGGATAGTGAAGAAGGTTATCTAGGATTGCAACGGGATCTTGATCAATTAGGCCAGTGGGCCGACGAATGGCAGATGGAGTTTAATTTAGATAAATGTGAGGTGATGCATTTTGGCAGATCGAATCAGGCCAGGACCTACTCAGTTAATGGTATGGCGTTGGGGAGAGTTATAGAACAAAGAGATCTAGGAGTACAGGTTCATAGCTCCTTGAAGGTGGAGTCGCAGGTGGACAGGGTGGTGAAGAAGGCATTCAGCATGCTTGGTTTCATTGGTCAGAACATTGAATACAGGAGTTGGGACGTCTTGTTGAAGTTGTACAAGACATTGGTACGGCCACACTTGGAATATTGTGTGCAGTTCTGGTCACCCTATTATAGAAAGGATATTATTAAACTGGAAAGAGTGCAGAAAAGATTTACTAGGATGTTGCCGGGACTTGATGGTTTGAGTTATAAGGAGAGGCTGGATAGACTGGGACTTTTTTCCTTGGAGCGTAGGAGGCTTAGGGTGATCTTATAGAGGTCTATAAAATAATGAGGGGCATAGATAAGGTAGATAGTCAACATCTTTTCCCAAAGGTAGGGGAGTCTAAAACTAGAGGGCATAGGTTTAAGGTGAGAGGGGAGAGATTCAGAAGGGCCCAGAGGGGCAATTTCTTCACTCAGAGGGTAGTGAGTGTCTGGAATGGGCTGCCAGAGGTAGTAGTAGAGGCAGGTACAATTGTGTCTTTTAAAAAACATTTAGATAGTTACATGGGTAAGATGGGTATAGAGGGTTATGGGCCAAGTGCGGGCAACTGGGACTAGCTTAATGGTAAAAACTGGGCGGCATGGACTGGTTGGGCCGAAGGGCCTGTTTCCATGCTGTAAACTTCTATGATTCTATGATTCACCCGTGCCATTCTCCGAGGTGTGCGGCGCGGTTGACGCCCCGCCGACTTTTCTTCCTTCGGAGAATTCGGCGGGCGGCGGGGGCGGAATTCACGACGGCAAACGGCGATTCTCCGACCCAGTGGTGGGTCGGAGAATCTCGCCCCTGGTTCCCCCGTTTTGCGGGACTGTGGAGCACTGGAAAGACGGCCACGGAGGTGCTGAGGAACGGGTAGAGCTGCATGGAACTGCGGGAGAGAAGAAAGCAGCAAAAACAGGAGAGGAAGGGACAAAGACAAGGTGCAGGGGAAGCTGACCCGGGAGCAAAGATGGCGGACCTACGGAACTCGGACCCGGCAATCCAGCAAGCACTGGAAAACATGCTGCAGGTGATAAAAAGCAGTTTTGAATCGTTGAAGCGGGATAACTTGGACACACTTCAGAAGGCAGTGGATCAATTGAACCAGAGACTGGATGCCCAGGACGAAAACGTTAAGGAGCTGGGGGAGGCGGTGGAGGAGCAGGCGGATGCGCAGATGATGGCTGTGCTAGAAGTCGATGTGTTGAAGGAGAGACAGAGAAGACTGCTGGACAGAGTAGAGGAACTAGAAAATAGAGCCCGCAGACAAAATCTGAGGATCATCGGCCTCCCAGAGGGGGCTGAGGGAGCAGATGCCACAGCGTTTGTGGCTGACCTGTTGATGCAGCTGATGGGGGCTGACGCCTTTCCGCGACCGCCGGAGCTGGAGGGGGCACATAGAGTACAGGCGAGGCAGATGCGTCCTGGGAGTCCTCCCCCCATCCAATGGTGATCAGGTTCCACAGGTTTGTGGCGAAGGAGCGGGTGCTGCAGTGGGCAAAGGGCGTTAAGAGCAGCACGTGGAATAACAGTGTTCTTTGCATTTATCAGGACCTAAGCCAGGAGGTGGCCAGGCGTCGAGCAGCCTTTAAACAAGTTAAGGAGGTGTTATTTAAAAAGCACGTGAAGTTTGGTCTGCTCTTCCCGGCTCATCTTCGGGTCACGCATCGGGGCCAACACCACTACTTCTCCGAGCCCGAAGAAGCGATGAACTTCGAGAGGGATCAGGGTCTGGTCCCGCAAAAAGGACCCACAAACGCAAGCTAGGGTCCGAGAGTTATCGTTTGGGGGGATGCCTTCTGTGCCTGGACTAACGATCGGCTGTTTACTGCTTTAAAGGTGCCATGTCTTGTATTTTTGGGCAGATTTTGCCTACGGGGGGGGGGATCCCCCTCTCGTATGCTCCTTTTTTTTTTCTTTTCTCTTTTTTCTGCTGTTGTTGGTACCTTTTGTCGTGTTTTCTGGGTGTGCTGGAGCCTTCATTGTAACATAAACGTGGCCGGTAAGCAATGGGGATTAAAGATGTTGGTTGGGGTGTTTTTTATGTCTATGGTTTTTATGTTTGTTTCGGGTGGGTGATATACGGCTACTGTGTTACTGTGTTGCTATTTTATTAATGCTCAGAAAGGGACGTGGGTTAACACTTATCTGTGTACACAGCTGGACTGTATTGTACCTGGAGCAGCCTCACGGTGCTGTTCGATGTTTCCATCTTGTTTGATCTTTCCCATTTTAGTGAGACTGCTCCAGTGGGTCGGAGTGGGGGATGGTGTGCTGGGGAGGGGGGAGATGAGGTCGGGGAAACAATTGGAATGAGACAAGTGGGCGCCGGAGGGATGAGTCACCGGGCGAGCAGGTTGGCTAGTCAAGGGAGTCAGGTGAGTGGTGTGAATACAGCCAGTAGATGGCAGGGGTGGGGCTATCGGGAGATGTTGCTGGGGGGGGAGGGGTGGGGGGGAAGTTATTATGCTGACGTGGGAGGGGTCTGAAGTAGGTAATGGAGAGGAGGTCTGGGGTGGAGGCGGCCAAGAGCGGCGCGGCGCATGGGCCGGGCCCAAGAAAGGTTATGGTTGACCGCCGTGGGGGGGGTGCCCCCCAACCAGACTGATCACCTGGAATGTCAGAGGACTAAATTGGCCAGTCAAAAGGGCACGTGTGTTTGCGCACTTGCGGGCTCTAAAGGCGGACGTAATTATGTTGCAGGAGACACATTTGAAAGTGTCTGACCAGATGAGACTAAGGAATGGCTGGATCAGCCAGGTCTTCCACTCGGGCTTGGACTCTAAGTCCAGGGAGGTAGCAATTATGAAAAATAAGCGGGTTCCATTTGAGGCGGAGGGCGTAATCGCAGACGGAGGGGGCAGATTCCTTATAAGGGGCAAGCTGGAGGGGAGGAGAGTGGTGCTGGTGAACATACATGCTCCGAACTGGAACGATGCTGAATTTATTAAAAGAGTGCTGGGAAAGATTCCAGACCTAGACTCATGCAAGTTGATGATGGGGCGGGGACACTAATACGGTCCTCGGCGCAGGGCTAGACCGGTCATGTCCCAGAACGGGTAGGCTCCCAGCCAGGCAAGGGAGCTGAAAGGGTTCATGGAGCAAATGGGGGCTGTGGACCCAAGGAGAGCCAGACAGCTGACAGGAAGGGGCTACCCGTTCTACTCGCATGTTCATAAAGTATACTCTAGGATTGATTTCTTTATCTTGAGCAGGGACTGTGTAGGGGAGGTAAAGAATACGGAATACTCGGCAATCACTATTTCGGACCATGCCCCACATTGGGTGGACCTGCAGGTCGGTGGGGCTAATTACCAACGCCCGCAATGGAGGTTAGACGGTGGATTGTTGTCGGAGGAGGGGATATGTGAGAGACTGTGGAAGTGTATGCAAAATTACTTGCAGGTGAACGATACGGGGAGATTTCAGCAGCGCCCCTGTGGGAGGCGCTGAAGGCAGTAGTGAGGGGGGAGCTGATCTCAATTTGGGCTCACAGGGTTAGGGCGGACAGAGCAGAAATGGACAGATTGGTTAAGGAGATTCACCGGATAGACAAGGAGCATGCGGGATTCCCAGGGGAGGACCGACTCGGGGAAAGACGGAGACTGCAGGCGGAACTGGGGGTGCTATCCACGAGTAGGGCCGTGGAACAACTTAGGAAGGCAAGGAGAGTGGTGTGTGAGCATGGGGAGAAGGCCAGCAAATTGCTAGCGCAGCAACTCCGTAAGAGGGAGGCGGCCAGGGAAATAAGTAGAGTGGTGGATGGGAAGGGGAGCAGTGTGGAGGACCCGTCAGGACTGAATAAGTCCTGAATATTGCGGGACTTTTATAGTAAGCTTTACACTTCAGAACCCCCGGAGGAGATGAAACGGTTCCTGGACGGACTAACCTTCCCAAAAGTAGGTGGGGGACTAGTGGACGGGCTGGGGGCCCCGATTAGAGCAGAGGAGGTACTGAGGGGTCTAAAGGCGAGGTACTGAGGGGCCTAAAGGCCATGCAGTCGGGGAAAGCTCCGGGACCGGATGGATACCCAGTAGAGTTTTACAAAAAGTTCTCGGAGATAGTGAGACCGGTCGTGACTACGGTTTTTAATGAGGCGAGGGACAGAGGGACCCTGTCTTTGACGATATCGCAAGCCACCATCTCGCTGATATTAAAGCGGGACAAGGAATTGCAATCCTGCGGGTCATACAGGCCAATCTCACTGATCAATGTGGACGCCAAGCTCCTGGCCAAGGTCCTGGCGATTAGAATTGAGGACTGCGTACCGGAGGTGATTGGGGACGACCAAACCGGGCTTGTGAAAGGCAGGCAGCTGACAGCCAACTTGAGAAGATTGCTGAATGTGATTATGATGCCCCCGACGGGCATGGAGGTGGAGGTAGTGGTGGCAATGGAAGCTGAGAAGGCCTTCGACCGGGTGGAGTGGGACTATTTGTGGGAGGTACTCGGGCGGTTTGGGTTCGGGGAGAGACTGGTTAATTGGGTCAGACTATTGTACCAGGCCCCAAAAGCTAGCGTAAGGACGAACAGGATAATGTCAGATTACTTCAGAATACATCGCGGGACCAGATAGGGATGCCCACTCTCCCTGTTGCTGTTCGCGCTGGCCAATGAACCATTGGTGATTGCGCTGAGAGCTGCAAAGGGGTGGAAGGGAATGACTAGGGGGGGAGCACAGGGTCTCTCTCTCTATGCGGATGACCTTTACGTGTCGGACCCACTGGCTGGGATGGAAAATATACTGGAAACATTGAGGAAGTTTGGCCGGTTCTCGGTACAAATTAAAAATGTTTGTGGTGCAGGCAAGGGGCCAGGAGAATAGACTGAAGGAGCTGCCATTTAGGCTGGTTAGGGAAAGTTTCCGGTACTTGGGGATACAGGTGGCAGGAGACTGGGGCAGGCTACATAAGTTAAATTTGACTAGAGTGGTGGAACAAATGAAGAGGGAGTTTCGGAGATGGGATGCACTCCCGCTGTCACTTGCGGGGAGGGTGCAGACGGTAAAGATGACAATCCTCCCTCGATTCCTGTTCATCTTCCAGTGCCTCCCGATCTTTATCCCACGGCCCTTCTTCAAAAGGACCGGCAAAATTATCATGAGCTTTGTCTGGGCGGGAAAATCCCCGCGGGTGAGGAAGGCGATGCTTGAAAGGAGCCACAGCGAGGGGGGACTGGCATTGCCGAATTTGATCAACTACTACTGGGCGACTAACATAGCCATGATAAGGAAGTGGATGGTGGGTCTATCTGGGGGCGGATGGAGACGGCTTCGTGCAGGGGCACCAGTTTGGCAGCCCTGGTCACGGTTCCCCTACCGCTTGAGCCGGCCAGGTATTCCACCAGCCCGGTAGTGGGGGCGGCCCTGCGGATTTGGAGCCAGTGGAGAAAGCATGCAGGGGAGGTAAGTGCGTTGGTCTGGGCTCCAATTTTTGATAACCATCAATTCGTCCCCAAGGAACATGGATGGAGGGTTTCGAACATGGAGGCGGGCGGGGGTGAGGAGGGTGGGCGATGTGTTCCTGGAGGGGAACTTTGCGAGTTTGAGGGATTTGGAGGAGAAAGCTGGGCTGGAAAGAGGAAATGATGTTAGGTACTTACAGGTGCGAGACTTTGTACGCAGACAGGTCCCATCCTTCCCACGCCTCCCGCCAATAGGGATCCAGGACAGAATAGTCTCTAGCGAAGGAGGAGAGGGTAGCGTCTTGGATATTTAAAAGGTGCGCATGAAGGGAGAAGAGTCCCAGACGGAGGAACTGAAACTCAAATGGGAGGAGGAGCTCGGCGGGGAGATGGAGGACGGGCTGTGGACGGAAGCCCTGAGTCGGGTAAACTCAACCACAACTGTGCCAGTCTCAGCATGATTCAGTTTAAGGTCGTTCACCGGGCCCACATGACGGTGGCTCGGATGAGCAAATTCTTTGGGGTAGAGGACAAGTGCGCGAGATGCGCAGGAGGACCAGCGAACCATATTCACATGTTTTGGGCATGTCCTAAGCTTAGGGGGTACTGGGAGGGATTTGAGGGGTCATGTCCCGGGTGCTGAAAACAAGGGTGGTGATGAGTCCAGAGGTGGCAATTTTCAGGGTTTTGGGAGACCCGGGAGTCCAGGGGGAGAAAGAGGCCGATGTTCTGGCCTTTGCTTCCCTGATAGCCCAGTGGCAAATACTGCTGGCATGGAGGGACTCAAAACCCCTGAAGACCGAACTATGGTTTTCGGACATGTCAAGTTTTCTGGGTATGGAAAAAAATCAAGTTCGCCTTGAGGGGATCTGTATTGGGGTTCGCCCGAAGGTGGCAACCATTCATCAGCTTCTTCGCGGGAGCGTGAACGTCAGCGGGAGGGGGGTGGGGGGGGAGGGGTGAGATTAGAGTAGAGTAGGAGGGATAAATAGGCGGGTAGTGTCTATGGGAGAGGAGCGGGTATGTGCATTATGGTTTGGTTGAAGTGTTGGTTTTTCGTTGATGTTTGCATATTTCTGTAATCTGTAACTGTTTACAATGCCAAAAATACCTCAATAAAATTGTTTGTTTAAAAAAAAAACTATACAGTCTACAAATGTTTCCCCTTTTTCACCCTCTCCTGCAAAGAACAGCTCCTCAAACACTGTCACAAACATCCCCCCCACCTTTTCTCAAAGCCCTCTGCAGAGCCCGTTAACTCATACTTTATCTTCTCCAACTGCAGGAAGTCGTACAGGACACCCACCTAAGCCACTAACCCCGGTGGCGATGCCGACCGCCACTCCAGTAAAATTTGTGCAATCAGAGAGGTGAAGGCCACCACATCGGCCTTTCTCCTCTCCATGAGTTCCGGCTTCTCTGAGGTCCCCTCCTCCACCACTATCCTGGCTAACACTCCCGCCCAGAATCTTCCCAATTTTTCACAACCCCAAAACATGTGCTCGTGATTCGCTGGCCCCGCCCACATCTCTCACACTCATCTGCTACCCCCTGGAAGAACTCACTCATTCTCGCCCGAGTCATATGCACCCTGTGCACCACCTTAAACTGCATCAGGCTCATCCTTGCACAGGAGGAGGTCCCGTTTACCCTATGCAGTGCCTTACTCCATACTCCCCAACTGATCTCTCCTCCCAACTCCCCTTCCCATTTCTCCCTGAACTTCACCACCCGCCCGCCTCCCTGCCCCCCCCAGCCACTTGTAAATATCTTCAATTGTTTCCTCCCCTTCCATATCCAGATGACGATTTCGAGTTCCTTTTGCCCTCAGTCTGGTCTCAGTAAAATTACCAAATCAAATTTATAGGTAAAAATCTATTTTATTCCAAGCAGCTTGCAAGCTAGACTCACTTTGATAACCCAGGACACCAACACAGTCCTTGAAATTCCCAGAGCAAATGAATGAAAAACAAAGCACATAGTATCTTATACACATGAACATAGAATCATGTTTCACACACGACCAAATAAGGCAAGATGGCAAATGCAAAGCTCCCATAGGCTTTCCCCCACATTCCTTAACCCTGAGGCCCCTTTCAGCAGTCTCTCCTGCAACAAAGAAATGGTCCCCGTGGCTGCCCATTCCCCCTTCATGCTTTGCGAAATCCCAGTTACAGGCAATTAGACTGCTACCCATTTTCTCCAGCCTAAGCTAGAGATGTTTAAAAGTCTGCTACCCTAATCCTCTAATCACCTGTATTAGTATCTACTCCTAACTTTGCCTAACTACTTATAGCTACTTAGTACCTTGCTCTTTTGCTCCATTCCTCATTCCCTCCTTTTATCATTTTATGATAACTATTCCGCCTCCTAACCAACATTCCCTTTCGCTACCTGCCGACAACGGGACACCGGTGGTGGTGTGGCAGATACATTGGCCTGACGTCTGGGTTACGCTACACCTCCGTTCAGTGCAGGTAGAGAACAGACATGTTATATTGTCTTTCACCTCTGCCACGGGGGTCTCTATTGATAGAGAAATGTTCGGGTAGGTATTCCCCCTGATGGTCAAAAAGTGTGCTAATGATTCGCCAGACCAACAATCGTGCTGTTGCTGCCTCCAGCCTCCCCGAACAGGCGTCGGAATGTGGTGACTCGGGGCTTTTCACAGTAACTTCATTTGAAGCCTACTTGTGACAATAAGCGATTTTCATTTCCATTTGGAGTTTGGTTAGGCATACAACTTCCAGTGTCCGTTATAAACATCCCCAGGTTAATAACCTGTATCAATGTCTGGTCTGAAAGACCGTCCCGCAGTTCATTACATTTTACATTCCGTACATAAACACCTCATCACATTTTTACAGCCACTGGCTCTCCGTCCGGGTTCCTTCTGGTTTGATGGTCCCCAGTAACGGGATGGCATCTTGGTGATTGGTGATGGGCCGAGTCTATCGGCATCATTCGAGCCATAGCCATCTTACAACACGTATTAAGGCATCCAATGATTATACAGTATACAATTATAATAACAAGTGTTATCAATCCATGCATCAGGTAAAAACCCCATGACCGAGCTATGAGAGCTGACTCTGAATTGAATCCTGCTTTAGGGTTTATATCCCCCTTCTAGTTGTACTGACTAGCAGATATCCCTGATCCTTGTCATTTGTGTGTACATGTCGTGATGTGTAAACTGTGCACGGAAATCAATTGTAAATTCATCCATATCACAGACCAGTGTCGACAGACTTTTTGTATTGTTTTTTTCCTCAAGTCCAATCACCGTGAACCATAGCTGTCGCTGCTCAGGAAGGTAACCCAATAGCTATATCCGTGTGTTCCACTACCTCCAAAGCATCTGACTACCTTGGGGTAGCAGCACCTTAGAAGCTTCCTCATGTCCCCTAGAAACAGCACACAACTCAGTCCATCAGCAACCAAAAAGGTCTTTTGTCCCTCACTGGTTTTTTTTAGAAAGTGCTTTCTGTTTCTCATTGGAATGATAAATTATGATATCATGTACTATTCACTGATTATCTTGCTTTATTAATTTCAGAAGCTTCAATCGATCCTGTTTCTATTCCTGACTTCCTCACACTAACGTCTAACATTGTACTGAACCATGTAGTCTGCCAGCCCTGGCTTACCTGAGACAATAACTCCATTTTCTTCAAATCCCTTTTGTCCGTTATCATTTTCCTTACAGCATGAAGTGTATACTTGCCATTATTTGTTTGTTTTTGTTTTTTTAACTTTGCAATAACACCACTTGCACATTTAATACAGTCAACTTTTGGGGTTACAACCCAATTGAATCCATACATAACAGTCCCTAACAATTTACAGGACATTTTGTCTGTAATAACAATTACACTCTCCAATGCAATATTGTTCGCTGCATTGGTTACACTTTCCCGCCATGGCATCAAGCTGCCAAAATTCCTAAACTATTGTCATTTAAAATGCGGGGGTTCTCGTCAGTCGCTGCTGTCTGCCGAGACCCTTAGCAACTTCACCGCGTAGTACATACCCCGTGGAGACCAGATCATCCATCAGCTGATGTCCAGTTAGAGATGTCTGACCGGAGGTTTCACTATTCAGTAATAATTTGATATTTTGATTTGTTTCTAACCCATAAGGTTTTTCCTCCGGGCTCTGTCATTTAATTCCCTCAAATATGTAGCCAATTGTATCATTAGTTCCCCCCCCCCCCCCCCATACTGTCTAAAACATTCTTCTCTGGAGTGTAGTTCTCGTTCTTCGTCGATATTATTTTTGCTTCATCTGAAAACCAAATGAACAGGTCAAAGGCGGAGAGGGCCCTATTTCTTAATTTGTATCTTTCTATTCTTGTTTGGATGTTCCAGAAGTGCCTTCTCCAGGACTTCCGGATTTCCGTTGCCACCATTCCTTTTTTTTAAACTGATTTGTTTTCCTGATCATTGACGTACATCATACGATTAAGGCCTGATAGGCCTCCTCCTCCTATCATTGCACCCCTGAGTGAGACTCGAAGAATCTCAAACTCATCCTCTTTTGCTAACTCAGTGATCCAAGCGTGTCGAAACCTTCCCTGATACATTTTGGGTATTGCTACTGCATTTACTTTAATTTCTTTATTGTTAATTACTACCAGATTTGTTATGAAAGTAATTTCCAACCATGACATTGTAACTTTATCATCTGTCCAATCAATGCTGCTAACAGGTTTCAATTCACTGGCATCCCACTCCACTGATTACATAATGCCAGTAAGTGCAGTAATCCCCTGACACTCACAACCCAACATTCCTTTTCCCCCCCCCCAAAGCCTGTCCATCATCCGGGGTTTTTAATTTATCCACAGAAACCCCTTCCCTTTCTCCAGGTCTATTTTGATTCATATATTTTCCAAATTCATATCCCGGGTCAATCATTAATTTAGTACAACATTCTTTTTCCCTTGTCCGAGCGGTTTGGGGATATGATCTATCCCAGTGTTCTTCAAACTTTTTTTCCGGGGACCCATTTTTACCAACCGGCCAACCTTAGGGACCCAACCCGGCCGACCTTCGCGACCCACGCCGGCCGACCTGCGCGACCCACCATTTTCTCTTACCATGTTTGCTGCTGACAAAAATGGAGGAAATGGTTTGGGGTCCCTTTGGCCCTCATACACGCTCCTCCAATGGAACGTCTTGGATGAAGGTGAAGCCTTCTGGTGTCGGAAAGTATGGAGTCTCCATCTGTCCAAAGTTCTGAATTTTTTTCCTGTAAAATTTTATCAAATAAAACACCCCCGAACTTGTAAAAAAAATAAATGAAACAAATGAATAAAATAAACGAATAAATGAATAAAAACCACTACAGAACTTGTAAAACAAAAAGCTGCAACCGTTTAAAAAAATAGCGGCCGCACTGCGCATGCGTGCCCGATTATCGGTGCGCATGCGCAATGCGGCCAATTGTTTTTTTTGAAAAACATGTTCGCAGCCGCTTGCAGCCGGCGTTATGGAAAGCCGGCTGCTGCGCAGGGATTTGCGCGATCGGGAGCGCCGCGGACACCGGCACCGTGACCCTCCCGACACACGCCCGCAGGTCGTGCCCCCCGACTTTGAAGAACACTGATCTATCCTGTGGCACGGCATCATTGCAGTGATACAGTCTCTAAACACTGTTAGGCTAATTTTACGTCCCCGGGTCATCCCAACATCTCTTAAACTACGTACTCCCTCACTAATTGGTACCACAAGTTTGTCACTTCTCCACAATCCTGCACATCCTTTCATAATCACTTCGTCGTCAGCGAGGTTTTCTCTGCAGTAATTACAATTTGTCATTATCACACCATCCCATGGTCAAAATCTATCATGTGGCCACAAACTTCAATCATCAGTGTTGCCTGATGTTTCACAAAACAATCATGACAAACTGAATTCCCCAAATTTCCCTGGGTGCCGAAGCATTTCCCCATTTCTGTCATTCTAAATGCAATATCAACTCACCTGAATACTCTGTATCTGACATTCTCCTAGGTTTCATATGATTACTCCCTGTCCAAACTACTGGGCTACAGAACGTGCCACATCCTTGACACGGTGTTTCATTATGTTCACAATGAATCATTTTAAACTGAGGTCCATTAATAACAGCCCTTGATCTATCATCCCATATTCTCAATTCCTTACCGATTACGTTTCTTTGTTTGCTGCCGATAGGTTGCCTATGGATAATAATAATCTCTCTGCTATTATTTAATTGGGTCAGATGTTTTAGTTCTGATACAATTTTCTTTGCTCCAGCTGCCATGTTTCTCTAATTCAACTTCCCCAGTGCTGCTATCAGCTTTGATTAAAAAGTACAAATTACCTTTGCTGCTCTGAGGAAAAAGAGGGCCTGCACACTCCCTGTTTCTCCACCATTTTCTTTCCTGAATTTTAAAAAATGGATGCCCATCTGGCTTGTTCTTCGTCCTCCTTAACGTTACTACCATCAGTATATACCACCCCAAGCGTTTACCAACTCTGTTCTGCTAACTGATTTATCAAGTTTCTGTCCCTTTTTAATGTTATGAATAAACATTAAGGCAGGGTTTAAAAGATTGGTTTCCCATCGTAGCAGATAGCGGAGGTAGATATGTAATGGTGAGTGGCAGGCTGGAGGGAATGGAGGTCGTGTTGGTTAACGTGTATGCCCCAAACTGGGACGATGCGGGATTTATGAGACGGATGCTGGGGCGTATACCGGACCTGGAGGTAGGAAACTTGATTTTAGGAGGGGACTTTAATACGGTGCTGGACCCGGGGCTAGATAGATCCAGCTCAAGGACCGGAAGAAGGCCGGCAGCGGCCAAGGTACTTAAGGGGTTTATGGACCAAATGGGGGGAGTGGATCCATGGCGATTTCTTAGACCTAGGGCTAGGGAGTTTTCCTTCTTCTCCCATGTCCATAAAGTGTACTCCCGGATAGATTTTTTTGTTTTGGGAAGGTCGTTGATCTCTAGGGTGGAAGAAGCTGAGTACTCAGCCATAGCGGTTTCGGATCATGCCCCACATTGGGTGGACCTGGAATTAGGAGAGGAAAGGGAGCAGAGAACACTCTGGCGATTAGATGTGGGACTGATGGCGGATGAGGGAGTGTGTGCAAGAGTGCGGGGGTGTATTGAGAGATATCTGGAGGTCAATGACGACGGCGAGGTCCCTGTGGGAGTGGTATGGGAAGCACTAAAAGCGGTGGTCAGAGGAGAGCTGATCTCCATTGGGGCCCACAAAAGGAAAACAGAGGCCAAGGAAAGGGAAAGATTACTGGGGGAGATTTTAAGGGTGGATAGGGAATTTGCAGAGACCCCGGAGGAGGAATTGTACAGGGAGAGGAGACGACTCCAGACGGAATTTGACCTTCTGACCACCAGAAAGGCGGAGGTACTGTGGAGGAAGGCACAGGGGAGGAGGTATGAATATGGGGAAAAGGCGAGTCGCCTGTTGGCTCATCAATTGCGAAAGTGGGCAGCAGCGAGGGAGATAGGAGGAATTAGAGACGAAAGGGGAGACACGGTGCGAAGGGCAGGAAAGATAAATGAGGTGTTCAAGACCTTCTATGAGGAACTGTATAGGTCTCAACCCCCAGAGGGAGAGGAGGGGATGCGGCAGTTCCTGGACCAATTGAGGTTCCCGAAAGTGGAGGAGCGGGGGGTGGTAGGCCTGGGGGCACCGATTGGGGTGGACGAGGTTATTAAGGGACTGGGAAGCATGCAAGCAGGGAAGGCCCCAGGACCAGACGGGTTCCTGGTGGAGTATTACAGAAAATATGTGGACTTGTTGGCCCCGTTGATGGTGAGGACGTTCAATGAGGCCAGGAAAGGGGGGACTCTACCCCCGACGATGTCGGAGGCGACGATATCGTTAATTTTGAAGAGGGATAAAGATCCGTTGCAGTGCGGGTCCTATAGACCCATTTCATTGTTGAACGTGGACGCCAAATTGTTGGCAAAGGTACTGGCATCGAGGATAGAGGACTGTGTCCCGGGGGTGGTGCACGAAGATCAGACAGGGTTCGTAAAAGGGAGACAACTGAATGTTAACGTGCGACGACTATTAGGGGTGATATGATGCCCCCAGTGGAGGGGGAGGCAGAGATAGTGGCGGCAATGGACGCAGAGAAGGCATTTGATAGGGTGGAGTGGGAGCATTTATGGGAAGTGTTAAAGAGGTTTGGGTTTGGGAACGGGTTTATTAGCTGGGTTAGACTTCTTTATGGGGCTCCAACGGCAAGCGTAGTTACAGGTCGACATAGATCGGAGTATTTCCGACTATATAGGGGAACAAGACAGGGATGCCCGCTGTCTCCATTGTTGTTCGCGTTGGCAATTGAACCTCTGGCCATGGCGTTGAGAGACTCCAGGAAATGGAGAGGGGTGATTAGAGGGGGAGAAGAACACCGAGTCTCGTTATATGCGGATGACCTATTGTTATACGTGTCGGACCCAGCGGGGGGAATGATAGAGGTTATGCGAATTTTGAGGGGGTTCGGGGATTTCTCGGGGTATAGGCTAAACATGGGGAAGAGTGAATTATTTGTGATACATCCAGGGGACCAGAGTAGAGAGATAGAAGGCTTGCCTCTCAGGAAAGTGGAAAGAAACTTCCGATACCTGGGGATTCAGATCGCTAGGAGTTGGGGAACCTTGCACAGACTTAATCTGACACGGTTGGTAGAACAAATGGAGGAGGACTTCAAGAGGTGGGACATGCAGCCGCTATCGCTGGCGGGCAGGGTGCAAGCAATTAAGATGATGGTCCTCCCGAGGTTCTTATTTGTATTTCAATGTCTCCCTATACTAATCACTAAGACCTTTTTTAATAAAATAGACAGGAGCATCACGAGCTTCGTGTGGGCAGGGAAAGTTCCGAGAGTAAGGAGGGGGTTCCTTCAGCGTAGTAGGGACAGAGGAGGATTGGCACTACCGAACTTGGGCGATTACTATTGGGCCGCCAATGTGGCAATGATACGTAAATGGACGATGGAGGGTGAGGGAGCGGCGTGGGAAAGACTGGAGAGAAAGTCCTGTAAAGGGACGAGTTTAGAGGCGCTGGTGACGGCGCCGCTACCGATCTCACCTAAAAAGTTTACCACGAACCCGGTGGTGGCGGCAACATTGAATATCTGGGGACAGTGGAGGCGACAGAGAGGGGTGCGGGAGCCCTGGTGGGGTCCCCAATCAGGAACAACCATAGGTTCGCCCCAGGAAGAATGGATGGAGGATTTCAGAGCTGGTTCCAGTTGGGAATTAGGAGGGTGGGAGATTTATTTATAGATGGGACTTTTGCGAGCTTGGGAGCATTGGAGGAAAAGTATAAGTTGCCCCGGGGAAATTTCTTGAGATATATGCAGGTGAGGGCATTTACTAGACAACAGGTGAGGGAATTTCCGTTGCTCCCGACACAGGGGATACAGGACAGGGTGCTTTCAGGGGTGTGGGTCGGAGAGGGCAAGGTGTCAGAGATTTACCGAGAGATGAGGGAAGAGGGGGAGGAGTCGGTGGGCGAACTAAAAGGAAAGTGGGAAGAAGAACTAGGGGAGGAGATAGAGGAGGGTATGTGGGCTGATGCCCTAAGCAGGGTAAATTCCTCTTCCTCATGCGCCAGGCTTAGCCTGATTCAATTTAAGGTGCTACATAGAGCACACATAACGGGAGCAAGATTGAGCAGGTTCTTTGGAGTGGAGGACAAATGTGGGAGGTGTGGTGGGAGCCCGGCAAACCACGCACATATGTTTTGGGCATGCCCGGCACTGGAAGGGTATTGGAAGGGAGTGACGGGAGTGATTTCGCGGGTGGTGAAGGCCCGGGTCAAACCAGGCTGGGGGTTAGCTCTATTTGGAGTTGCGGAAGAGCCGGGAGTGCAGGAGGCGAAAGAGGCCGACGTTGTGGCCTTTGCGTCCCTAGTAGCCCGGCGCAGGATCCTACTCATGTGGAAGGAGGCGAAACCCCCCGGACTGGAGGCCTGGGTAAATGATATGGCGGGGTTCATTAAACTGGAGCAGATAAAGTTTGCCCTGAGAGGATCGGCTCAAGGGTTCACCAGGCGGTGGCAGCCATTTCTCGACTACCTAGGGGAACGTTAGAGGGAAGACAGATGACCAGCAGCAGCAACCCAGGGGGAGGGGGGGGGGTTAGTTTAGGTCAAAGATAAAGGGGTTTTGTTACTTGTGTATTGTTTAAAATTTCTGTATTGTTATTGTTGCGTTTGCTTTGTAAGAGGGGAAAAATTGTTGTTTGGGAAAAAAATTTCAATAAAACATTTATAAAAAAAAAAAAAAGATTGGTTTCCCATCTTTCCCATCGAGCTATATTCACACCTTGCTGGCAACCCTGTCTCTTGGTCAACTCTGTCAATTCTAAAAATTCAGTTGTGACGTAAATTTTCTTCCCGGCTGATAAATTTTCAATCACTGCTACCCTTTTTGTTATGGCTGCCAGACATTTCGCGCTGTCCGAAAACTTTTAAGTAATACTCCTAATCTAAGCTCCGATCCCATATCTTTATTCCCTAAAGCTCCGTCTGCAATGTAGTTAACATTCTAAACTTCATTTCTTCTGCTAGTGACTTTCTTTCAAGTCAACGGGCACTAGGACCCCGGTGGAGCTGTGCCATGTCAACTCCACCGACTACCTCCGAATACTGGTCACATTCGGTCCCCGTGTTTCTGGCCCCTTACTGCCGCAATGCCCCTCTCCACTATCCCAATATAACGTGAGGGCATGTTTTAATTAATTTTTTCTTGAAAGTGGTATCCTGCTACGGTCCCCATTCTACCTGCTCTCGGGACTGTCTACCCCCCTGGGGTCAGTGCTTGCAGCGTCCCCTCAAGTTCTGAGTGCTTATACACAAAGGCCCTACAGTAGTCGAATAGTCCCCAGTACTTGCCTAACCACTCTTACGGTCTGGGGTTTGGGCATCTCTAAAATGGCCTTCTTCCTTTCGACTGGGATCTTCCTTTCCCCCTGTGTAATCTTAAAATAAAGTTAAAAATCCACAGTCATTGCTATATTAAAATCCCCGAATCTTAAAATAAAGTTAAAAATCCACAGTCATTGCTATATTAAAATCCCCGAATCTTAAAATAAAGTTAAAAATCCATAGTCTTTGCTCTATGAAAATCCCTGAATCTTAAATTTGATGTGTAGTGAGTTTACAGAGAAAATACTGAAATCTCTACAAATTTGGAACACACAGAACAAAATTTTAAAATGTAGGTACATCATGGCTGCATCTAACAAAGGAGCACATGGGCTCAGTCCACACCAAATGCCTAGTCTTCGCCTTTCAATTTAGATTCCTTTGTTCTCTCCTTTTTTTTTAAGAGCAGCCAAGACTATGCCGAGTTCAAGAGTTCAAACTGATCATTTACAAATCCCAATTTATACATTTTGATTTTGCTTTTTGTTTACTTCCTGAGAATTGTGTTCTAAATAAGTTCCACAATGTTAATCATTATTACTGATTTTCTAAAGAACTTTCAAATACTTACCCCGTTTTAAATTTCACTTTCACTGCCGTGTATACCTCCTAATTGATGTGTAACTTCGTTTTGCAAAACACAACATTTTAAAAACTAGGAATACCAGAGGAAGTTCACAAATTCGTATTACACACACACACTCATTCATCCACTGAGATCTCCACTCAAACGAAAGGAATTCAAAGGAATTCATCTCAACCAGCTGGACAATAAAAGTTTGAATTTGCAAAGAAAACACAATGTAAAAGACGGTGGTCTCCATTTTCCCTTCTTCAAAACTGTAAATAAAACTCAAAGAAAAGGTAAAATTCTCCCCCAAAATATAAAGTAAATTTTAACAATTGTGAAGCCACAAGGCTTTTCCACTACTCCAGAATCACCACGTTTGCACTTGTACAATTGCTTTACAGCTTGTCCTGCTCCTTAACCATATGTTCCTTAAAACCAATAATTTCCCAATTTATTTCACATAACCAGTCAGAAGATAATTCCAACCATTTCTGAGTTGTTAATTTAGCTCCCCTCCTTTGTTTTCAGATACTTTCCTGAATTTTCCAAGTCTTTGGTTCCCCCAGTGGCCATTCATCTCCCAACTTTTTTTTTTAAACTCAAAAGGACATATCTCCCAATCTATATTGGTCTATCTGCCTCTCTCTCTGACTCGCTCTGTCTCTTTCTGTCTCGGTGTCTCCCAAGAACAAAATTTTACTTAACCAATTGTAATTGTACGGAACTGAATTGTCTCCAGGACATTCCATCAGGGGTCTTAACTGAATTGTCTCTGTATCATTCCCTCAGCCTGTTAAAGACCTTAACCGAATTAAAGTGTAATTTAATGTAACCAATTTTAATTTTCAACCCACATGTAACTGAATTATCGCTCGATTATCCCTCAGTGCTCTTGACCCTCAGTCATACCTACATCGACTGAAAATTTATTTTTCTAATCTGCCAGACTGACCTTTGATTTCGTCAAGATGATCTTACCCGACCATAGGCGAGTGATCAAACCCGCTTTGGTCTACGAGGCAGGGGAAAACCAATGTGGTCCGTTATAATCTACTCACACCGGGGGCCCATTTCCCCCCTCTCTGTCCAAGGCTGGTTTAATCCTGATTTCGCAGATAGTCGGGAATTCGCTCTTGAAATCCCACCGCTGCCACCAAATGACGATTTCGAGTTCTTTTTGCCCTCAGTCTGATCTCAGTAAAATTACCAAGTCGGATTTATAGGTAAAAATCTATTTTATTCCAAGCAGCTTGCAAGCTAGACTCACTCGGATAACCCAGGACACCAACACAGTCCCTGAAATTCCCAGAGCAAGTGAATGAAAAACAAAGCACACAGTATCTTATACACATGAACATAGAATCAAGTTTCACACATGACCAAATAAGACAAGATGGCAAATGCAAAGCTCCCATAGGCTTTCCCCCACATTCCTTAACCCTGAGGCCCCTTTCACCAGTCTCTCCTGCAACAAAGAAATGGTCCCTGTGGCTGTCCATCCCCCCTTCCTGCTTTGCAAAATCCCAGTTACAGGCTGTAGCGCACAATGACTTACGAGAGAGACGAATAGGGATGAAGTCGATGAGGCTTTATTAAGCGTGACTTGTTCCCCGCAGTTCAGCAACAGACTGGAGCTGCGGGGAGAAGCCCAGGTTCTTATACTCCGCCTTCAGCGCGGAGCTAGGGATCAACAGCCAACCAGGACCCGGGATCTGTCAGCCAATAGCATCACGGCTTCACAGTCCCACATGACCCCTAATGCATACTACCACACAGGCAATTAGACTGCTACCCATTTTCTCCAGCCTAAGCTAGAGATGTTTAAAAGTCTCTACCCTAATCCTCTAATCAACATGTATTAGTATCTACTCCTAACTTTGCCTAACTACATATAGCTACTTATCCCCTTTCTCGTACCTTGCTCTTTTGCTCCATTCTTCACAGAAGCAGCAGTTGCTCCAGCAGTGTGTATCCCGGCAATCTATGGAACCCCCTCCAAGCCTTGGCAAAAAAACACTTGTACAGGTGGTGTACAGACCACCAAACTGCAGTGGTAATGTTGAGAATAGCATTAGACAGGAAATCAGAGATGCATGTGATAAAAGGACATCTGTGATTATGGGTGACTGCAATTTGCATATGGATTAGGTGACTCAAATTAGTCACAGTACAATTGACGGGGAATTTCTGGAGTGTATACGGGTTGGTTTTCTGGACCAGTATGTTGAGGAACCAACAAGGGAACCGGCTTTCTTGGAGTGGATGTTGTGTAATAAGAAAGGATTAGTTGGCAATCTATTTGTGAGAGAACCCTTGGGGATGAGTGACCAAAATATGGTAGAATTCTTTATCAAGGTGAATAGTGAACCAAGGTCCTGAACCTCAATAAAGGTAACTATGATGGTATGAGGCATGAGCTGGCTATGACAGACTTGGAAACATTATTGAATTGAAGGACAGCGGACAGGCAATGGCAGGCATTCAAGGAACAAATAGGTGAACTCCAAAAGTTGTTTATTCCTATTTTGCACAAGAGTAGAAAGGGAACTGTGGCCAAAGCAAAGCTTACAAGGGAAATTAGAGATAGTATGAGATTCAAAGACGAGGCATACAAATTAGCAAGAAAAAGCAATAGACCTGAGGATTAGGAACAGTTTAAAATTCAGCAAAGCCAGACCAAGGGATTGATTAAGAAGGGGAAAATACAATTTGAAAGCACATTAGTGGGGAACATAAATACTGACTGTAAAAATTTCTATAAGTATGCAAAGAGGAAAAGATTAATAAAAACTAATGTAGGCCCCTCACAGTCAGAAAAATGGGGGAATTCATAACAGGGAACAAAAAAATGGCTGAGGAGCTAAATTCGTACTTTGCTTCTGTATTCACAAAGGAAGACATGAATAATGGATCGGAAGTTCTGAGAAACACACATTTTAGTGAGGAGCCGAGGAAATTAGTATTAGTAAATAAATGGTTTTGGGGAAATTAATGGGATTGAAGGCGGACAAATTTCCAGGCCTGATAATCTTCATCCCAGAGTACTTAAGGAAGTAGCCGGAAGGAAACCTACTATTTATGATAGGTAAAAGGATCATTAATTAGCCATTTTATTATAAATATAAAAAGCCCAGTTTAAAAATCATTTTAAAATGGATTCCTTTATGACACTGTAAAACTGTATAATCAGTTTTCAAAGCACATAGCTTGCAAAAATAAGGCACAACATTAGCAACAATTTGCAGGGCTAAAAGCATAATGCAACATTTCTACTGGAGGTCAGATTGACATTTTAGTTCATACGAGTTCTCCATTGTTCAAAAGAAGGAATTGCAGATTTCAGCACATACCAGTCCAATGATAAGAGCAGAGTTTGCATTCCAACACACATTCAAACATTTCAGAAGCAACATTTATATTAACTTCAAAGTTCAACGAGATAATGTTGCACATTGAAGACTGACAACCCAATCATCAAATCAAATGTATTGATAACTCACCCAAACCAATCAGCATATTACAGGGGTATGACTTAGACTGATAACAAATTCCTTAAAGGTAGTAGTTCACACTGCCATTTTCCCTTCTCGAATCACTCTATACTATTTGTCTAGCTATCTACTATCTTTGTTTCATATTTCTAATTTCTAATCTGCGCAGCTGTTTGCTTTGAGCAAAGAAACCGTTACTGTTGTTATATTATGAATTTGAGTCGTTCTGTAAATTACTAAATATAATCATCTCAAGTAAAGCCTTCTGCAGGGCCCTATATTGTGAACATTTGATTTTCTAATACAAGAAGATTTACCCTTTTTATAATCAAATAAAATTTCATTTCACACCCGAGAAGTGTAGCGCAAATTTCTGCCTAGTTAACTGTATAGGAGAATACATTAACACAAGGGCAGTCTTCGACAATTGGCGTAGTGGCAGAGGGGAGGAGATAGCAGGGTCGGAAGATGATCGGAAAGAATCAGAAACAGTTTTGGGGAAATTAATGAGATTGAAGGCAGACAAATTTCCAGGCCTGATAATCTTCATCCCAGAGTACTTAAGGAAGTAGCCCTAGAAATAGTAGATCCATTAGTGGTCATTTTCCTGATGCTCGATCAACGACTCAAGAAGCGAGACTGGATGACAATTGAAGGCTTTATTGGACTAAATGTTTTCCCCAGCAGCGCAGGTACAGAATGCAGCAGCTGGGGAGACACAGGCTCTTATACTCCGCCTTACTGGGCAGAACCAGCAGGCATGCTTCACCAATGATCTTGCTGTCTCATGTTCCTCCCATACCAATGGTCTTACAGCATCAACCTGGGTACCGTAATAACGAATACCACATTCACCCCCTGTTAAAAAAAGAGTCCGGCGGGGGTGGTGGTCTTGCGTTATACAGTGGTAGAGGTTGAGATTATGGTGGTACCCGTCGGTGGTACAGTGTTTTGCCTTGTTACATGTCACAACTATTTACAGTATTTATTTACATGTACATCAAAATGAAGCACTTAGTCGATCGGGGGTCCTGGTCATCCTCTGTGAATGTCGCAGTTTCGGCGGTGATGCAGGCGCCGGCTTGGGCAACCATGACTCCGGGAGCATGACTTTGGCTTCTTCGGGAGCTTCATCACCCCGAGGTGGGACCAGTGGGAGAACGGATCCACCTGGGAAGGGGGCGGCCGTGGAGTGCGCCGGTGGGAGGGAGGGTGGGGTAGGTGGGAGGGGTATGGGTGGGGATCCAGCGGGCACCAGGTCCCATAGGGAGACCGTATCCTGTCGGCCGTCGGGGTATGCCACGTAGGCTTACTGAGGGTTAGCGTGAAGGAGGTGGACCCTATCGACCAATGGGTCCGACTTGTGCACCCGCACGTGTTTGCAGAGCAGGATGGGTCCAGGAGGTGCCAGCCAGGTTGGGAGTGAGGACCCGGAGGAGGACTTCCTAGGGAAGACAAGGAGATGTTCATGAGGTGTTTCAATTGTCGTGGTACACAGCAGTGATCGGATGGAGTGGAGTGCATCGGGGTGGACCTCCTGCCAGCGGGAGACTGGGAGATTCCTGGACCGTAGGGCCAGTAGGACGGTCTTCCAGACCGTTCCGTTCTCCCTCTCTACCTGCCCGTTTCTCCGGGTTTTATAACTGGTCGTCCTGCTCGAGGCAATGCCCTTGCTGAGCAGGAATTGATGCAGTTTGTCGCTCATGAAGGAGGACCCCCTATCGCTGTGTATGTAGGTGGGAAAACCGAACAGTGTAAAGATACTGTGGAGGGCTTTTATGACGGTGGCTGCGGTCATGTCGGGGCAGGGAATGGCGAATGGGAACCGGGAGTACTCGTCAATCACGTTCAGGAAGTATGTGTCGCGGTCGGTGGATGGTATGGGCCCTTTGAAGTCCATACTGAGGCGTTCAAAGGGACGGGAAGCCTTTACTAGGTGCACTTTCTCTGGCCTGTAGAAGTGCGGCTTGCACTCCCCACAGATTTGGCAGTTCCTGGTGGCGGTCCTGACCTCATGGATGGAGTAGGGCAGGTTGCGGGTCTTGATAAAATGGAAGAATCGAGTGACCCCTGGGTGGCAGAGGTCCTCATGGAGGGCCCCGAGTCGGTCCACTTGTGCGTTGGCACATGTGCTGCGAGATAGGGCATCAGCTTGTTTAGCTTCCCGGGACAATACAAGGTCTCATAGCTGTAGGTGGAGGGCTCGATCCTCCACCGTAAGATCTTTTTGTTCTTTATCTTGCCCCGCTGTGCATTATCAAACATGAAAGCAACCGACCGTTGGTCAGTGAGGAGCATGAATCTCCTGCCGGCCAGGTAATGCCTCCAGTGCCGCACAGCTTCTACTATGGCCTGGGCCTCCTTTTCAATGGAGGAATGACGGATTTCTGAAGCATGGAGGGTGCGTGAGAAGAAGGCCACGGGCCTGCCCGCTTGGTTGAGGATGGCCACCAGAGCTATGTCGGATGCATCGCTCTCGACTTGGAATGGAAGGGATTCGTCGATTGCGTGCATTGTGGCCTTTGCGATGTCCGCTTTTATGCGGCTGAAGGCCTGGCGGGCCTCTGTCGACAGGGGAAAAACCGTGGATTGGATTAGTGGGCGGGCCTTGTCCGCATAATTGGGGACCCACTGGGCATAATATGAAGAAAATCCCAGACAGCGTTTCAGGGCCTTGCAGCAGTGGGGGAGGGGAAACTCCATGAGGGGCGCATGCGTTCGGGATCTGGGCCTATAACTCCATCATGCACTACGTAGCCGAGGATGGCTAGACGGTCGGTGCTGAACACGCATTTGTCCTTGTTGTAGATTAAGTTAAGGATTTTTGCGGTATGGAGGAATTTTCGGAGGTTGGTGTCGTGGTCCTGCTGGTCGTGGCCGCAGATGGTGACGTTGTCGAGGTACGGAAACGTGGCCAGCAAACCAATCTACCTTTCGGTCCATCTCCCGTTGGAAGACCGAGACTCCATTTGTGACACCGAAGGGAACACTTAGGAAGTGGTAGAGCCGCCCATCTGCTTCGAATGCAGTGTATTTATGGTCGCCCGGGCGGATGGGGAGCTGGTGGTAGGTGGATTTGAGGTAAACCGTGGAAAAGACCTTGTATTGTGCAATCTGATTGACCAAATCAGATATGCGGAGGAGAGGGTACGCGTCGAGCTGCGTATACCTGTTGATGGTCTGACTATAATCGATGACCATCCTGTCTTTCTCCCCGGTCTTTACGACCACTACTTGAGCTCTCCAGGGGCTGTTGCTCACCTTGATAATACCTTCTTTCAGTATCCGCTGGACTTCCAACCTAATGAAGGTCCGGTCCTGGGCACTGTACCGTCTGCTCCTGGTGGCGACGGGTTTTGCAATCCGGGGTGAGGTTTGCAAAAAGGGAAGGCGGGTCGACCTTGAGGGTCGCAAGGCTGCAGACAATGAGGGGGGTATAGGGCCGCCGAATTTAAAGGTTAAGCTCTGGAGGTTGCATTGGAAGTCTAATCCTACGAGCGTGGCAGCGCAGAAGTGAGGAAGGACATAGAGTCGGAAATTTTTTAATTCCCTTCCCTGGACTGTGAGGTTAGCTACGCAGAACCCTTTGATCTCTACGGAGTGGGACCCGGAGACAAGGGAGATTCTTTGGTTAACTGGGTGTATGGGAAGAGAACAGCGCCTTACCGTGTTGAGGTGTATGAAGCTCTCTGTGCTCCCGGAGTCGATCAGGCAGGATGTTTTGCGCCCATTGATGAGCACGGTCATCGTCGCGGTCGAGAGCATTCAGGGCCGAGACTGGTCCAGGGTCACCGAGGCGAGTCGTGGTAGAGGTTGAAGATTTTCCTCGGGCGGTGTGTGGTCATCCGAATCGGGGTCCTGAGACTCCAGCCAAGATGGCGGCGCCCACAGGTCGCACGTGGCTGGGGTTTAGCAAGATGGCGGTGCCCACACGTTGCACGTGGTCCCTGGGGAACAAGATGGAGGTGCCCGGAGCCCGCACGTGGCCCAGGAAAATGAAGATGGCGGCGCCCGCTACCCGTACGTGGCCCGTGGAGAGAGTTGTGGTGGCGGCCCCGGTTCGCCCCGGAGACGGCGGTGACCGCCCGGGCCTGGCATACCGCCACGAAATGGCCCTTTGCCACACCCTTTGCAGGTGGAGGTGCAGGCCGGGCAGTGCTGCCAGGGGTACTTGGCTTGCCCACAAAAATAACAAAGGGGCCTGGTAGCCGTATGGCACAAGCTTGTGGGGGGATGGGTGATGCATCGGGGTCGGCCGCGGGCGGGTTCCACGCTGCTCAAGGGGCTGCCGCGCGGTCAGGGACGTAAGCGCGGGCATTTCGGGAGGCCACATCCAGGGAGCCTCCTTGAGGCCTAGTGTCTCTTTCTCTAGCAGCTGCTGACAGATTTGGGAGGACAGCATACCTGCCACAAATGCATCCCGGATTAAAAGTTGTGTGTGGTCGCTGGCTGAAACTTGCGGGCAGTCACAGTTTCTACCTAGTACCAGAAGCGCATGGTAGAATTTATCCAGCGATTCCCCTGGGATTTGTCGCCTTGTCGCTAGCAGATGTCGGGCGTAGAATTGGTTCACTGGGCGAATGTAGTGTCCTTTCAACAGGGCTATCGCGGCCTCAAAATCGTCCACATCCTCGATGAGGGTGTAGATCTCTGGGCTCACCCTCAAGTGGAGAACTTGCATCTTCTGGTCCTCCATGGGTGCAGTCGTGGCCATCCTGAGGGACCCATTGAAGCATGCCAGCCAGTGTTTGAAAGTTGCCGCTGAGTTTGCCGCGTGGGGGCTGAGTTGCAGACACTCCGGCTTGATTCGGAGCTCCATTCTTTAAAATCTAGTCCAATAAATTGATGCTCGATCAATGACTCAAGAAGCGAGATTGGATGACAATTGAAGGCTTTATTGGACTAAATGTTTCCCCCAGCAGCGCAGGTACAGAATGCAGCAGCTGGGGAGACACAGACTCTTATACTCCGCCTTACTGGGCGGAACCAGCAGGCATGCTTCACCAATGATCTTGCTGTCTCAGGTACCTCCCACACCAATGGTCTTACAGCATCAACCTGGGTACCGTAATACCCTTAATATCGACTACCACATTTCCAAAATTCTTTGGACTCTGGAATGGTTCCTACAGATTGGAGGGTAGCGATTCAAAAATTGAGGTAGAGAGAAAACTGGGAACTATAGACCAGTGAGCCGAACATCGGTAGTAGGGAAGTTGCTGGAGTTCATTGGCAAGGATTTCTTAGCACAGCATTTGGAAAGCAGTGGTGTAATCACACAAAGTTAGCATATATTTACAAAAGGAAAATTATGCTTCACAAATCTACAAGAATTCTTTGAAGAAATAACTAGAGTTGACCAGGGAGAACCGGTGGATGTGGTTTATTTAGACTTTCAGGAGGTTTTTGACAAGGTCTCACATAGCAGATTAATATGTAAAGTTAAAGCGCATGGGATTATGGGTAGTGTCTTGAGATGGATAGAAAGCTGGTTACCAGACAGGAAGCAAAATGTTGGAATAAATGGGTCTTTTTCTGATCGGCAGACAGTGACTAGTAGGATACCGCAGGGATCTGTGCTAGGACCCCAATTGTTCACATTATATATTAACAATTTGGATGAGGGAACTAAATGCATTTTCTCCAAATTTGCAGATGATACAAAGTTGAGTGGGAGGGTCAGCTGTGAGGAGGATGCAGAGATGCTTCAGCAGGATTTGGACAAGCTGAGTGAGTGGGCGCATGCATGGCAGATGCAGTATAATATGGATAAATGTGAGGTTATCTGCTTTGGTAGCAAAAATAGGAAGGCAGATTATTATCTGAATGGGTGTAAATTGAGAGAGTGGAATATCAAGCGAGACCTTGGTGTCCTTGTGCATCAGTGACTGAAAGTCACTGCAGGTGCAGCAGACAGTAAAGAAGGCAAATGGTATGTTGACCTTCATTGCGAGAGGATTTGAGTAAAGGAATAGAGATGTTTTACTGCAATTGTACAGGGCATTGGTGAAGTCACACCTGAAGTATTGTGTGCAGTTTTGGTGTCCTTATCTGAGAAAAGATGTTCTTGCTATGGAGGGAGTGCAGGCTGATGCCTGGGATGGCGGGACTGTCATAGGAGAAAGAATAAATCGGTTCAGACTATATTCATTGGAGTTTGGAAGAGTGAGAGGGGATCTCATGGAATCTTACAAAATTTTAACAGGATTAGACAGAGTTGATTCAGAAAGAATGCTCCCGATGGTGGAAGAATCCAGAATTAGGGGTCATAGTTTGAGGATAAGTGGGAAACCTTTTAGGACTGAGGTGAGGAGAAATTTCTTTAGCCAGAGAGTGGTGAATCTGTGGAATTCGCCACCAGAGAAAGTAGTTGAGGCCAAAATGTTGTGTAATTTCAAGAAGGAATTAGATCCAGCTCTTGGGGAGAAAGGAATCAAGGGATATGGGGGGGGGGGGGGGGGGGGGGGACAGGGTATTGAACTTGATCAGCCAGGATAATAATGAATGGCGGAGCAGGCTCAAAGGGCCGAATGGCCTCCCACTGCTTCTATTTTCTATGTTTCAATGTTTCTATGAAATTATGCGGCACAAATGAAAAGAGTTTGGTTGGAAAAGATCAGGCTAAAGTGGGCCGAAGTAAACCTCATGACAGTTTCTCAATTAGGTCAACCAAAATCCTGAAGAAATATACTGTTGTTTTCAACAGTGAACTGGGAAACATGAAGGAGCTCTCAGTCAAGTTGAAAATCAAAGAAGAGAGTCAGATGAAATGCTTAAAGGCTAGGTTGGTGCCTTATAATCAGATCTAAAGTAGAAGCAGAATTATAGCGCCTGGTCTAATAATGGGGGCGGCATGGTAGTGCAGTGGTTAGCACTGTTGCTTCACAAATCCAGGGTCCCAGGTTTGATTCCCGGCTGAGAAGAGAAGACTGGTCAATCAATTGACTGATCATGAGAGGTTTGGAGAAATTGTCGGCAGATTTGATTAACCTGAACAATTGTTGAGTGATAATGGACCACAGTTCATATCTACAAGAGTTTGAAAGCTTCCTGAAGGAGAACTCAATACATCAGATCTGCACCATACCATCCTGCTACAAATGGACTAGCAGAATGTTTTGTGAAAATGATGAAGTACATGTAAAAGGTAACCAGAGAACAAGGTTCATTGACCAAATGCTTGAGTCAATTCCTGCTCAAAAATACTGCGCATTTAACAACCCAATTTTCTCTAGCATTGCTGATGATTAAAAGTTAAATACTTACAGCATTCGACTTACCAAAACCACCAAAGACAAAATAAATTGTCAAAGGATCAGGAAAACTAAGCGAAACATCGTGGTTTTCGCCAGGGACATAGATTCAGACAAAAAAACGATACAGGTGAAAAATGAATTCCTGCCACCATCGTTGCAAGACCGGACTGGTCACCTACAACGTCCACACCAGAGATGATGTAATCTGGAGGAGGCATCCAAATCAACTTTTGGCGACAAGAACCATTCCGTCAGAGGCAGATCCAACAGAGTCCAAATCCAGGTGTGCTGACACACAACCTGGGCCTTCCCGAAAACCAGACAATAACAAACCCGATTGGGGAAAAACAGCACCTCAGTTGCCAAGCAAACACCGAGTCAACCTCAGATCATAATGTCGACTCCGATTTAAACAAGCCCTGATGACATTCACACTGAGCCAAAGACACCAGATGTTGCAGCAAGTACCAAGAAGCAGACGCCCGAGGTTCACCAACAACATTCAGAGAACGATGGCCCCCAATACATATGGTTTGTTGACTTGTTGTTCATTGATTGTTCATGTAACATGTTTGATGTGTTGGGGAACGTTTGATTTAAAGAGGGAGGGAATGTTGTGTATTTATAGTATTTTTAGTGATTCCTTACCAGTGGCCTTCTAACTGAACAGCGGCACTTTAAGAGAATGCTTACATGACGTAATTGGAGATATCCTCATCGGTGTCTATGCGGATGACTGGGCAGGGTAACATCTCCTGAATAAAGCTCTTGATTTCTCCTAAAGTCAATCCTCTGAACACCACTGTGTTGGGTTTATGCATTGATGGAACTGCAAGTGGAAAGTATTCCATCATATTACTGACTGCCGAGGAGCGGCATGGTGGTACAGTGGTTAGCACTATGCCTCACAATGCTGAGGACCCAGGTTCAATCACGGCCCGGGTCACTATCCGTGTGGAGTTTGCACATTCCCCCGTATCTGCGTGGGTCTCACCCCCACAACCCAAAGATGTGCAGGGTAGGTGAATTGGCCCTGCTAAATTGTCCCTAAATTGGGGAAAAAAGTTACGCTAAATTAAAAAAAACATTACTGACTGCCTGACAGATGGTAGATAGCTTTCAGAAGTTGGGAGGTGAATTATGTATCACAGAATTCCCAGCCTCTGACTGGTTCTTGTGGCTACAGTTTTTATTTGACTCGTCCAGTTCAGTTTCTAGTCAATGCTAACGCCAGGATGTTGGTGGTGGGGATTCAGCAATTCTACAACCAACGGATCAGATCTAAGCTCTGCAGTTCTGCCACATCTCGTTGTCAATGGTGGTTGGCAATTAACCAACTGGAGGATGTGGCTAGACTAATGTCACCATCCTCAATGATGGAGGAGATCAGCACATCGGTGCAAAAAAAGCATTCGCAACAATCTTCAGCCAGGAGTTCTAAGATGATCCAACCCGGCCTCCTCCTGAGCTACCCAGCATCACGGCTGCGGTGCAGAAGGTTGTCACCAACAGAAGGTTTCCTTGCCCATGTTTAACCTAATGCCATGGAACTTCATCGGTTCAGAATCAATGTTGAGGACTGGCAGCATAACTCCCTCTGAATGTATTCCACTGCAACCTCCTGTAGGTCTGCCCTGCTGGTGCGATGGGACATTCCCAGTCAGGGTGATGCTGGTGTCGGGGACATTGTAAACAGGGTATTATTCAGTGAGTATGACTATGTGAGGCAGTAGCTTGGCTAGTCTGTGGGACAGCTCTCCAATTTTGGCATAAGCCGCCAGATGTTGGGAAGGAGGACTTTGCAGGGACGGTAGGGCTGATTGCCGTTTCCAGTATCTAGGTTGATGTCTAGTCTGATTTCATTGCACTGTGAATAGTCGTTGGATGCAACCGAGTGAATTGCTGCATTCATTTCAGAGGGTATTTAAGAGTCACGCACATGGCTATGAGTCTGGAGGCACGTGTAGGCCAGACCAGGTGAGGACGGCAGATTTCCTTCCCTAAAGGTGATTAATGAACCAGATGGGTTTTTATGATAATTGACAATGGTCACCATTAGCTTTCAAATCCAGATTATAAATTGAATTTGAATTCCACCAACTGCTGTGAGGTGATCTGAATCCAAGTTCCCTGTGCATTAGATCGAATCCCCGGTATTATTAGTCCAGTAAGTGTGCCGCTGCTACCGCCCAGTTAGGGACTGTTCCACAGTGAGTGCCAGTCTGCTATTCCCATGTGTGGGGCATCAGATACAAGTCTGTACTTTATCCTCACTTGACTGTCATACACCCTGTTTCCAGCAGGCATATTAGATAGTGACCAGGAGCAGACAACGTGGCTACTTTCTTTCCTCCGCCCAGACCCTCATCTTCCCAAACACCATGAGGGCAATGGAAAAGGCAGCTGGGTGAGTGTGAGATGACTATCAATGCACTCTGAGCTCAGGTTGTGCTGGTGAAGACCAGTTTTACCTTTTGAGTTTGTGTTTAATATAAAAAACGCTCAAGAGAAATGTAAATTCAATGGATATTTTGAGATTTCTCTTTGTTTTCCAAAATTATTTGAAGACACACTGGACAGGATGTGCGAGAAGCTCATGAAAACCATTGCTTCAGTGTAGCTGATTGAAGGGTTCTGGTTTATCCTGGGAAATTAGATCCATTGCGCTCACTCAGACTGCACATCCCAAATTAACTCTCAAGACACAGCACTGGGCTAAACAATCAAATTCAATCCCAGGCTTCTGGGAAAGGCCAGGCCATCAGGTAAAACCTTTGAAAACATTAAAAGCTATTTCAATAAATGTGTCTCTGCCCCTCCCAGATAATTACACTTCACCTTCTCATATTCAGCAATGACCCATCAACAAAACTCAGCCTGTAAATCAGAGGGAAATACTCCGAATAAACACCCTCAATATCCAACACACAGCCAATCAAACAGCTCAGCACAAAGCACCGAGTAAACAGGTCTCTGAGCTGGATTTTCTCACACAGCACAAGGGGCATTGCCCACAGGATAGTCAGACTGCCTGAACATGTGGATGTCATCCAATGTAATCATAAATTGCTTCACACTGCCAGAATCCCATGTTCGATTCCGGGCTAGTCATTCTGAATTCTGCCACAGTGTACCCGAACAAGTGCCGGAGTGAGGCGAGCATGGGATTTTCACAGTAACATCATTGCTATATTAATGTAAGCCTACTTGTGACAATCATAAAGATTATTATTATTCTGCTCCTTCACTCACCATCTCATCACTTGGTCTCCAGTCCCTGCAGGAAGAGAAGCAGCTGTGGTAGAGGAAGAGGAGAGAATGGACAGAATGGGTGGGCTCTCTGATTGACGTCTCTACAGACAATCCAAATATTGTGGGAGTAATATGAGTTTCCTGAGGTTTAGGAAACCAACCGGTGAAATGGAGGCAACTTTGAGCAGCAGATCAGGTGTGAATTGTCCCATCTGAATAAACCTCACTTATTGCAGCAGCTGTTTCAGTCGGCACGGTAGCACAGTGGTTATCACTGTTGCTTCACGGCGCCAGGGTCCGAGGTTCAATTCCCCGCTTGGGTCACTGTGTGTGTGGAGTCTGCACATTCTCCCCTGTCTGCTTGGGTTTCCTCCACATTCAATGAATGGCATGACACTGGGAAGTTCCAAGGAACAAAGCTACCTTGAAGTGTTTGTCAATAGATTTCTGTAGGCAGAAGGGCAGGTCAATAGGATGGGAAAAAAGGCATATGGGATACTTGCCACTATCAATCGAGGCATAGATTACAAAAGCAGGGAAGTCATGTTGGAGTTGTATAGAACTTGGGTGCGGTCACAGCTGGACTACTGTGTGAAATTCAGGTCGTCACATTAAAGGAAGGATGTGAATTCACAGGAGGGACTGCAGAGGCGAGTCACCAGGAAGTTGCTTGGGATTGAACATTTAAGTGATGAACAGAGATTGGATCGGCTTGGATTGTTTTCGCTGGAGCAGAGAAGACTGATGGGCGACCTGATCGAGGTGTACAAGGTTATGAGGGGTATGGACAGGGTGAAAAGGGAGCAGCTGTTCCTCTCAGTTTAAACATCAGTTACGAGAGGACACTAGTTCAAGGTGAGGGGCAGGAGATTTAAGGGGGATTTGAGGAAAAACATTTTTACCCAGAAGGTGATAATGGTCTGGAATGCACTGCCTGGGAGGGTGGTAGAGGTGGGTTGCCTCACATCCTTTAAAGAGTACCTGGATGAGCACTTGACACGTCACAACATTCAAAGCCATGGGCTAAGTGTTGGCAAATGGGATTAGGTCGGCAGGACAGGTGTTTTACATGCGTTGGTGCAGACTCGATAGGCTGAAGGGCCTCTTCTGCACTGTATTATTCGCAAACAGACGGCCAGAAGCTGGGAATTCTGTGGAGAGTAACTCACCTCCTGACTCCCCAAAGCCTGTCCACCATCCACAAGGCCCCTGCCTGGATGAGAGCAGCTCCAACAATGCTCAAGAAGCTGGATACCATACAGGACAACGCTGCCTGCTTGATTATCACTCCCTTGTGGTAGGTTGTGACCAGCCAAATGTTTCCTTGCCCATATTTGATTTGATGCCATGAAATTTAATAGGGTTTTCTCAGGATATTTCCCTCTGACGTAAACCACTGTGCTCACAAAATCTGGTGGGTCTGTCCTGCTGGCGGGAGAGGACTTATGCAATAAGAGTGTCTGGGACACAGTCATACTCAAGGAATCAAACCTTACAATGGTTGTTGCCTGGCTGTAGGACAGCTCTCCCATTTTTGGCACAAGTTCCCAGACGTTAATTTGCAGGGTCGACAGGGCTGGATTTGCCATTGTTGTTTTGAGTGCCGAGGTTGATGGCAAATGTTACGGCTGGTCTAATTGCTTTGTGGCTATGTTGTGGTTGGATACAAACAAGTACTTGCAAGGCCAATTTGGAGGGTATTTAAGAGTCAACTTTTTGCTGAGGATCTGGAGCACATGGATGCCAAACCAGGTAAGGTCGCATATTTACTTCTCTGAAGGACATAAATGAACCAGCTCGGTTTCTATGACAAGCGACAATGGTGTGAAAAGCTAAGGAAAATATTTATCAAATGTAGCTGATTGAAGGGGTCTGGGTTATCCTGGGAAATTAGACATACTGCATTCACTCAGATTCCACATCCCAATTTCAGCTCTCAGACACAGCACTGGGCTGAACTATCAAATCCAAGCCCAGGCTTTGAGGCCTTTAAATAATCTTTAAAGAAGACATTATAAGACATTTCAATAAATGTGTCTCTGTCCCTCCCAAATAATTACACCTCACTTTCTCATATTCAGCAATGAGTCATCAACAAAACTCGGTCTGTAAATCAGAAGGAAATGCTTCCAAAAAACACTCAATATCCAACACATAGCCAATCAAACAGTTCAACTCGCTGATTGACGTCTCTCATAGCCAATCAGGCCGAGAGAAACTATTAGCCGCGCCCGTATAAGACGTCACTCATTCTGTGCATCCAGTCACATTGGGGCGAGGCGGACATTACTCACTCCGTTCTCCGCCCAGCTCTGAGCAGCCGCGTTCCAGACAGACTCACCCGGTCGGAGCCGCCTGTGCCCACGGAGCATACACAGTGACGACGTTGCCGTCTTCTGCTCGGATCCTGCGTCTGTACGCAGGCTCTTGACCACCTGCAACCAGTTTGAACTGGCCTCGGGAGCCAAGGTAAACCGGGGCAAGGGCGAGGCCATGTTCTTTGGGAACTGGGCCGACCGGTCCTTTGTCCCCTTCACTGTCAGGTCAGATTACCTGAAGGTGCTGGGGATATGGTTCGGAGCTGCTGGGGCGTGCACCAAAAACTGGGAGGAGCGCATAGGAAAGGTAAGACAGAAATTGGGCTGGTGGGAGCAACACTCCCTCTCCATTGCGGGCAAAACCCTGGTCATCAGGTGTGAGGTACTCTCGGTGCTACTGTACGTGGCGCAGGTCTGGCCCATAACCCGACCCTACGCCACAGCAGTCACCCGGGCCATCTTCAAATTTATCTGGCGATCCAAGATGGACCGTGTCCGAAGGGACACCATGTACAAACCTCTGGAGAAGGGAGGGCGGAATGTACCCAACGCCTCCCTCATCCTGTTGGCCACCTTTGTGTCCAGCTGCATCAAGCTGTGCGTGGACCCCCAGTATGCAAACACCAAGTGTCACTACATACTGAGGTTCTACCTGTCCCCGGTGTTACGAAGGATGGGCCTGGCCTCATTGCCGCGGAACGCTCCAAGTAGTTCAAGGACCGTACCGTACCACCTGTCCTTCGTGGAAAAGTTTTTGAAGGAAAACACCTTTGACCACAAGGCAATGAAGCCGTGGTCTGCACGTAATGTCCTCGAGGCCCTCAGGGAAAAGGAGACCGTGGAGGATGTTGGATGGTTCCCTGAGCAGTCTGCCAGAGTCATCTGGCAGAATGTCTCATCACCAGAACTTTCAAACAAGCACCAAGACCTAGCTTGGCTGGTGGTGAGAAGGGCCCTCCCTGTCAGATTCTTCATGCACACCCGAAGGCTCTGCACCAATGCACGCTGCCCTCGGAGTGGCTGTGGGGGAAATGAGACGGTCACACACCTCCTTGTGGAATGTGCCTTTGCAAAGAAGGTCTGGAGAGAGATGCAGTGGTATTTGTCAAGGTTTATCCCAAACAGATCTGTGACACAGGACTCTGTGCTCTACGGACTGTTTCCAGGGACACACACCGAGACAAATATCAACTGCTGCTGGAAGGTCATCAACTCGGTAAAAGACGCTCTTTGGTCTGCCCGAAACTTGCTGATCTTCCAGTGCAAAGAATTGTCCTCGACCGAGTGTTGCAGACTGGCACATTCCAAGGTCCAGGACTACGTGCTGAGGGACGCACTCAAGCTTGGGGCAGCTGCCGCCAAGGCGCAATGTGGAAAGACCACTGTGTAAAGTCTTTCCAGCAAATGTACACCGAGGGGTGGGTAACAGTGTAAAGCCCCTCGGTCTGGGCAACCAACACTCCAATGTACAAAAACAAACATGGCACTGTAAATATTTAAGAAGGAATTGTAATGTAAAGAGTGATATGTGTATGACAATATCAAAATTGAATGAAAGAAAGTCAAGACAACATGTAACCCTGCCGGAAATGTACAGTCAAGACAATTTGAAATGTTTCTGTAATGCTCATGATAAATTTTTATGAATAAAGTATATTTTTTTGAAAAAAAAAAAAAATACACAGTGAGGCGCAGCAGTTTGGAATCAGGGTCAGAAGCAGCCTCCGGTGCCTACTGGGAGTTGTAGTTCTGTCGCGCGCAGCGGCAGTTGGTGCCCAGCGTTCGGGAGTTGGAATGTGAGGAAGCGCGAGCCCGAGCGGCTGAATTGAATTGAAAAGCAGAGACTGACCCTTGGTCGGAACCAGAGCGATGGCGGTGGGAAGATTCACCATTGCAGCAGATTCTCTGCATACAATTGAAGAGGGAAAAGAGCCACAAGTATAGCAGTCCCACTGACTGGACAACACAGAAGAATTGCAGGAAGAGGACAATGTGATCGGGCACATCAACGGCTGCAGAGAGGTTGTTTCTCTCTCCACAGATGTTTCCTGACTTCAGTATTTCCAGCATTTTCTGAATTTCTTATCACATTTCCAGCATTCTCAGTATTTTGCCCCATTGGATTCCAAGGACTGGACGTGTGCACTTTCGGGGAGTGGAGACTATGGGCTGATTTGATGGAGCTTGGAAAGTAACAACAGTTTGTCTTCATGTGGCCAATTTATTTCAATTGGAGAGGTTAGGGAGGGCAAAGGTCATATTTGCAATTTGTGCAAGGGCAGAACCACAGACTCATCAATCATTAAAAGTAACAAGGCTTCTCAACAAGGGCATTTTGTTAAAAAATCAAACCATAACACGGGTCCATTTTTCGAGGAATAGAATTTAAAAGCTGAGAAGTGATGGAGAACTTGCCTAGAACCTTGTTTAGACCATACTTGGAGAGCTGAATACAGTTCAGATCAACTTGTTGAAAAGGGACAAAACTGGAGCAGGTGCAAAAAACATTGACAAGGATGATATTGAAAATTGAAAGATTTTAACTATTGTAACTATCAGGACATCCTTCCCTAAAAAAAGAAGGCTGAGGGGAACATCATAGAAATCTTTAAAATGATTAATTATAAAATTAAGAATTTCGGGGCAAGTGGAGAGAAGATGTTCACACTTGTGGGGGATCCAAAATTAGGGTCCAGAAATATAAGATGGTCAGGAATTAATTCAGGAGAAACTTATTTCCCAAGAGAATGATTGCAATGCGGAACTTGTTCCCACCCGGAATGGTTGAGGCAAATAGATTTGATGGGAATCCAGGTAAGTACATGTGGAAGAAAGGAATAGACAGGATGAGATAAAGTAGGCAGAGTAGCTGATGTGAAGCATAAGCACTGGCCAAAAGCATTTGGGTCGAATGGTCTGTTTCTCTGCTTTGAAAACTAGAATCAAAATTAAAAATGTGGATATACTCCGCTTTTGTGGAATTGCAGCAAGACATACCTGTTTCTGCATTTGAATCCTCCCGCAATGAAGAGCAGTGTACCATTTGCTTTCTTGACTGCCTACTGTCTATGAATGCTTACCTTCAGTGATTGGTGTACAAGGACACCCAGGTCTCACTGCACATTTCCTTCTCCAAATTTATGGCCATTCAGATAGTAGTCTGATTTCTTGTTTTTGCTACAAAGTGGATAACCTCACAATTATCCAAATTATACTGCATCTGCCATTCATTTGCCCACTCACCCAACTTGTCCAAATCACACTGAATAATCGCTGCATCCTCCTCACAGTTCACCCTCACATCCAATTTGTGTCATCTGCAAATTTGGCGATATTCCATTTTGTTCCCTCCTCGAAATCATTAATATATGTTGTGAATATCTGTGGTCCTCGCACCGATCCCTGCAGCACTCCATTTGGAAAAATACCCATTAATTCAGACTCTGCTTCCTGTCTGCCAACCAGTTTTTTTTTAATCCATCGTAATGCACCACCCCATATCCCATGCACTTTAATCTTACATGTTAATCTCTTATGTTTTCTTTTCTGAAATTCTGAAGGAGCAGAATTTATAATTACATTGCAGAATATCCACACTAATATTCAGGCAGTCTGACTATCCTGTGGGGAATCAGGCGTGGAAATGCCCTTTACGCTGTGTGAGAAGATCCAGCTCAGAGACCTGTTGACTCGGTGCTTTGTGCTGAGCTGTTTGATTGGCTGTGTGTTGGATATTGTGTGTTTATTGGAAGCATTTCCTTTCTGATTTGCAGGCTGCATTTTGTTGATGTGTCATTCGTGAATATGAGAAGGAGGTGTAATTATCTAGGAGGGGTGGAGTGTCTCAGGATTCTCATTGAATGAAAATGAAAATCGCTTATTGTCACAAGTCGGCTTCAAATGAAGTTACTGTGAAAAGCCCCTAGTCGCCACATTCCAGCGCCTGTTTGGGGAGGCTGGTACAGGAATTGAACCGTGCTGCTGGCCTGCCTTGGTCTAGCTTTCAAAGCCAGCGATTTAGCCCTGTGCTAAACCAGCCCATTGATATCTTAATATGTGTCTGTTGGGAGCTGGTTATTGTCCTGTGGACTGAACGGTCAGTTATGTTTATATGCGTTTGGATCTGGATGTTTCCAGTTTTTTCAAATCCCCCCAAGACCTCCCACCCCACATGTAAAAAGAACTTCCTCAGAAAAATTGACTTACAACTGATATGGAAAATCTCATGACCAAAAGATGTTCCAAACATTTTACAGCCAATGAAGAACTTTTGAGGCGTGGTCATCGTTGTAATGGAGGAAATGTGGTCGCCAATTCGTGCACAGCAAGATCCCACAAGCAGCCATGTGATAATCACCACATAATGTTATTCTTCAAAGTAGTGCCATGGGATCTTTTGCACCCATCTCAGAGAGTAAAGAGGGGACCTTATTTTAGATCTCATCTGAAAGACAGTTCTCACCATAATTTCTCTATGTTGGTCTGGAATAGGGACACTGAACATAGGAAGAGGTACAAGCTCCACTCACAGGAGAGACCAGTGACTCCCTTCCTCAGTTCATCTGCTGCTGAAATTCTCATCCATACCTTTGTAGACTCCAGGCTCAACGAGTCCACTGCTCTCCTGGCTGCCCTCACACTGTGCACTTTAATCCTGAGCTCGACAAAAAAACTCCGCTGTCTACGTCTGAACTGACACCAAATGCCATTCACTAATCACCCCTGTGCTTACTGATCTACACTGGGTGCTGGTCAAGGAACACCTCAATTTTAAAATTCTCACCTTGTTTTCAAATCTCTCCATTGCCTTTGTACTTCCCTATCTCTGGAATCTCCTCTCAATTTGGCTACAATAACTGGAGACACATTTATTGAAATGTCTTTTAATGCCTTCTTTGGAAATTTTCCCTGAAGGCATCGAACTTTCCCAAAAGCCTGGGCTTGGATTTGATAGTTTGTCCAGTGCTGTGTCTGAGATCTGAATTTGGGATGTGCAGCCTGAGTGAGTGCAGTGTATCTAATTTCCCAGGATAAATCGGAACCCTTCAATCTGCTACATTGAAGCAATATTTTCCTCCGCTTCCAGCACTTCCTGCCCAATGTGTTTTCTTCAAATAAAAATTTGTGAATCAAGAGGAGAAATTTGAAAACTTCCATTGAATTAACATTTCCCATGAGTGTTTTCTCCATTAAACTCATACTCGAAGGGTAAAACTCAAGCTCATAGTGAATTGATAGCCGGTTTCATGCTCGACCCAACTTTTCCATTGCTTTCAGGGTGCCAGGGAAGATGGGGACTGGGTAGAGGAAAGAAAGTAGCCACGTTGCCTGCTCCAGGTCACTATCCAGTGTCCCTGCTGGAAACAAAGGGTGTGTGACTATCAAGTGAGCGAAAATAAAGGATTTGTAACTGATGCCCACACAGGGTGATAGCAGGCTGACACTCACTGGAACAGTCTGCATCTGAAGAGTTAGCCCCTTCATCAAAGGAAGAGAGGGAGTTGGAGAAAATCATGTTTCCTTTTCCTACCACACCGTACCACACCAGAGAATACATAGACACCGCAGATAGATGCTGACCATCATCCAAGGAACTTCTGCACAACTGTGGGAAGACATCCAGTCCCTTCACAGCACATTGCTTAATACAGAGAAGGTTGGACAGTGAAACCATCATCTGAAAATCGGTCGAGTCAGGGGAGCTTTGACATATCAGATCTGAAACTGGTCAGTGTTGTGGAACCTTCCATCAGAGCCAACTTTTCTAAAGGTTTGGCTGTGGGTGATCGATTAGTGTGAGGCTGGGAAGAAGTGTGAGTGGGCTCCAAGTGTGGTGAGAGCTTCAATCATTCATTGAGCCTCATGGACCATTGACTCATTCTTGCAGGTGAGAGGCTGGTTAAGTGTGAGGTACGTGAGGATGGCTCCACAGGCTCATATATTCTGCATCACACAAGGTGTACCTGTTATACCACTTACAGCACATGGAAGAGAAATAGTTCAATTGTGACATGTGCAACCCAGCCTTCACAAAGCTATCAAGGTTCAACACTGGGGAGAAACCATTCTCGTGCGTGGTGTGTGACAAATCATTCCCATAGTCATCAAATCTTTGTGTACACAAATGTATTCAGAAAGGTGAGAATCTATTCACATGCAAAATGTGCAGCAAATCGTTCATGCAGTCCTGGACCCTCCGTGTACATCTGCGCATTCACATGGGAGAAACCATTCATGTGTGAGGTTTGCAATAAATCATTCAGGCAATCAGCACATCTCCGCGAACACAAAGCATTCACACAGGTGAAAAACCTTTCACATGCGATGAATCCTCCATGCACATCAGCTCATTCACACAGGGGAGGAAGTGGTCAAATGTGAGAATTATGACAAAGTCTTCACAAACTTAAGGAGTCTCCAGCTGCATCAGACTTGCAGAACATTCGTCTTGCAGAACATTCCTCAAAACCATTTCCCAATTGGTTAGACTTACAAGTAGACATTCCTTGCTGCAACAACCTCTTTTGGATATTTCATCTGTAAAATATTCCAGTAATATTACCACAATTTAACCCCACTGTTCCTGGTGGGGAGGTAAGTCACAGGGCTCTCTCTCCCTCTCTGCTGTAGCAATTGAAACAAAAATGAAAACTATACCCTGCTTTCTGAAAAAATCAGACACTTTTCGGTGTTTGCTGGAAGCTGCTTCACTTTGCTTCTTCACAGTTGTGTCTCAGCACAGAGCACACTACAGGAGGCCTTACAAACATGCCTACTTCATATAGGGCGCGATGTAATGGAAATGAATCAGTTCTGTATCGAGCACATTTAGCCGCGTGTTTCCTGGCGCCGTCAGCGGCCAGAACGAGGCCGCTATCGATCAGGACTTTGCTTAATTTCAGAGTCTGGTCAAGGAACTCCCCGTCGAGGCCGCACTCAGTCCCATTTCCTGTAATAACGAACCGCGCTTGTGGCGCCACAATATCGAGACCCTCCCCCAATGTGTCCTTCGGATCCCCAACACCTCAATACACCTATAAGGGGGTCCTTGTACCCCCCCCCCCCCACTTTATAAGGTTGGGCATTCCCAGGCCCGTTCCCTGGTACGGGCAAAATGTCACCTGTTCACCTTGGCACTGCCTGGCTGGCATCCAGGTGGCACCACAGGTGCCAGAATACCACCCGACGCAGAGCCTGACCATCTGGGGGCCCCTGGTTGCCAGTAGTGTTGGTATGCCTGGTCCCCATCAGTGGAGACCAGTTTTTTTTCAAAACATATACGTTATTCATAAAATCTATCACAAACAGAACAGAACATTTCGAATTGTCTTGACTGTACATTTCCATCAGAGTTACACATTCCCTTGACTTTCTTCCATTCAATTTTGATAACCTTACACACATATCGCTCTTTACGTTACAATTTCTTCTTAAACATTTACATTGTCATGTTTCTTTTATACATTGGAGTGTTAATGACCCAGACCGAGGGGGGTTTACACTGTTACCCGCCCCTCGGTGTACATTTGCTGGTAAGACCTTACACAGTGGTCTTTCCCCATTGCGCCTTGGCGGCAGCTGCCCCGAGCTTGAGTGCGTCCCTCAGCACGTAGTCCTGGACCTTGGAATGTGCCAGTCTGCAACACTGGTCGAGGACAGCTCTTTGCACTGGAAGATCAGCAAGTTTCGGGCAGACCAAAGAGCGTCTTTCATCGAGTTGATGACTTTCCAGCAGCAGTTGATGTATGTCTCGGTGTGTGGCCCTGGAAACAGTCCGTAGAGCACAGAGTCCTGTGTCACAGAGCTGCTCGGGATGAACCTTGACAAATACCACTGCATCTCTCTCCAGACCTTCTTTGCAAAGGCACAGTCCACAAGGAGGTGACCGTCTCATTTCCCCCACAGCCACTCCGAGGGCAGCGTGCAATGGCGCTGAGCCTTCGGGTGTACATGAAGACTCTGACGGGGAGGGCCCTTCTCACCACCAGCCAAGCTAGGTCTTGGTGCTTGTTTGTAAGTTCTGGTGATGAGACATTCTGCCAGATGACTCTGACAATCTGCTCAGGGAACCGTCCAACATCCTCCACAGTCTGCTTTTCCCTGAGGGCCTCGAGGACATTACGTGCTGACCACTGCTTCATTGCCTTGTGGTCAAAGGTGTTTTCCTTCAAAAACATTTCTGCGAGGGACAGGTGGTACGGCACGGTCCAACTACTTGGAGCGTTCCGCGGCAATGAGGCCAGGCCCATCCTTCGTAACACCGGGGACAGGTAGAACCTCAGTATGTAGTGACACTTGGTGTTTGCATACCAGCTTGGTGTCCACACACAGCTTGATGCAGCTACACTCAAAGGTGGCCATCAGGATGAGGGAGACGTTGGGTATGTTCTTCCCTCCCTTATCCAGAGGTTTGTACATGGTGTCCCTTCGGACACGGTCCATCTTGGATCTCCAGATGAATTTGAAGATGGCCTGGGTGACTGCTGCGGCATAGGGTCGGGTAATGGGCCAGACCTGCACTACGTGCAGTAACACCGAGAGTGCCTCACACCTGATGACCAGGGTTTTGCCAGGCTGGCCCCCAGGTGGCATCACAGGTGCCAGAATACCACACTTTGCAGAGCCTGACCATCTGGCGGCCCCTGATTGCCAGCAGTGTTGGTATGCCTGGTCCCCATCAGTGGAGACCAGTGTAGCCACGTAAAATGGCTGATTCCCGATTAGAATAGTCAAACCCCGATTTTAAAATGGCGAACGAAGGAGGCTGATGGGAAAATCAGCCAACAGGACTCAAACGGACAGCTGCAGGTAAACAGTGTATTTGCCTCTGTGGAAGTCAGTCCAGACCGATACCTGCAGCCATCGACATCACAACAACCCAGCCATCTGCATTTTAATCAGCCATCCCCGGGAACAATTGCTACAAATTAGCAATTGAAAGCCGACCCAGACCTTTCGGCGCCAGCAGGGGCTGACACAAAAAAAGGTAAACGACCACCCCCCCGATCAAGGAATCGCCCCATTATTGGAGCATATCGAACCAAGTGATTGGGACCAAGTCCAATCACGTGGAACCAGGTACGAGGTCCGCCCCGAGAGGCGGGAAGCCCCAGGGGACTATAAGAATAGGGGCCAAGTTCAAATCGACCCTTCTCTTCCTGCTCGCAACCTTTGACACCCTTCGACAAGAAATCTGTAAGTCTTACTCCAGCGATCGCTACCAGATAGGCGCTCCTGACTATCGACTTGTACCAGCTTTTGAATCCCGCAGACTCAGAACCAATTCGAAAGACCATTCGTTTCCCAGACCTGGTGGGCCATTTCCAAAGTTAAGTATTGGCCTTTAGTGGTAGGTAGTAGTCTAGAAGTAGGATTATTGTATAAGTATTAATTGCTGTATATAATAAATGAGCGTTGATTTCACTCTTGCTAAGCGGTGTGTTGCATTATTAATCATTACTTGGACTTGAACCACGTGGTGGTATCAGAAAGATACCTGACGACTCAAGAGCAAAGATGACAGAATAAGAATAAGTAAACTAAGGCTAAAATGAGCAACACCAGTGCTTAACGGCATCCGGCTGGGGTCTCCTCAGTGCATGGTTTCGATCCAGGGTACTGGTTAGACCTTGCGAGTGCATGTCTAAGTGTGCCTAACTGCACACTTTAATATGCAGATTAGGGTCCCGCCATTGTTGGATCTCGCAAGGCGTAGCAAGCCAGGTAAATCTCAGAAGAGACTTCTTGTGAGATTTACCACCCACATCGGTCCCCGGGTCTAGTGCGGCCGTTAGATTTCCTCCATCATTTTCGGTTAAGGTGAAAAGAGTCAGAATAGAGTGAGAGGAGCTATAAAACAGTAAGTGGAGACACGGGGCGAGATTTCCGTTTCCCGACAGTGCGTAATCAGCGGTCGGGCAGAGAATCCTTTTCTACAATGAAATCGGGAGCGGCGCTTGTTTGGGGCAGGTTTCCTATGCTTTGCCCACTCTGAAACGGCATCATTGCGGTGGGCGCCACATGTCATTGGGACTGCTTCAGCATGTCACCTAAAGGCTCTCCCCCGATGCTCCACCCCTGATGGGCTGACCCAGCCGTGCGGGAACCCAGCATGGCTGCTGCGGACTGCGTCCTGCCACAGTCGGGCAGGAGCCATGCTGCTGGCCAGGCTGCCTCAGCGGGGTGTGGCGAGGTAATGTCCAGGGGGGCACTATCTAGCAGGTCTGGTCCGTGCAAGGCCGGTGCCATGTTGTATGGTGCGACCGCTGCAGGTCGTAGTATCGGTGAGGGGGCGCCGCTGATTTTTTTCCATATAAAACGCCATGGACCCCACGCACATTCTCAGAATCAGAGAATCTGGCCCATGATGTCTGCATGCTGAGTAGTAACGAGTTGGAGATAATTCAATTTAAAGTATTCAGTGACCCTGAAAGGCTATAAAATTCATTTACTTCATCAGAGCAAACAAGAAATTGTAAATTACTTTCAATGCACAACACCTCCTCCTCAGTCTGTGGTGCATCAAATGGTGACATCAGCCACAGAAGGAAGAGACGGATCTTGTCTCTAATCAGCTGACCATCAGGTCACTCACCTTCCCCGAACATGGGTGTGATGTCCAAAAGAGAGAGAGTGTCTGGCTATTGTCTTTGCATGTGAACATTTCAACCAGGACCTGCTTGGGAGAGAGAAATTGGTCCTGGCTCTGTTACATGTAACCCGCCTGGTCTGCACAGGTCCAATCTCTCCAGAACTCATCCCAATGTCCCAGGAATCGCCCGCTAGTCTGCATGTTCCAGGGACCATTTATACACCATAAAAACATCCTCGCCTGCTCTCCCCATTCAGCATGCTGAAGAGAGATGTGGCGGAGGTGAGAGTGACTGCTCTTGACATCAGCATTTGACCGAGAATGGCATCAAGGAGGCAATCAAGCGTACTGCTTTGTCCTGGATGGTGTCGAGCTTCTTGAGTGTTGTTGGAGCTGCACTCATCCAGGCAAGTGGAGAGTAGCCCATCATATTCATGTCTTGTGCTTTGTAGGTGGTGGACAGGCTTTTGGAATCAGGAAGCGAGTTACTCGCCATTGAATTCCTAACGTCTGGCCTGCTCTTGTAGCCACAGTATTTATATGGCTCGTACAGTTTAGTTTCTTGTCAATGGTAACGCCCAGGATGTTGATTGTGGGGGATTCAGTGATGGTAATGCCATTGAATGTTAAGGGGTGATTGTTTGATCTTCTCTTGTAGGAGATGGTCATTTCCTGGTACTTGTATGGCTTGAATGTTACTTGCCACTTGTCAACGCCAGCCTGGATATTATCTCGTAATTTTCATGTGGTCTGCTTCAGTGTCTGAGGAGTCGTAATTGTGTTGAACATTGTGCAGTCATGAGTGAACATCTCCCATATCTGACCTTATGTTGGAAGGAAGGAAGGTCATTGATGATGGAGCTGAAGATAGTTGGGCCTAAGAGACTATCCAAACTACTAGTGAGTAGTTTCCTGCTAAGTAAATGCCATTGAAAGCACTGTTTATGACCCTTCTATTAATTTATTGAAGAGTGAGAGTAGACTGATATTGGGGCGTAATTATCAGTGTTGATTTGTCCAGCTTTTGCGCACAGGATATAGCTGGTTGGCAATTCTCCACATTCCCGGGCAGATGCCAATGTTGTAGCTGCACTGGAACAGTTTGGCTAGGGGCTACACAAGTTCTGGAGCACAGGTCTTCAGTATTATTTCTGGTATATTGTGACAAGTAGGCGAACATTAACACAGCTATGAAGTTACTAAAGCCCTCGGTCGCCACATTCCAGCACCTGTTTGGGTACACAGAGGAAGAATACAGAATGTCCAAATGACCTAACAGTGCATTTTTCGGGACTTGTGGGGGGAAACCCACGCAGACACAGGAAGAACATGCAGACTGCGCACAGACAGTGACCCAAGCCAGTAATCGAACCTGGTATCCTGGTGGTGTGAGACAACAGTGCTAACCACTGTGCTACCGTGCTGCACAAACGTTGAATGCCTCACGACACACTGACTAGAAGACCAACACGGCACCCATTGCACCACAGAAGCAGACGTGCCGAAAGTTTTTCCTATTCCCATTAGGGTATATTAGAAGTTGTCCAAAAGGCAGTTCAAAAGTTCAGCAATTTGCACAGTTTCAAGAGTACTTTATAGTCTGCACATTCACAGTAACTTCATTGCAGTTTTAAAGTAAGCCTACTTGTGACAGTAAAGATTATTATTATAATACTTTTCACCATCCTGTGGCTGTGAAAAGAGCGACAGAAACTCCAGTCAAACTCAGAAAGGACACAGACAGGTTGGCGGAATGGGAGGGCATGTGGCAGATGAAGAATGAAGAGATTCATTTTGGTAATAATAATAACGTTTATTGTCACAAGTAGGTTTACATTAACACTGCAATTAAGTTACTGTGAAAATCCTCTAGTCGCCACATTCTGCACCTGTTTGGGTGCACAGAGGGAGAATTCAGAATGTGTAATTCACCTAACCTGCACATCTTTGGACTGTGGGAGGAAACCGGAGCACCCGGAGGAAACCCACGCAGACACGGGGAGAATGTGCAGACTCCGCACAGACAGTGATCCAAGCAGGAAATCAAACCTGGGACCGTGGCGCTGGGAAACAACAGTGCTAACCACTGTGCTACCATGCCGCTCCCTGTGCAACCGTGCCACCCCAAAAAGATGCCACTAGAGCCTCTGGACAGCTACAAAGCTGCCCGTCTGAGAATTGAACCCCGGTCTCCCGCGTGACAGATGGGGATTCCAACCACTATACTAATGAGGAACTGCGTTATATCACTATTTCAATCAGTAATTCTTTCATGGGATATGGGCATGATAAGACCATAAGACCATAAGACATAGGAGTGGAAGTAAGGCCATTCGGCCCATCGAGTCCACTCCACCATTCAATCATGGCTGATTTCAACTCCATTTACCCGCTCTCTCTCCATAGCCCTTAATTCCTCGAGAAAGCCAACATTTTTTGCCTGCCCCTAATAGCCAATTGCCATTGGATTGAGTGGCAGTCAAACACATTGCTGTGGATCTGGTGTCACATGTATGCCAGACCAGGTAAGGACAGCAGATTTCCTTCCCTGAAGGGCCATTTACGACAATCATTTGGTTTCATGATCAATAATTAATTAGCAATTGCAGGTAATAATAATCACTTTGGTGGCACAAGTAGGATTACATTAACACTGCAATGAAGGGGCAGCAGGTGGTACAGTGTTTAGGACTGCTTCCTCACGCCGCAGAGGTCCCAGGTTCGATCCTGGCTCTGGGTTACTGTCCGTGTGGAGTTTGCACCACATTCTCCCCTTGTTTGCGTGGGTTTCACCCCCACAACCCAAAGATGTGCAGGTGGATTGGCCATGCTAAATAGTCCCTTAATTGGAAAAAAATGGATTGGGTACTCGAAATTTATAAAAGGAAAACACTGCAATGAAGTTACTGTGAAAATCCCCTCGTCGCCACACTTCGGAGCTTGTTCGGGTACACAGAGGGAGAATTTAGAATGTCCAATTCAACTAACAAACATGTCTTTCAGGGCTTGTGGAAGGAAACCCACGCAGATACAAGGAGAACGTGCAGACTCCGCACAGACAGCGACCCAAACGGGGAATTGAACCCAGTTACCTGCCACTGTGAAGCAACAGTGCTAACCACTGTACTACGAACTGTAGCACGACAGAGAACGAGGGCACTCCTCAAATGAAATTCGCAAAAAATTGTCATCATCCATGTGTTTCCAACGTAAAATTTAGCTTCCATTTGTTTTCAGTAGAAACTTAGTTTCAATAAAAAACTAATAAATGAGTTTTCAGTCAGAGACAATGAGATCAGCGAAGTTCATTAAAAACAGTGCGATGGACACTCCTTGTGCCTGATCAAATTTGGAACTAAAACAGTTAGATAATGATGTTGAATGAAAGCAATATAACTTAAACAGTGTGAAAAAGACAACATGAGGACACAAGGACAAGGTGACGTCTCAGGCTAGAGTAAAGGACCGATGTAATGATACACAGAACATCAGAAATAAATTGCATACACACATTTATTGTGGACTGGCGCCATCTCCTGGCTCAACGGAAGTCGTGCGACAAAGACCTCATTCATGAGCATCTTAAATTTGAAGTGAAATAACATAAAGTAAGAGTTATTACAAAATAGTTTTCAAGCTAAGCACAAAATAAAATGTAATGCTAAAGTCGCCCTAGTCCCAGGCTGTTTTCTCTTTTGAGGGGGAGAGCTGAGTATTAAATCGGGTGATTTAACCTGAGGATCACCACACCTCGTGAAAGGGGCAAGGGTGAGAAGATCTTCCTGAATAACCTCAGACGGTCCACGCTGCTGACCGCGCTCTGAATCGCAAACCAACTCGCCAGCCACCTGAGCTAAACCATTCGCCAAATTACAAAGTAAATGGTGCTCGGTAGTGGCATGTGTGTGTTGGTGTACTGGTGAGTGTATTGGCTTTCTAAACAGTACAGTACGAAGTCTTACAACACCAGGTTAAAGTCCAACAGGTTTGTTTCGATGTCACTAGCTTTCGGAGCGCTGCTCCTTCCTCAGGTGAATGAAGAGGTATGTTCCAGAAACACATATGTTTCTAAACAGTAGACTCAGGTTCGATTCCCGTCCGTCGTTTACAAATTTGTGCACGATATCGTGAGTTTTAAATTGACGAGCGAAATAAAATCTGACGCAGAATTTATGAGAAATTAGGACGGGTAGTTAAATAAGCAACTTTAGCATAATTATTTTTTGAAGGTAAAATTAGATTTTAATGGTCCACTATTTATTAATAAATTTATTATTTTCATGATGTGGGCATCATTGGGCGAGGGCAGCATTTATTGCCCATCATTGGGTTGGGGCAGCATGGTAGCATTGTGGATAGCACAATTGCTTCACAGCTCCAGGGTCTCAGGTTCGATTCCGGCTTGGGTTACTGTCTGTGTGGAGTCTGCACATCCTCCCCGTGTGTGCGTGGGTTTCCTCCGGGTGCTCCGGTTTCCTCCCACAGTCCAAAGATGTGCAGGTGAGGTGGATTGGCCATGATAAATTGCCCTTAGTGTCCAAAATTGCCCTTAGTGTTGGCTGGGGTTACTGGGTTATGGGGATAGGGTGGAGGCGTTGACCTTGGGTAGGGTGCTCTTTCCAAGAGCCGGTGTAGACTCGATGGGCAGAATGGCCTCCTTCTGCACTGTAAATTCTATGATAATCTATGATAATCCCTGGTTGCCCTTGAGACGATGGTGGGGAGATGCAGTCCCTTAGGTGCTGTAAAAGAGGGAATTCCAGGATTTTGCCCCAGTGACAGTGAAGTAACAGCGATATCTTTCCACGTCTGGTGGTGAGTGACTTAAGGGGGAACCTCCAGCTGGCGTGGTTCCCTGGAATATGCCTTTTGAGATGGTAATGGTCATAGAATTCCGACAGTGCAGAAAGAGGCTATTCGACCCCTCGAGTCTGCACCGACCCTCTGAGAGAACACCCTACCTAGGCCCAATCCCCAACACGATCCCCCGAACCCACCGATATTCAGCATATCCGGTCTGAGGGGTAAGGTTGAGAAGGCGGGCGTTCATGATTCAGATATATTCTAACCTTGTGATCCGAACAGGAATCTAATTCACCTAGTTCTCTCTCTGTTAATACTGTCTCTCGGTGAGGAGTACCTCACTGATTGGATGGACAAGTGACCGTTCTTCAGTCCGGCAATGGACAGGCCCAGCTGAATAATAAAGCACTTTCTGATAAGTTTACATTTCAAACTGGAATAGTCTAATCGAAACACAAAAATGTACTTTTAATCTGCTCCACGTACACTTTCACGACTCGCTGAAACAATATAATGTCTATTTCCTAGCGCAATGAAGTCAGGCTGGATACCTGTAACTCAATGATCAGATAATGTCCATCATGAAGCGTGTGTTCCGATGATCGATGGATTCCTCTGTGAAACCGGGAGGGTTTGTTTTTGCAGTCAAATGATTGTTGATTCCAGTCTTTCAGGGTTGGCTGTCACACTGTGTCGAAACTTCTTGGACATGATATTGAAGTGCATCACATCAGTCCATTCACAAAAGTCCCTGAGCTGAAGTGATGGCAATTCATTTGACTGACATAAACTACATTTCCAACATTGAACACACGGCTGAAGTCAAAGAGGAATATATTTCCCAACAGTTCATGGATGCGAAAGGAAGTGAAGGCGGTTTGACAAGCATACTTGTGAGACGAGGTGGCCGAGTGGTTAAGGCGATGGACTGCTAATCCATTGTGCTCTGCACGCGTGGGTTCGAATCCCATCCTCGTCGATCTTTCATGCACCGTTTTCTCAGAAGTGAGTCACTTTTGCCACAAGGTGGATCTGCAATCAGTCCAAGTTGTGACAATCCAGTCCAGGTTGTGAGGCCAGATTGGTTGTGAGGCCAGATTGCATCGAGTTGTGTTGGAAGAGCTGGAATTCAAAGATTGAGTTGAAGGATCGTTAGAGAGGAACTACTTTGTCTGTCGGGGCTTGTAAAATTCAAGCCACATTTCTTTGTTCAGGGGAATGACGAGTTTAAGAAATGACATCAACCTCACAAAAATCTGCTGAAGCTCGGGAATGAAGTGATTCAGAAAATGAATTCATAACTTTAATGGAGCGGCAGTTCACCAGAATGACACAGGTATAGAAAGTTTCAGTTATGAGGACAGCTTAGAATCATAGAATGGTGACAGCGCAGGATAAGGCCATTCAGCCCTCGTGTCCGCGTCAGTCGCTAGTCGATGTCTCGTATTCCCGGATAAAAACAATAAATTATGGAAAATCTCAGCGGCCTTGCCTTTGTACTCGACACTTCTATTTAGAAAGCCAGGTTCCAAATGTCTTTTGTTCTGTTCAATGCGGAGACCAACGAACCAAAAAGAACTAAATTAACCCAATAATCCCAATGAGAAAATCAAGAGACAACATTTTATTTCTTATGATTTTACTTGAACAATCAAACAAAATTCAACATCAATTAAACATGAATGAAGAAGCAAATTGCAGTTGTTATAATCTACAAATTCTGCATTATTTTTTGTTTCTCCTTTAAGGAACGTAGTGTCTGTTCAATAAATTTGGTTCCACATTTGTAGCCCTCAGACTATCAGCTCCCCCTGAGTTCCCAGCTTCCCAGCAGATACTAAACAATATGATGGAGCTTTATTCTGCATTAAGTGAATGATCGCACACTTCTCCACATAGAACTCTCTCTGATCTGATCAACAATATTTACTGTGTCACCCAGCTGTGTCACCAGGAGTTCAACGTCCACCTTTCCAGCACTGTTGCAAAGGAAACAGATGTGATGTTTAAAAACAAAATATTCACACAACGAGTGGTGGATGTGGAATGCATTGCCTGGAAGTGTAGTGGGGGCAGGTTCAACTGAATATTCAAGAGAGCATTAGGGGGTTGTGGGGAAAAGACAGGGGAATGAAATTAAGGCATAATATTTGTTGTGAGACGGTGTAAACATGATTGTGCAAATGTCCTCCTTCTGCACAGTAACAATTCTGTGATTCTGTGATGTGTTCCCCCAATTCCCTGTATAACTCAAGAATAACGTTCTCACTTTTATGTTCAATTCCGCTCGAAATGAAGGATAGAATTCTATTCACCTTAATTACTTATTGTACTGACATACTCAGTTTTTGTGACTCGTGCACTAGAAAATCGATATCCCTCGTAATTCTGCAGTCGTCGGCCATTAAGGTAATGCTCTGTTTATTTGTATTCTATCTGCCATAGCAAAAAACTTTGCAATTAAAACATTGACTTTAAGCTGCCAGGTTTCTGCCACTCACTCAACCTCTCAGCATCTGACTGCAAGCTCCGTATGTTCTCTTCACAACATACTTAATGACCTATCTTTGTGTCATTTGCAGAACATCCCCACACAATGAACTTTGTTGGATATAAAATCCAGAACCCGCTGCAAAGAATTCCATGAGCCTGACACGATCTGAACAGAGAGCCATCTGATTTGGATTCAGACACGCTGCCGCCGCAAGACCACTTCGCAACAGTGAAGCCTTAATGCTCACAGATTTCCTTATTTACACCTTGACTATATTCTGTAAATTGAAGATCAAACGGAGATCATGAAAGGAAACAGTATTTACATCGAATCGAAGAGTAACGGGACGGGGACGTGGGGACGGGGGACGGGGGGGGGGGGGGGGGGAATGATGAGAGAGCAGAAACACAACATTATCCCGTGGGATAAATTTGTTCTCACATTTCCATTACGTTCAGTGAGTGAGAAATACTTCGACATTTGGGTCCAAAATCAATCCTAATCTGACTGAATCCACAAATGATAGAGTTTTATTTCCTTTTGTTTTTAATCAGTGAGGTGCTACAAACTGTGGACCAGAAGTGACCCAGGTACAAGGGAGCAGATCCATCCTTTCTTTTCCTTCCTCCTACATTTTTCTCTCCGTTTCTCTTTTCTCTCCCAAATTTCTAAAATGGCACAAATTCCAATTTGATTTTCTTTTCATGCGGGGTTTTATCAATTCCAAACGATATTGAACATTCCAATCAAATGGATTTGTTATTTCCCATTGTTGCTCCCTGTGTTTTATTGTGTTGTATTCTCTCACTGTCTGGTTAATTATCAATGTATTACTGTCTGTTCTGGTGAAGATCAGCGTGGGCACCTCCCGCCTCGCCGGCTTGAGGCTGCTCCTCTCTAATCATAGAAACAGAGACACTAGGGGCAGGTGGAGGCCATTCGGCTATTCGAGCCTGCTCCGCCATTCATTATGATCATGACTCATCATCCAACTCAATAGCCAGATCCTACCTTCCCCCCATATCTTTTTACCCCTTCGCCCCAAGTGCTATATCTAACTGGCTCATGTCAACATACAAGATTTTGGCTGCAACTACTTCAGATGGGAGCGAATTCCACAGGTTCACCACTCTCTAGATGCAGAAAATGACCCTTAACTTTGTCCAAAACGGTCTCCCAATATCCTAAGGCTGTGACCGCTGGTTCTGACACCCCGTTCCCCCTTCCCCCCTCACCATCAGGAACATTCTTCTTGCATCACCTCTTTTGGAATTTAATAGCTCTCTAGGCGATCCCCCCTCACTAGGTTGATTCGGGAGTTGAGATGATTGGCTTATGAGGAGAGACTGAGCAGACTGGGAGAATATCCATTGGAATTTAGAAGAATGAGGGGGGAATCTTATAGAAACAGGTAAAATTATAAAGGTAATAGATAAGTTAGAAGCAGGGAGGTTGTTTCCACTGGCGGGTGAAACTAGAACTGGGGCATAGCCTCAAAATAAGGGGGAGCAGATTTAAGACAGAGTTGAGGAGGAACGTCTTCACCCAATTCCCTGCCCAATGAAGCAGTTGAGGCTACCTTGTTGAATGTTTTTTTTAAGGCAGATAGATTTTTGAACTGTAAAGGAATTACGGGTGTTGGTGAGCGGGCTGGTAAGTGGAGCTGAGCCCACAAAAAGATCAGCCATGATCTTATGAAAAGTGAAAATGAAATTAAAATCACTTATTGTCACAAGTAGGCTCCAAATGAAGTGACTGTGAAAAACCCCTAGTCGCCACATTCCAGCGCCTGTTCGGGGAGGCTGATACGGAAATCCAACCGTGCTGCTGGCTTGTCTTAGTCCGCTTTAAAAGCCAGCTCTTTAGCTCTGTGCTAAACCAGCCCCTATTGAATGGTGGAGCAGGCTCGATTGCGTACTCCTGCTCCTAGTTCTTATGTTCATTCTTCTGAACGCCAGCGAGTAAATTCCGAACCGACTCAATCTCTCCTCATACGTCAGTCCTGCCATCCCAGGAATCAGTCTGCTGAACCTTTTCTGCACTCGCTCTACAGCAAGAATATTCTTTCTCCGACATGGATACGAAAACTTCACACAATATTTCAGGTGTGGCCTCACCAAGGCCATGTAGAATTGCACCAAGACATTCCTGCTTCTGTACTCGAATCCTCTCACACCCTTTCCATTCTTTATCACCTGCTGCATCTGCATCCTTACCTTCCGCGACTGCTGTGCCAGGACATCCAGGTCACATTGCAGATTCTCCTCCAGATTGTCTCTGTTTCGATGATTAGAGAGGAGCAGCCTCACGCCGCCGAGGCGGGAGGAGCCGCTGATCTTCACCAGAACAGACAGTAAGACATTGATCATTAACCAGACAGTGAGACAATACAGCACAATAAAACACAGGGAGCAACAATGGGAAATAACAAACCCATTCGATTGGAATGTTCAATATCGTTTGGAATTGATAAAACCCCGAATGAAAAGGAAATCAAATTGGAATTTCCGTCATTTTAGACATTTGGGAGATAAAAAAGAAACGGAGAGAACAATATCGGAAGGAGGAAAAAAAAGGATGGATCAGCTCCCTTGTACCGGGGACACTGCTGGTCCACAGTTTGTAGCATCTCACCCATTAAAAAAAGGAAATAAAACTCTATCATTCGTGGATTCAGTCAGATTAGGATTCATTTTGAACCCAAATGCCGGAGTATTTCTCACTCACTGAATGTAATGAAAATGTGAGAATAAATTTATCCCACAGGATAATGTGTTTCTGCTGTCTCTCTGTTTGTACTTCCTGTTACTCTTCCATTCGATTTAAATCCACAGAAAGGAAAGGAAAGGAGGCAGGGAGTAAATATCTAGTTACCTTTCATCATTTCAGTTTGATCTAAAATATCCAAAATATAGTCAACGTGTAAATTAAAAGATCTATGCCGAGAAATATCACACGCTCAGCGGTTGGGCCTGTGGCGCAACGGTAGCGCGTCTGACTCCAGATCAGAAGGTTGCGTGTTCAAATCACGTCAGGCTCACGGCTATATTCCAGGATTTTGCATCTGGACCAAGTTCATTGTGTGGGCATCTTCTCGAAACGATTACGATCAAATGGACAGTACGAAGTCTTACAATACCAGGTTAAAGTCCAACAGGTTTGTTTCGATGTCACTAGCTTTCGGAGCGCATCCTCAAAAGGAGAATGCAAATAATATTTTCCCGAGATTTCAGCTTTGCCCGCTCAGTTTATATTTTTCCACCAGTTTTATATCGGAACAAAATATCAGGAGATTCAATCTCGTCCTTTTCAAGCAGAATGGCAGTGAGTTCAGTCAGAAACAAACACAAACACCAGCAATTTCTTTCTCCAAAGAGAAAGCTTTGACAAAGGGTCATATAGACTCGAAACGATCTTTCTTTTCTCTCCCTCCAGATACTGCCAGACCAGCTGAGATTTTCCAGCATTTTCCCATTGGTTTCAGATTCCAGCATCCGCAGTAATTTGCTTTTATCCAGAAACGTATTTCTGCTGACTGTATCCAGTTATAGGGACCTGCAATAAACAGCAGGAGAGGGAACCGAAGTTCGCAGTCTTCACTTGAACGGTGAATCTGATTTCTGTTTGGGGGTTTCAGAGAGAGCAGAAGTTATTGTGGAAACTGAGGTCACTTTTCCTGTGAATGGAACCGCATAAAGAGCCCTGGCCGGCCTGAGAGTCCCCGAACCCGGGGTCACTGGGAGTCTGGAGACAAGACAGATCCCAGAGAAATGGAAGGAGACTCGAAAGAGGGAGGGAGTGGGGTAGGAAAAGGAATGGAAAGCTGAGGGTGACACAATGGGTGATATTGAGAGAGAGAGGGAGCTGAAGGTCGGGAGGTAGCTGGAAGCAGTGCTCCGGGTAAAACATCTATTTTCTTGTTGTGAATAGTCTGGTTCGATTGTTCAGATCCGCCCGACAGGGCAAGATGGAGTCTCCGTTTCTATTGTGGTTTATTGTTGGATATTCGTGTGTTTCCCTTTTACCCCTCTGTGGGGTATTATGGATGTTATGATACAAACCTTTCCTCTTCTCGAAGTTCAAGGAGTTGGAAACACTGAAACACTCCAGGTTCTAATTTTACTAAATGACGCAATTGTGATAATGAAACATAACACCTTCCAGTGAGTTGAGGTGTGTTATTGGCACCAATAAAACCCACAACACAGCAGATGCTGTCTCTTTCCCTCAGGGAGAATCGATTAGAGTTTCCCTGTTTTGTTACTTTGAGCTTCACAATGTTGCAATGCTGTCTGCTTCATTCCTGGGACAATATTCCGGCTCAGACTGGAAACAAGAGTTTGACACTAATTTGCTGAAAAGAAAATGCCAACGTGCTGCTGGGTAATAGCGACAGGACAGGTTTACATTTGGTGTGAGTGACAATGTAAATAGCAGAGGATGGTTTCGATCCTTCGTCCTCTGAATTTTTGCCATGATGTGGAGATGCCGGCGTTGGACTGGGGTGGGCATAGTAAGAAGTCTTACAACCCAGGTTAAATTCCCACTAGTGTCCAAAAACGTTAGGAGGGGGTTACAGGGTTACGGAGTTGGGTGGAAGTGTGGGCTTAAGTCGGGTGGTTTTTCCAAAGGTCGGTGCAGATTCGATGGGCTAAATGGCCTCCTTCTGCACTGTAAGGTCTGTGTCGTTTTACCGCCTCCCTTCTCTATATCCAAGATGTGGAGATGCCGGCGTTGGACTGGGATGAGCACAGTAAGAAGTCTTACAACACCAGGTTAAAGTCCAACAGGTTTGTTTCAAACACTAGCTTTCGGAGCACTGAGGAAGGAGTGTTTGAAACAAACCTATTGGACTTTAACCTGGTGTTGTAAGACTTCTTACTGTACTCAATATCCAAGGCCACAAACACTCTTTCGAGGTGAAACAATGAAACACAAGTTATTTTTCAGTTGAATCTACTGTATTTGCAGCCACAATTTGGTCTCATCTACTTCAGCATACCAAATCGCAGACTGGGTGACCGCTTTGAGAAATCTTAGTTCAATCCGCAAGGCTGACTCAGAACTTCCTGCCACTTGTCATTTCAAATATCCACTTCGCTCGCACTCTGACCATTCTGCCCTTGGTCTGCTACAGTGTTCCAATGCAGATTAACGTAAACACGAGGAAGATCACATCTTCTTTTTACTCAGCGCGCCATAGAATTCAATAATTCGAGTTCAATAATTTATTGAATCTTATTGTATTCCTTCACTGTGCAGTTGGACGGCGGAGAGGTAGTTGGAGATGTTTCTGGAATGAATTGCAGAGCTAAAGGCTCAGACAGCTGAAAACGTGGTCGCCATTGGTGGAGCAATGAAAAGTGTAAATGAGCAAGAGGACAGAGATGGATTCAGAAAGAGAAAGGGAAATGTCTGGGCATGGAACCGTAACTCCAGTCTGGAAAATGAGAAATCTCACCCTGAACCACTGATGTTCACACAGCCGCTCATACCATGTGTCCAGTCAGAAACCTGTCTGAAGGAACATGCTGTCTGACAGAGCACCTGTGATAATCCTCCACTGTCTGAACTAAAGCTGCAACATGAACTATTCATTACAGCTGTGATAAACATGTTGGTGTTCGCGTTGTGGTGTAGATTCACATCATCCTTGTTTGGAGCTGTCTGTCAGAAACTGTCTGGCAAGATGACTGAATAGATGCCCGCTAAGGTCTATGTCCAGTTTGCAATCTGCCCGAGGTGTGAGCAGACTGACTCTGGTCAGAATCTTTCAAAGATTGTATTTTTGCCCTGAATGTTTTTCTAAGAAGGTGACATCAGGTGGCACAGTGGTTAGCATGGCTGCCTCACAGCGCCAGGGATGTGCCTGTCAGCCTCTGTTACTGTCTATGATTGCTTGAGTGTGCCTGTCAGTCAGTTACTGTCTTTGTTTGTATGATTCTATCTGCGAGGCATTAATTTACCGTTTGATTGGACCTGCAATCCTTTGTTATTGTCTCTGAGTATGTAGTTGAATCTGTCAGTCTCTGTATTCATCAGTGTCTGATACTTTCTGGTGAATGAATGATTGTATCTGTCAGTGTCCGTCACTGTCTGTGAGTGTGTGATTGTATCTGTCAATATATGTTACTGTCTGTGAGAGTGTGATTCCATTTGTCAGCTTCTGTAACTCTCTTTGAGTGGGTGATTGCATCTGTTAGTGTCCGAAAACGATTTGCAAATCTTCATTCATCCAATCCATAATGCACTTATTGAAACCAGACTGTTCTCTAATTGTTACAGTGCCCGAGGAGATCCCCACCCAGACTAATGGATCGGTGGATTCTATGGTCTACTTCATACAACATTAGTTGGTTGTCATTGAAATCCATTCTCACTCCTCTCCTCATCCAGTTTTCACTTAAAAACATTTCTGCTCCTTAAGATAAATGCTTCAAAATTGACCAACTCCATGGGTTAATACAAGAATGTGGATTTAATTATTTTATTTACTACCAACAGCTCTCTGTCCACCCGATCCCGTCCAATCACTGAATCCTCATATTGACCTGCTTCTGCAACGCGGACAATTCATGTGAATTTCTCCCACCCTGTTGCGGTTCAGAGTTGTCGCCAGTAGATGGCAGCACACTCTGGTAGAGCGAAGTTCACAGATCAGAGAGAGACACAAGAAACAAGAATTATGTTGAACTTGGGACCGGCGGGATTTAGAAAAATTAAAATGTTGAGGTGATCTTTTCTTAGTTTCAGTTTGTGAATGTGGGATTCATTCTGAATCTGTCACTCACTGGTAATATGTGAGAGTGTGAGAGACATTCTGAACCTGTCAGTCTTGCTCACCATACGTGAGTGTGGATACGTTGTCAGCGTCGGGATTAATCTATATATAATTTACAGTGCACAAGGAGGCCAATCGAGTCTATCCCTGTAAATCAGCAGCCTCACCTAACATTTGGACACTACAGGGTAATTTAGGATGGCCAATCCACCTAACCACCCGCACATCACCCTGAGGAAACCCACGCAGACACGGGGAGAACGTGCAGACTCCGCACAGGTAGTGATCCAAGCTGGGAATCGAACTTGGGCCTCTGGCGCCGTGAAGTAACAGTGCCAACACTGTGCTACCGTGCTGCTCGATTGACAAAGTAGTTCCCCTCCAACTACCCGACCAATTTAACTCAAATACTCGGAATCATTTCCCATTCCCTCTCTCTGCAAACACCCGGCCATGTTGAGACCAAAGCTGTCATGTGGTCAGGAGACCCCTGATTCTGGTGGCAATAAACTGACGCCATCAAGCTGGGTGACACAGCAAATATTGTTGATAGGATCAGAGAGAGTTCTATGTAGAGAAATGAGCGATCATTCACTTAATGCAAAATAAAGATTCATCATATTGTTTACTATCTGCTGGGAAGCTGGGAACTCAGGCGGAGCTGAGAGTCTGAGGGTTCCAAATACGGAACGAAATTTATTGAACAGACACCACATTCCTTAAAGGCGAGACGAAAAATAATACGCAATGTGTAGTTTGTATCAACTGCAATTTGCTTCTTCATTCATGTTTAATTGAGGTTTAATTTTGTTGATTGTTAAAATAAAATCATAAGAAATAAAATGTCTCTTTCTTTTCTGATTAGGATCATTTGGTTCTTTTTGGTTCGTTGGTCTCCACAGGGAACAGAAAAAAATACATTTGGAACCTGGCTTTATAAATAGAAGTGTCGAGTACAAAGGCAAGGTCGCTATGGAGATGCTTCATAAAAACCTGGAATAAAAATAGAAAATGTTGGGAAAACCTGGCTGGTCTGGCAGCATCTGTGACGATAGAAACAGAGTCCAGTATGATCCTTCTTCCGATTCTCTGTTTCCCTCTCCACAAATCCTGCTAGGCCTGCTGAGATTTTCCAGCATTTTCTGTTTTTCTCACGGGAATATGAGACAACTACTGCCGACTGACACGGACACGTGGGCTGAATGTCCTCATCCTGTGCTGTCACCATTCTATGATTCGAAGCTGTCCTCATAATTTAAACTTTCTATACCTGTATCATTCTGGTGAATCTGCATTGCCGCCGCTACATTAAAGTTATTAATTCATTTTTTGATTCCACTCATTCCGCAGCTTCTGCAGATTTTTGTTGGATTAATGTCAACATTTCTTAAACTCGTCATTCCCCAAGCAAAGCAATATGGCATGACATTGACACTCCCCAATAGACAATGTAGTTCCTCTCTTACTGCCCGATCAATTTAACTCAGTCTTTGAATTCCGGCTGTTCCAACACAACTCGATACAATCTGGCCTCACAACTTGGTCTGGATTGTCACATCAGTGGTTGCAAATCCACCATAACGCAAAAGTGAGAAAACGGTGAACCGACATGGATGGGATCCGAACCCACGCGTGCAAAGCACAATGGATTAGCAATCCATCGCTTTACCCACTCGGAAACCTCATCTGCACTTGCAAAAATTTGTTATATTTCAACTCAACCATTCATGTACCATTACCGAGAGAAGTGGTCACATTTTGAACCTATCAACAGAAATAGACGTGCAGAGGGAGTTTTCTCCCTCAGTCCAACTTCTTCTACTATGTGTGAGTATAAATGAATCACTCTCTATCTGCCATTCTCTGCTACAATATATCTGTGTCATATTCAGACTGTGTTTCGCATTTTCTGCTCCTGTAGGAGGGTTGGGTCACTTTCTGATTGTGTCCGTGGAATTGTGCGTGTCCAAGCGATTTGTTCCGACAGTCGGTGAATTAGATTGGAATTAATGCTGTATTTGTCAGTCTCTGGTATTGTAAGTGAGTTTGTGTATCACCTCATTTTCACTCTTGGAATGGTGGTAGTGTGTCTGTCAGTGCGTTAGTGTGCGTGTTATGAGATTATCGGTCAATACTATTGTAAGTGAGTGTGGAGTTCTTTATTGCGCCTTCTACAAACATTCCACCCCTCCACCACCGACCAACAGTGGCAACCGCGTGTACCATCTACAAGATGCACTGCAGTAAATCACTGAGGTTCGTTAGACACTACCTTCCAAACCCACAGTAAGAAGTCTTACAACACCAGGCTAAAGTCCAACAGGTTTGTTTCAAATCACTAGCTTTCGGAGAACTGCTCCTTCCACAGGTGAATGCCTCAGGTGAATTCCTCATTCACCTGAGGAAGGAGCAGTTCTCCTAAAGCTAGTGGTTTGAAACAAAGCTGTTGGACCTGGTGTTTTAAGGTTTCTTACTGTGCTCACCCCAATCCACCGCCGGCATCTCCACATTATTCCAAAGCCACGACCAGCGAAAGCATCCTGTCTGGCTGCATCACAGCCTGGTGTGGCACCTGTTCGCCCAAGGCCGCAAGAATGGAGAGAGTCATGAATTCCGCCCAGTCCATCATGCGAACCTGCCTCCCACTCATTGACTCTGTCTACACCTCTCGTTGCCTTGGTAAAGCGGGTAGCATAATCAAAGACCCCTCCCACCCGGGTTATTATCTCTACCAACCTCTTCCATCGGGGAGGAGATACAAACGTCTGAGAACAAGCATTAACAGGTTCAAAAATAACCACTTCACCGTTGTTACCAGACTCCTGAATGACCATCTTATGGTCTGAACTGATCACTTCACACATCTTCTCTACTGAATGGTACGACACTCCGGTGCTGCTGTTTATGTATTTATATTGTGTATTTATCGTATGTCCTATGTTTTTTATTGTCTGGAATTATCTATCTTAACTATATGCAGATCAATACTTTTCACTGTACATGTGATAATAAATAAAATAAAATAAAATAACATAAAAAGGTCAGAAGATAACTGGGAACCCCACCACCTGGAGGTTCCCCTCCAAGTCATTCACCACCCTGACTTGGAAATATATCATCGTTTCTTCACTGTCGCTGGGGCAAAATCCTGGATCACCCTCCCTAACAGCACAGTGGGTGTACCTACACCGGAAGGACTGCAGAGGTTCAAGGAGGTAACTAATCAGCCCCGTCTGAAGGGCAACCCTGGATGGACAATAAATGCTGGCCTAACCAGCGACGCTCATCTCCCGAAAATGAATAATGAAAGAATTAAGCCCTTATATTACCTCAGAGACTCTGTGATCCTATTGCCCTAGCGAATTCCTAAGAAACGCTTAAGCTACCTGAGCCGCTGGTGGGCGGGTGGAGGGCCTGGATTGAAGGCAATGCCGCATGACGTGAGAGTGGAAACAGCCAATTTTAACGTATGTGTGTAGGAAAGTGAAGAGTGAACGTGTCTGTGAGAAGATCACATAAAAGCTGTGACTGGAGCTGCGCCCCAGAGGCAAGTTTTGGTTTGTCAGTCAATGAAATCTTGTAACAAAGGCGCAAAATCAGAACAGAAAATGCTGGAAATATTCAGCAGCTCCGAAAGCAGCTGTTGAGAGATATTCCTGTCGCCAGGATGCAGCTCTCCAATTGGACCCTTCATCTTGCCCAGATGTTATTTTCTCAATACCTTCGTGTGAGGAACAAGTAGGGCGGGAAATTTGTCTTTGTTGATTGGAGCAGACAGATCAATACAGCGATGAGAAGCTCCTCAACCCCCTGGCAGCTTGGGGAAGGATGGGACTCAGATACACGACTCTGGCTGGGGTTGAAAAATGGGAAAGCACATCCAGTTTTAAATATAATGACAATAAAGATGGAATTCGAAATGATTTGTGCAGAGAGCTTCGCTTTGCATGTAGTTAGTCAGGATGGCCGAGCTGTCTCAGGCGCTCCGTTCATATCGCAGTTTCCTCTGGGGATTTGGGTTCGACATTGATTTTTCCTCCGCGAGGCACCATCGAAACCTGTGAAATATTTCAACCGGTGGCAGAAGGGGAGCAGATACATGGAAACATATAGGACTGTGTGGAGTTTGTACATTCTCCCCGTGCCTGCGTGGATCTCACCCCATGAAAAAAAAGATGTGCAGGTTGGGTTGATTGTCCTTTTTGAATAAGGGCATCTCATTAGTATTCTCCCAACCCATTGGAACGTTGCCCACATCCAGCAAATTTTGTAATATGGTAAGCATTGTGGCCATTTAAAATAGGCGCCCACAAAGGGTAAAGGGAATTGTGGTCAAGTCAGACAGACAGGGCCCAGCCTCTGTGTATTGAGCAAAGCAAAACAAGACCGAATTGAAACTTGCACCTGTTAAAGGTCAATCACCCATTTCCCCAAGAAAATAGACTCAAATTAAGGAATGGCAACAGTAGCAGACTCCCCGGCGCCACCTCCCCTTATTTGGAAAGGCCTACGCACTTGGAACAATAGCGACTGGGGCCCGCCCAGCCTTCAAGGTACCCGCCCCTAATTGGCTGGTATCGATCAAGTGATCGAGACCTATCGATCCATTGGATCCTGAATTAACCCTGCCAAGATGGCAGGAAAGAGACGAAGTATAAGAAGCGCTGCGCGCTAGGGATCGGTCTCTTTTGGGACCGGCCTGCACCCACTCCAATTGCATCATAACGACCAGTCAAGTTCAAGAACACGTGACAACTCAGGTAAAGGCCTTATCTACCTGCACAGAGCCGATCATCCAGAAGTTAAATAAAGGTCATCTTTGTTGATAGATGTAGTTTAGTGCATAGCCGCATGCATCATTGCACAGAGAGATAAGTCTTGTGTTTAATAATAAACTGTCTTTTGAACTAACATGCTGGTTGTTTTGTCATTTGGTCAATGCAAGAAACGTACTCGCTGCTTGTGGCTTGATAATAAAGTGGCAACACCATGGATCCACTATCTCTGTTGTCACTTTCTTTCAGACCATAGGATGTCGGTCATTAGGCCATATTGACTTGTTTGCCTTCAATTTCAATCATTTGTTTAGTACAACAGGTTAGATGGATTGGCCATGCTAAATTGCCCCTTAGTGTCCAATAGGTTAGGTGGCGTTATTGGGTTATGGGGATAGGGTGGGGGCATAGGGCTTCCTTCAGAGGGTCGGTGCAGACCCGCTGGGCAGAATGGCCTCCTTCTGCACTGTGGGGATTCTATGATTTCTTCTGAATGCAAATATGAAAGCGGCTGCTCCTACCTTTATAGAAGGAAGTTCGGGGGCTCTGGAACAAATTGATCAACCTGTTGCTGATTTCTTTAAACTTTACCTGAACGTCAACTGCACACTTTGAACCCACACATTTGAATACTTCACGGGACACGCTACCCGTTGTAGCACAGAGCCAGATGTGTAGGGCGTGTTCCCCTTTCCCAAGAGGGAATTTCTGAACTTGTCCAACAGGCAGTCCAAAAGTTCAGCAATTTGCACAGTGACTACTGCTGAAAAGTATTTTATTGTCTGTAAATTGTTTGGGGCGTCCTATGGCTGTGGAAAGCACGACAGAAACTGCAGCCGAACTCAGAAAGGACGCAGGCAGGTTGGATGAATGGGAGGACATGTGGCAGATGAGGAATGAAGTGATTTATTCTGTTAAGAAGAAGAGCGGGAAATGGGGGGCCATTTGTGCAAATCAGTGAAGTTCCCCAGAGAAGCGGCTGACTGAAAAATTAATCGGAATTAGATTTTAATAGACAGTTTCATACAAATTTCGCTGGTTGGTTTGAAGAAAGTAACATTTATCGAGTTCAGTTCGATATTTAGCATTATTTTTGGAAACGAAGTGCAATGTAAAGATGAATAAGAAGCTCATATACAAAACAAAAATCAATAAATAATAAAGTTTCCTGCAACATTTGGAAGCGAAAGCAGCAACGTCAGCGAATGTGTGGAAACATGGTTTGGGTTCATTCAGCTGAAAGTATTTCTGAGCAAAACGGTCGTGGCAGGAATTAAACACGTTTTAAAAATATTTTCTTGTTCCCTTTCCTTTCTCTCTCTCTGTTTCTTGCCCTCTCCCGCACTCACTGTTTTTGTGTTTCTCCGGGGACTGATGGGATACACAGTGAAACAGCCCCATCGCATTGATGGGCGTCCTGAATCAGTGGACGAATCGACAAAGTATTCCATTATTGGATGGAGGGGGGGGGGGGGGATAAAGAGCAATGGGGGAGGGGCTGGAGCAATGCGCCAGCACGGTCGCAGGGTCGGGTCCCAGGTTCGATTCCTTGCTGGGTCACTGTCTGTGCGGAGTCTGCACGTTCGCCCGTCTCTGCATGGGTTTCTTCCGGGTGCTCCAGTTTCCTCCCACAGTCCAAAGACGTGTAGGTTAGGTGGATTGGCCATGATAAATTGCCCTTCGTGACCAAAAGGTTAGGAGGGGTTATTGGGTTACGGGGATAGGGTGGAAGTGAGGGCTTAAATGGGTGGGTGCAGACTAGGTGGGCCGAAAGGCCTCTTTCTGCACTGTATGTTCTAGTTCTATTTCTATTTCAAACCAGCCATATTTAAAATAAATACTCAAAGCATGATATCACAGGAAAGGAGGATACTGGTTGGTTTGCGTATATTTCTCCGTTTCTCTCTCTCTAAATTGGGACATTGATATAAACTCGAGCTGGAAAATTAAACATTTCAATCAGGGTGAGTATAACAGTAAGTGTAAGTGTAATAAGAGTATTAGTGCTCAGCAGGTCCAGAGGCATGAAATCAAATTAATAGTTTCAACAAGGTACTAATTAGATTCTAAAAGAGGGAGTAGAGGTTTCTTTTTAGATAATGGATGGGCAACTGCTCCGTGCAGATTCTGCCCCATGTGGGAATCTCTCGGTCACTTCATGTGTCTTGGGGACCACATGTGTCGGAAGTGGCCCCAGCTACTTGAGCTCGAGTTTATAATTTCTGAGTTTGAGAGGCAGCTGGAGTCGCTGAGGAGCATCCAGAGGATGAGGGCATATGGATCGTACGTTCCAGGAGATGGAGAGCCCAAAGGGAAACAGAGAGTTCAGGACTGTAGATGTGGGGGCAACACGGTGGTGTAGTGGTTAGCACTGCTGCCTCACGGCGCCGAGGCCCCAGGTTCGATCCCGGCTCTGGGTCACTGTCCGTGTGGAGTTTGCACATTCTCTCCGTGTTTGCGTGGTTTTCGCCCCCATAACCCAAAAGTGATCAGGGCATGTGGATTGGCCTTGCTAAATTGGGAATCTCTCGGCCACTTCATGTATCTTGGGGGCCACATGTGTAGGGAGTGTATCCAGCTGCTTGAGCTGGAGTTTAGGATTTGCGAGCTTGAGCGGCAGCTGGAGTCAAAATGGAGCGTCCGGGGTGATGGCGGTTTCTTGGATCGTATTTTCCAGGAGGTGAAGAGCCTATAGGGGAAGGGAGAGTTCAGGATAGTAGATGCGGGGCCATCCAGAACAGCAGGAAGAGGCAGGAAGTGTGTCACTGTCAAAGCGGTACTGAGCATTGGAGGCAGCTGGCAATGGTGATACCATGGCATCAATGATCAAGAAACTACACAGGATGGAACAGCATAGAGTAGACATGCAGTCGTTATCGAGGCATCCATGGCTGACAAGAGAAGTCAGGGACAGCACAAAAGCAAAATAAAAGGCATTCAAGGTGGCGAGGATTACTGGGAAGCCAGAGGATTAGGACGCCTTTGAAGGTGATCAGAGGACAACTGAAAAAGCAATAAGAGGGGAGAGAATGAAATATGAGTGTAAGCTAGCTTGTAATATAAAAGAAAATAGGAAGAGTTTTTTTCAATATATAAAAGGTAAGAGGGAGGCAGGAATAGATAATGTACCACTGGAAAATGTGGCTGGAAAAGTAGTGATGGGAAACAAAGAAATGTCAGAGGAACTGAATAGTTACTTTGCATAAGTCTTCACGGTGGAAGACACCAGTGAGATACCAGAAGTTCAGGAAGACCAGGAGGCAGAGGTGAGTGTAGTGGGCACAACTAACGGGAAGGTACTGGGGAAACTGCAAGATCCCCGGGACCGGATGGACTACACACCCTACAGGATATGGATAGGCTAGGCGAGTGGGCAAAGAAGTGGCAGATGGAATACAATGTGGAAAAGTGTGAGATTCTGCATTTGGTCGGACGAACGGAGGCATACACAATTTTCTAAATGGGAAAAGGCTGAAGAAATCAGAAGCACAAAGGAACTTTGGAGTCCTCTAACAAAATTCTCTTCACGGTAATATGCAGGTTCAGTCGACAGTTAGGAAGGCAAATGCAATGTTAGCATTCATGTCGAGAGGTCTGGAATACAAAAGCAGGGATGTACTTCTGAGGCTGCATAAGACTCCGGTCAGGTCTAATGTGGAGTATTGTGAGCAGTTTTTGTCCTTGTATCGAAGGAAGGATGTTCTGGACTTGGAAAGGGTCCAGAGGACGTTCACAAGGATAATCCCTGCAATGAAGAACTTGACATATGAGAAGCGGTTCAATACTCTGGGTCTGTAGTCGTTGGAGTTTAGGAGGATGAAGGGGGATTTTATTGAAACTTACAGGATATGGCACCTTGTCAAAGGCCTGCTGGAAATCTGAATAGATCACCTCCACTTCCTTTGTCTACCTTCCTTGTTACATCCTCAAATAATTCTAACAGATGTGCCAGACATGACCTCCCCTTGACGAAGCCAGGCTGACTCAGTTCCATTTTATCATGCACTTCCAGGTTCTCCACAATCTCATCTTCAATAATGGACACTAAGGTCTTGCCAATGACCGAAGCCAGGCTAACCGGCCTACTGTTTCCTCTCTTATGCCTCCCTCCCTTTTTAAACAGGGGTGTTCCATGAGCCATTTTTCCAGTCCTCTTGGACCATTCCTGCCTCCAGTGATTCCTGAAAGATCACCACCAACGCCTCCACAAACTCCTCAGCAATCTCTTTTAGAACCGCGGGGTGCAGTCCATCCGGTCCAGGGGATGTATCCATCTTCAGATCTTGCAGTTTCCCCAGTACCTTCCCGTTAGTGGTGCCCACTGCACTCACTTCAGGTTTTCCCCCTCGGTTTGTATTTTCCACAGATTTATATCGGAATAAAATATCAGAAGATTCAATCTCGTCCTGTTCAAGCAGATTGGCAGTGAGTTCAGTCAGAAATGTTTACAAACAACAGCAAATTTTTTCTGCTCACTGTACACAGTTATAGTGATCTCAAATAAATAATAATCGCTTATTGGCACAAGTAGGCTTCAATGAAAAGCCCCTCGTCGCCATATTCCGGTGCCTGTTTGGGCAGGCCGGTATGGCAATTGAATTCGCGCTGCTGGCCTTGTTCTGAATTACAAGCCAGCTGTTTAACCCACTGTGCGAAACAGCAGGAGAGGGAACCACAGTCCGCAGTCTTCACTTTAAGTGTGAGTCTGAATTTAATTTTTCGGATTTCGGACAGAGCGGATCTTATTGTGGAAACTAAAGTCGAACAGGTTTATTTGGAATCAAATAAGGAAGGAGCGTAGCTCCTTCATCAGGCGAGTGAAGAGGTAAGTTACACAAACACAGCATATATAGACAAAGCTGTAAATAGTATGGTTCCACTGTTCAGTTTCGTCCGAGAGGAGACGATGGGGGTCTCTATTTCTATTGTGGTTTATTGCTGGATATTCTTATGTTTCTTTATTGCCCCTCTGTGGGGTATTTTGGATGTTGTGATACAAACCTTTCTTCTGCTCGAAGTTCAAGGAGTTGGAAACACTGAAACACTCCTGATTCAAACTTTACTAAATGACGTAACTGTGATAATAAATCAGAACCCAGTTATGTGGAGGTATGATATTGGCACCAATAATACCCACAACACAGGAGATGTTGTCCGTTTCCCTCAAAGAGAGTCGATTGAAGAGCTTCCCTGTTTCGTTATTTTGAGCTTCACAATGTTGCAATGCTGTCTGCTTCATTCCTGGTACAAATGTCCGGATCAGACTGGAACCAAGACTTTGATAGTAATATGCTGAAAAGAACATGGCGATGTACTGCTGGGTAATAGCGACAGGGCAGGTTAACTTTTGGTGTGAGCAAGAATGTAAATAGCAGAAGATGGTTTTGATCCATTGACCCCAGAGTTACGGGCCCAACACGCTTACGCTGCACCACTCTGCTCCGGATCGACTAAGACTGCCCAGCATTACTGCTTTGCAGTAGGTAGGTAACTATTCACATCCTCATTTTTCTCTCCAAACGAGAACCCACGTGTTGTGAAGCTCACCCTGGCTGGACAACGACACGTAACATCACCACGACTGTAACACACAGAGAGAGCCACACAGAAAAGCAGTAAGGGACTATCAGGACACACACACAATGACACACAGGAAAGGTGCCGATCAACCCAGCGAGATACTGAGATAGAAAAACAATTACTAATTAGTAAAAGGAGCTTTCTGTTGCACAAAGATAGGACCTGCTTGTAAATGTACATCCTGCTGTGTAACTGTGCTCTCTGCTGTGTAACTGATCTCTGCTGTGTAACTGCTCTCTGCTGTGTGACTGTGCTCTCTGCTGTGTAACCTGCTCTCTGCTGTGTGACTGTGCTCTCTGCTGTGTAACTGTGCTCTCTGCTGTGTAACTGCGCTCTCTGCAGCGTAACTGTGCTTTCTACTGTGTAACTGTGCTCTCTGCTGTGTAACTGTGCTCTCTGCAGTGTAACTGTGCTCTCTGCTGTGTAACTGTGCTCTCTGCAGCGTAACTGTCCTCTCTGCTGTGTAACTGTGCTCTCTGCTGTGTAACTGCTCTCTGCTGTGTAACTGTGATCCCTGCTGTGTAACTGCGCTCTCTGCTGTGTAACTGTGCTCGCTGCTGTGTAACTGCGCTCTCTGCTGTGTAAATGTGCTCTCTGCTGCGTAACTGCGCTCTCTGCTGTGTAACTGTGCTCTCTGCTGTGTAACTGTGCTCTCTGCAGTGTAACTGTGCTTTCTACTGTGTAATTGTGCTCTCTGCAGTGTAACTGTGCTCTCTGCAGTTTAACTGTGTTCTCTGCAGTGTAACGGTGCTCTCTGCGGTGTAACTGTGCTTCCTGCTGTGTAACTGTGCTCTCTGCTGTGTAACTGTGCTCTCTGCGGTGTAACTGTGCTTCCTGCTGTGTAACTGTGCTCTCTGCAGTGTAATTGTGCTCTCTGCGGTGTAACTGTGCTTCCTGCTGTGTAACTGTGCTCTCTGCTGTGTTACTGTGCTCTCTGCTGTGTAACTGCTCTCTGCTGTGTAACTGCTCTCTGCTGTGTAACTGCTCTCTGCTGTGTAACTGTGCTCTCTGCTGTGTAACTGTGCTCTCTGCAGTGTGACTGTGCTCTCTGCTGTGTAACTGTGCTCTCTGCTGTGTAACTGTGCTCGCTGTTGTGTAACTGCGCTCTCTGCTGTGTAAATGTGCTCTCTGCTGCGTAACTGCGCTCTCTACTGTGTAACTGTGCTCTCTGCTGTGTAACTGTGCTCTCTGCAGTATAACTGTGCTTTCTACTGTGTAATTGTGCTCTCTGCAGTGTAACTGTGCTCTCTGCAGTTTAACTGTGCTCTCTGCTGTGTAACTGCTCTCTGCTGTGTAACTGCTCTCTGCTGTGTGACTGTCCTCTCTGCAGCGTAACCGTGCTTTCTGCTGTGTGACTGTGCTCTCTGTTGTGTGACTATGCTCTCTGCTGTGTAACTGCTCTCTGCTGTGTGACTGTGCTCTCTGCTGTGTAATTGCGCTCTCTGCTGTATAACTGTTCTTTCTGCTATGTGACTGTGCTCTCTGTTGTGTAACATCTCTCTGCTGTGTGACTCTGCTCTCTGCTGTGTAACTGTGCTCTCTACTGTGTAATTGCGCTCTCTGCTGTATAACTGTTCTTTCTTCTATGTGACTGTGCTCTCTGTTGTGTAACATCTCTCTGCTGTGTAACTTCTCTCTGCTGTGTAATTGTAATATCTGCTGTGTAAATGTGCTCTCTGCTGTGTAACTGTGCTCTCTGCTGTGTAATTGCTCTCTGCTGTGTAACTTGGCTCTCTGCTGTGTAACTGCTCTCTGCTGTGTAACTGTGCTCTCTGCTGTGTAACTGCTCTCTGCTGTGTAACTGTGCTCTCTGCTGTGTAACTGCTCTCTGTTGTGTAACTGTGCTGTGTAACGGTGCTCTCTGCTGTGTAATTGCTCTCTGCTGTGTAACTGTTCTCGCTGCTGTGTAATTTCTCTCTGCTGTGTAATTGTGATCTCTGCTGTGTAATTGTGCTCTCTGCTGTGTAACTGTTCTCTCTGCTGTGTAACTGTGCTCTCTGCTGTGTAACTGTGCTCTCTGCTGTGTAACTGTGCTCTCTGCTGTGTAATTGCTCTCTGCTGTGTAACTGTGCTCTCTGATGTGTAACTGTGCTCTCTGCTGTGTAACTGTGCTCTCTGCTGTGTAATTGCTCTCTGCTGTGTGACTGTGCTCTCTGATGTGTAACTGTGCTCTCTGCTGTGTAATTGCTCTCTGCTGTGTAACTGTGCTCTCTGCTGTGTAACTGCTCTCTGTTGTGTAACGGTGCTGTGTAATTGTGCTCTCTGCTGTGTAACTGTTCTCTCTGCTGTGTAACTGTGCTCTCTGCTGTGTAACTGTGCTCTCTGCTGTGTAACTGTGCTCTCTGCTGTGTAATTGCTCTCTGCTGTGTAACTGTGCTCTCTGATGTGTAACTGCTCTCTGTTGTGTAACTGTGCTCTCTGCTGTGTAATTGCTCCCTGCTGTGTGACTGTGCTCTCTGATGTGTAAATGTGCTCTCTGCTGTGTAATTGCTCTCTGCTGTGTAACTGTGCTCGCTGCTGTGTAACTTCTCTCTGCTGTGTAATTGTGATCTCTGCTGTGTAATTGTGCTCTCTGCTGTGTAACTGTTCTCTCTGCTGTGTAACTGTGCTCTCTGCTGTGTAACTGTGCTCTCTGCTGTGTAACTGTGCTCTCTGCTGTGTAATTGCTCTCTGCTGTGTAACTGTGCTCTCTGCTGTGTAACTACTCTCTGCTGTGTAACTGTGCTGTCTGCTGTGTAATTGTGCTCTCTGCTGTGTAATTGCTCTCTGGTGTGTAACTGCTCTCTGCTGTGTAACTGTGATCCCTGCTGTGTAGCTGTGATCTCTGCTGTGTAATTGTGCTCTCTGCTGTGTAACGTTTCTCTCTGCTGTGAACTGTGCTCACTGCTATGTAACTGTTCTCTCTGTCGTGGAACAGTGACTCTACCGTGACACATTATCACTGTGGTTTACAGATGTTCACCCGACCGGCTGAGGTTATTTATGAAGGCTCCGCCATCTGAACCTTGCCTGTCGGCTGAGGAATGGTGACTCTCTTGTTAAATCACCAACAATCAGCTCTACCGCTCAAAGGGGGCAGCAGATGATGGTGATCTGGGACTACGGCGACTTTACTGTGGTTGCCTCAATTTCATCCATGTTTGTAAATGTGTTCCCACTTGTGGAAATATGATTTATTGGAGAGTAGGCACTGTGCAATGGTCACTCCGAACGAGTCTGTCATGAAGCTGCTCCTCAAGTACTCTATTTCCCAATCTGCTGAAAGCTGAACTGACACGTTGCAGGTGAGGACGAATTGTATCTGCTGCATCTGCATTTTTCTAGTACAAGCATCCAATCTATGGAGAACGGCCCAAATTGTCCAACTTCTCGCCGTTTTATTTTGTGTGGTTCCCTATGTGAGTGTGGACAACATAATCCAGCTCTTGGAATTAAGCATGTTTCAGTCAGTGGTGTTGTGTGGAAAGTAGGATTCAGTCTGTGGAGCTGTCTCCCATGCTCTATATCTTCAGAGTTACCATTGCACAGTCCTTGTGGAGACAAGCACCATCTTCACAACGAGGATTCGCTCCATCGTGTTATTTGGCATTACCACTGTGCTGAGTGGGATCGACTTTGAAATATAATTTCTGTATATTTCAGTCACTGACACTATATGACAGAGTAACTCACTGCATATTTGTACGGGTTTTAATTCACTGTCTTCCCACCAATCGGGTCATGTGTTTTAATTGTGATACAATTTCTTTTGCTCCAGACACCATCCTTCTCTAATTCAACTGTATGTTTACCCAGATTCTGAACAATCTTGTCTTTACATTTTACAGCTTCACTGATTATTTTCCCTGCAGTTTTAGTTGGTAGCTTCACCCAAACATCCCTCTGTGTTATCGATTGGTTCTAATATCTTAATTTTACTACCTGCATCTATTTTTATCAAATCTTTTCCTGCCATCAGAGTCTCATTTCCTTATACTGCTAGTAATTCTCCTAATCTAATATCTGGTCCAATATCTTTATTCTCCAAAGCTCCTTCTACAACGTATTTAACATTCTAAACATCATTATTTTTGCTAGTGACCTTGTTTTGATCGTCAGGCTCTAGGACCCTGCGGAGCTATGTAGTGTCAATTTCAACGCATCAGTTGCTAAGTGATTTCCTGCACACAGCTGACTGCTGCTGAGTACAAACTCTTTATCCGTTTATTCTAAGACTAATTTAATTCTGAACATACTGATTTACCACCTCATACTACCACCTCACATTTCTACCTACCATTTATAACTTCCAATTAATGTGAAACTCGGTTTTACAAAATAGAACATTTTTTAAAAATACAAACACCAAAGGAAATTCACAACTCCTTATTAAACATACACACACTCATTCATCCATTCAGATCTTGGATCTCTACTTTGTAGGGTTTCACAAATCCTTATTAAACACACACTCATTTATCCACTGTGATCTTGGACCTCTATTCTGTAGGGTTTTAGTGACTCTTAACAAAAATCGAGACCCCTCCGTGCTGATAAGTCTCACTTATGCAAGAGCTTTTTGCCTCTGTTAGTCTTTTCCACTCGGTTTCATTGCTTCAACTCTCTTGACCGTGTTTCAGAGCAAGAGGATTATTCTAATTGCCATTTTTCGGAATTCTAAGTTCTGTTCCTGGTTGTCCCTTTCAGTTGCACTCTGAAATTAAGGATAAGTACCCTTTCTGGGCCCTATGCAAGGCTAAATAAGGCACTATCGTCCCGTTTTAGTTAAGGGTCGATTGGTTATTGGTCTCTAAAGATTCTAGGCGCCCCTATTCCTCTAGGATGGACCCTCACAATCTGCCTTACTCTAAGGCTGATTTATCTTTTGGCTTCTTTTTACCAGTAATGGATGCAAGATCTTTAGTGCAGTCACCAAGGTGTCTTGCAGGCTTTTTCTCAGGGTCAGCATCTTCTAGTCTGCTGATTTTCACACCCAACCTGAGTTTTATGTCCCCTCGATCCACAGAATATCCTTACAAAAGTCAATTACACATGATTTTCCAGACTATCCTCGGCAGGTAAAGTCTGACTCACACATAGACTAGAAACTTCTAATATTCTAGTCTTTGTGCCGGTTAGAAACTTCTAATATTCTAACATTTGTTTGGGAACTAGAAGCTTCGAATATTCTAGCCACCACTCTGCTTAACTAGAAACTTCTAATATTCTAGCCTCGCTTTACCTAGAAACTTCTATTATTCTAGGCCTCCACGCTGGGTGCCATGGAGAAAGCAAAACCACCGGCAGGGCGTAATTAACACGGTGTTAACACATCGGGTGCCATGTAGAAAATAAAGCAACCCACTAGGCATAATTAACACGGTTTTAATTAAACGTTGGGCGCCATGTTGTTGAAAACTCACCACTATTCTTAGAAGTCCCCCTATACCAAAACGGGCCAACATTCTAAATAGTGAACAGGGATTCTCACTCCCTGACTCCAATGCAGGCTTCAGTGGGTGCTATTCATGTCAAACTATGTTTACAAGTTATCCCCCGGCATAACCCATACCTTCACCGAAGATTTCATCTACTTACTACTGAGTAGCATCGATCCTGGGTCCCGCATTGCTAAGTAAGTAAAGTAGACTTTGGAATAACCACGATCTCAGGTAAAATTAAGTTATTTTATGATTATATTTTTTCTTTTAAAAGCTCCAATTGCTTTCTTTACAGAAAGGAAAAAGATCTTGCTTCTGGATTATAAAACATAACACCGTCCAGTAAGTGGAGGTGTGATCTTGGCACCAATAATACCCACAACACAGCAGATGTATGTTTCTGCAGACAGCTGAAAACATGATCGTCATTGGTGGAACAATGAAAAGTGTAAATGAGCAAGATGTCAGAGATGGGTTCAGAAAAAGAAAGGGCAATATCTGGGAATGGAACCCTTACTCCAGTCTGGTAGATGAGAAATCTCCCCCGAACCACTCATGTTCATACATTCGCTCATTAAAACATTTCTGCTCCGAAAGATAAATACTTCCAAAGAGACCAAGTCCATGGGGAAATACAAAAACATCGATTTAATATTGTTTATTTACTACTAACACCTCTATCTCCACCCGATGACACCCCATCACTGATTTCTCATATTGATTTGTTTCTGCAACGCCGCCAATTCATGTGAATTTCTCCCGCTCTGTTGCGGTTCCGTGTTGTGGGCAGTAGATGGCAGCACACTCTGCTAGAGCGAAGTTCACAGATCAGAGAGAGACACACAAGAGACAAGTATTGTTCACATTACATTGAACTTGTGACGGCGGGATTTAGAAAAATTAAATTGTGGAGATAATCTTTTCTGAGTTCCAGTTTGTGAATGTGGGATTCATTCTGTATCTGTCACTCGCTGGTAATATGTGAGAGTGTGAGAGACATTCTGAACCTGTCAGTCTTGCTCACTAATACGTGAGTGTGGATATGCTGTCAATGTCGGGCGTATTAAATATAGAATTTACAGTGCACAAGGAGGCCATTCGGCCCATCGAGTCTACACCAGACCCTGAAAGAGCACCTTTCCTAAGCCCACTCTTCCATCCTATCCCTGTAACCCAGCAACTTCACCTCACTTTTGGACACTTCAGGGCAATTTAGCGTGACCAATCCACCTAACCACCCGCACACCTTTGGGAGGAAACCACAGCACCCGGTGAAAACCCGCGCAGACACGGGGAGAACGTGCAGACTCCGCACAGACAGTGATCCAACCTGGGACTCGAACCCGGGCCCCTGGCGACGTGAAGAAACAGTGCTAACACTGTGCTACCGTGCGGCTCGATTGCCAAAATAGTTCCTCTCCAACTACCCGGTCAATTTAACTCCAACGTTCGGAATCATTTCCCATTCCCGCTCTCTGCAAACACCCGCACCATGTTTAGACCAAAGCTGTAATTTGGTCAAGAGACTCCTGATTCTGGTGGCAATAAACTTTCGCCATCAAGCTGGGTGACACAGTAAATAACATTGACCGGATCAGAGGGAGATTTATGCAGAGAAGTGTTCGATCATTCAGTTAATGCAGAATAACGTTTCGTAATATTGTTTAGTATCTGCTGGGAACTCAGGAGGAGCTGAGAGTCTGAGGGTTCCAAATCCGTAACCAAATTTATTGAACAGACACGACATTCCTGAAAGGCGAGACTAAAAATAATGCACAATGTGTGGATTCTATCAACTGCAAGTTGCTTCTTCATTCATGTTTAATTGAGGTTGAATTTTGTTTGATTTTTAAAGTAAAATCATAAGAACTAAAATGTTGTCTCCTGCTTTTCTCATCAGGATCATTGGGTTAATTTGGTTATTTTTGGTTCGTTGGTCTTCACAGGGAACAGTGCAAAAGGCATTTGGAACCTGGCTTTATAAATAGAAGTGTCGAGTACAAAGGCAAGGCCGCCATGGAGATTCTTCATAAAATCCGGCAATAAAAATACAAAATGTTGGAAAAACTCGGCTGGTGTGGCAGCATCTGTGGAGAGAGAAACAGAGTTGTCGTTTCCAGTCCAGTATGACCCGTCTTCCGATTCTCTGTTTCCCTCTCCACAAATCCTGCCAGACCTGCTGAGATTTTCCAGCATTTTCGTTTTTTATCACGGGGATAAGAGACAACTACTGCCTACTGACACGTGGGCTGAATGGCCTCATCCTGTGCTGTCACCATTCTATGATTCTAAGCTGTCCTCATAATTGAAACTTTCTATACCTGTATCATTCTGGTGAATCTGCATTGCCGCCGCTACATTAAAGTTATTAATTTATTTTTTGATTCCACTCATTCCGCAGTTTGAGCAGATTTTTGTTGGGTTAATGTGAACATTTCTTCAGAACATAAGGACATAAGAACGAAGAGCAGGAAGAGGCCATCTGGCCCCTCGAGCATGCTCCGCCATTCAATGAGATCATGGCTGATCTTTTGTGGACGTAGCTCCACGTTCCGGCCCAAACACCATAACCCTTAATCCCTTTATTCTTCAAAAAACTATCTATCTTTATCTTAAAAACATTTAATGAAGGAGCCTCAGCTGCTTCACTGGGCAAGAAATTCCATAGATTCATAACCCTTTGGGTGAAGACGTTCCTACTAAACTGAGTCCTAAATCTACTTACCCTTATTTTGAGGCTATGCCCAATAGTTGTGCTTTCACCCGGCAGTGGAAACAACCTGCCCGCATCTATCCTATCTGTTCCCTACACAATTTTATATGTTTCTATAAGATCCCCCTTCATCCTTCTGAATTCCAACGAGTACAGTCCCAGTCTACTCAACCTCTCCTCGTAATCCAACCCCTTCAGCTCTGGGATTAACCTAGTGAGTCTCCTCTGCACACCCTCCAGCGCCAGTACGTCCTTTCTCAGGTAAGGAGACCAAAACTGAACGAATACTCCAGGTGTGGCCTCACTAACACCTTATACAATTGCAGCATAACCTCCCTAGCCGTAAACTCCATCCCTCTAGCAATGAAGGACACAATTCCATTTGCCTTGTTAATCACCTGTTGCACCTGCAAACCAACTTTTTGCGACTCGTGCACTAGCACACCCAGGTCTCTCTACACAGCAGCATGTTTTAATATTTTATCATTTAAATAATAATCCCTTTTGCTGTTATTTCTACCAAAATGGATAACCTCACATCTGTCAACATTGTATTCCATCTACCATACCCTAGCCCATTCACTTAACCTATCCAAATCCCTCTGCAGACTTCCAGTAACCTCTGCACGTTTTGCTTCACCACTCATCTTAGTGTCGTCTGCAAACTTGATCCCCAACTCCAAATCATCTATGTAAATTGTGAACAATTGTGGCCCCATCACTGATCCCTGAGGGACATCACTAGCTACTGATTGCCAACCAGCGAAACACCCATTAATCCTCACACTTTGCTTTCTATTAATTAACCAATCCTCTATCCATGCTACTACTTTACCCTGAATGCCATGCATCTTTATCTTATGCAGCAACCTTTTGTGTGGCACCTTGTCAAAGGCTTTCTGGAAATCCAGATATACCATTTCCATTGGCTCCCAGTTATCTACCGTACTGGTAATGACCTCAAAAAATTCCACTAAATTAGTTAGGCACGACCTGCCCTTTATGAACCCATGCTGCGTCTGCCCAATGGGGCAATTTCCATCCAGATGCCTCGCTATTTCTTCCTTGATGATAGATTCCAGCATCTTCCCTGCTACCGAAGTTGAGCTCACTGGCCTATAATTACCCGCTTTCTGCCTACCTCCTTTTTTAAACAGTGGTGTTACGTTTCCTAATTTTCAATGCGCCGTGACCACCCCAGAGTGTAGTGAATTTTGGTAAATTATGACAAGTGCATTTTCAATTTCTCTAGCCATCTCTTTTCGCACTATGGGATGCATTCCACAAGTGCCAGGAGACTTGTCTGCCTTTAGTCCCATTAGCTTGCCCATCACTACCTCATTAGTGTTAACAATCATGTCAAGGTCCTCACCTGTCATAGCCTCATTTCTATCAATCACTGGCATGTTATTTGTGTCTTCCACTGTGAAGACAGACCCAAGAAACCTGTTCAGTTCCTCAGCCCTTATATTACCTCACAGATACTGTGTTCCTATTGCCCTTGCGAATTCCTAAGAAACGCTTCAGCTACCTGAGCCGCTGGTGGGCGGGTGGAGGGCCTGGTGTGAAGGCAATGCCGCATGATGTGAGAGTGGAAATAGACGATTTTAAAGTCTGTGTGTAGGAAGGTGAAGAGTGGGCGTGTCTGACGAGAAGATCACAGAAAAGCTGTGACTGGGGCTGCGCACTAGAGGCAAGTTTTGGTTTGTCAGTCAATGAAATCCTGTAATGAAGGCGCAAAATCAGAAACAGTAAATTCTGGAAATATTCAGCAGCTTCGAAAACATCTGTGGAGAGATATTCCTGACGCCAAGAGGCATCTCTCCAATTGGATACTTCACCTTGCCCAGATGTTATTCTCTCAACACCTCCGTGTGAGGAACAGGTAGGGCGGGAATTTGTTGATTTGAGGAGACAGATCAATGCAGGAGGAGAAGCTCCTCAACCCCCGGCGGCTTGGGGAAGGATGGGACTCAGATACACGACTCTCGCGGAGGTTGAAAAACGGAAAGGCACATTGAGTTTTGAATATGACAAAGAAGATGGAATTCAAATTGATTTGTGCAGAGAGGTGACCTCAGTTGCAGTTAGCTTGGATGGCCGAGCGGTCTAAGGAACTGCGTTCAAGTCACAGTCTCTTCTCGAGGCGTGGGTGCGAATCCCACTCCTGACGTAGATTTTCCTCCGCGAGACACCATCCAAACCGGCGAAATCTTTCACCCGGAGACGGAAGGGGAGCAGATATATAGAAAAATACAGAATTGTGTTCACATTCTTACCGTGTCTGCGTGGGTCTCATCCCATAAACAAAAATTTGGGCGGATTAGGCTTTTTGAATAAGGACATTACATTAGAATTCTCCCAACACGTTGTAACGTTTCTCACATCCAGCAAATTTTGTAATATTGTAACGATGGATCCACTATCTCTGCTGTCACTTTCTTTGAGCCCATAGGATGTAGGCCATGAGGCCATATTGGCTTGTTTGCCTTCAATCTCAATCATTTGTTTAGTACATAAGGTTAGGTGGATTGGCCATGCTAAATTGCCCGTCAGTGCCCAATAGGTTAGATGGGGTTACTGGGTTATGGGAATAGGGTGAAGCACAAGGACGTTTTCACACGGTCGGTGCAGACTCGTTCGGCAGACTGGCCTCCTTTTGCACTGTGGGAATTCTATGATTTCTTCTGAATGCAAATAGGAAAGTGGCTGCTGTTACCTTTACAGAAGAATGTTCGGGGGCTCTGGAAGAAATTGATCAATCTGTTGCTGATTTCTTCAAACTTTATCTAAACGTCACCTCCCCAATATGAACCCACAAATTTGAATGCTTCAAGGGACAGGCTACTCGTTGTAGCACAGAGCCAGATGTGCAGGCGTGTTCCCCATTCCCACGAGAGAATTTCTGAACTTGTCCAAAAGTTCAGTAATTTGCACAGTAACTACTGTTGAAAAGTATTTTATTGTCTGTAAATTGTTTGGGGCGTCCTATGGCCGTGGAAAGAACGACAGAAGCTGCAGCGGAACTCAGAAAGGACACAGACAGGTTGGATGACTGGGAGGACATGTGGCAGATGAGGAATGAAGTGATTCATTTTATTAAGAAGAAGAACGGGAAATGGGGGGCCATGTGTGCAAATCAGTGAAGTTCCCCAGGGAAGCGCTGACTGAAAAATTAATCGGAATTGCAAATAGGTTTTATTAAACGGTTTCATACTGATTTCGCTGGTTGCTTTGAAGAACGTAACATTTATCGAGTTCAGTTCGATATTTCACATTATTTTTAGAAATTAAATGATATGTAAAGATGAATAAGTTCATATCCAAAACAACAATCCATAAATGATAAAACGTTGCCTGCAGCATTTGGAAGCGAAAGCAGCAACGTCAGCGACTGTGTGGAACCATGGTTTGGGTTCATTCAGCTGAAAGTATTTCTGTGGCAAAAGATCGTGACAGGAATTAAATGTATTTTAAAATATTTTCTTGTTCCCTTTCCTTTGTCTCTCTCTCTCTGTTTCTTTGTTTCTTGCTCTCTCCCTCACTCAATGTGCCTGTGCTTCTCCGGGTACTGATGGGATCAACAGCCCCATCTCATCCCAACTCTTTTGGAGGAATGCATCCTGGTGATTGGCGTCCCGAATCAGTGGAAGAATCGACAAACAATTCCACTCTTGGATCTGTCTGAAGATCCATTGCTGGCTGTAAGGTGGTTCTGAGATAAAGGGATAGAGAGAGAACGAGAGGACTGCAGCCTGACTCTTACTCTGAAAACCAGTTAGTGCGCCCTTGTAGAAAGTGGATGTGTCTGAGAACAGGAGAAAAGCTGATCATGGGCCTGTGATTTATTTAATTTAGCCGGACCCTGAAAAGTGAAGCAAACTTCTATCCACTCAGTGACTGTCTGAGAGCTGGCAAGCAATTGCGGCCGACATTGAAGCGGTTCCGAGTGAATTCGTTACTACAAATCGATTCGTTAAGAGGTGCTGGAATTGTGTTTTCAGAGAGACGGTCATTGTTTCTTAAAAGATCAGTCGCGCTTGTTTTTGTTTCGTTCAGTAGTTTGGGGGAATCTATTTGGAGAGACTGCAGCTGGTCAATATCTGTGCCTCTTGACTGCCCAGTTCCCCGGGCAGCAGAGCTCCATTCCTATCGAGATGTGCGCACACAAGAGGCAAATCCAAATGATTGTGCATTGCTTCCATCTCCAGGCTGGACGCGAGTTGTGCAACAAGGTAACTATCCATTCGTAACCCTTTAGAATTGGAACCAAATAATATCAACATGGTGTTTAAAGAATAAAATTATTGCAGCCATTAGAAGAACACATATAATGCCCCATCGATCTACTTTCTGGCTGAGCGGCCCTGCTCATCACGATCTATCAGGAAAGTTTAGATGTCCATTGCAGCCTACTTGTAGCAAGATTATCTAGTGTCTGATTAAATACATTGTCCCGCTACGTTGCTTGTGTATTCGTTCTATTAACACAGGGAGGGTGATATAGCCCGGTGAGCGATGGTGGTATAGCGGTGACTGTCCGAGCATTTGACCCAGGTTCAGTTCCTGGCCATCAGAGTGGTGAATTATTTAATTAGATATCGCAGTCAGGACAGAAAAGGGGGCCCTCCTCAAATAAAATTCACAAAATATTCTCACCTCCATGTGTTACGAACGTAAAATCCAGCTTCGATTTGTTTTCAGTGGTAACTTTGCTTCAATAAAAGCCGGACTTCAAAATTAACAAATGAGTTCTCAGTCAGAGACAATGAGATCAGCAAAGCTCAGTATAAACGGTGCTATGGACACTCCTGGTGCCTGATGAAATTAGCAACCAAAACAGTAAGATAATGATGTCCAATAATAAAGATAGCTTAAACAGTGTGAAAACGGCAGCATCAGGACACAAGGACAAGCTGAGGTCTCGGGCCAGAGTAAGAGTCCGATGTAATGACACCCAGAACATCAGAAATTAATAGCATCCACATATTTATTGCGGACTGGTGCCATCTCCTGGCTAAACGGAAGTAGTACAAGGACACTTTCATTCATGAGCATGTTAAATTGGAGTGAAATAACATAAACAAAGTAAGAATTCTTACAAAGTATTTTCAAGAAAATTCAATGCACAAAATGAAGGTAAAGCTAAAGTCGCCGCAGCCCCAGGTGGCCATAGGCTGTTTTCCCCTTTGAGGGGAAGATCTGAGTGGTGGAAATTTAACCTGAGGATCACCACACCTCAGAAGAGGGACAAGGATGCATTGTGCTTCATGAATAATCCCAGCCTGTCCACGCCATTGGCCTCGCTCTGCATCTCAAACCAGCTCTCCAGCCAATTGAACAAAACCATACCCCAAATTACAAAGGAAGCATTGCTGGGCCGTGGGTTGTATGCGTTGGTGGTGTGGTGGTGAGCATAGTTACTTCCCATTGTGGACTCAGGTTCGATTCACGGCCAGTGCAGTGACTTTCAAGCGTTTAATCCTGGGTTTAAAACTGAAGACAAGAAACAGTTCGAACGCAGAATTCATGCGAAATTACGGCTAGTTGTGAAATAAGGAACATTGGCATCAATTCTTTTTCGATGGTAAAATTAGGTTTTAATAGTCGCCTATTTGTTTATTTAATATTTACTGGATGTTGGAGTCGCTGATAACGGCTGCATTTATTGTCCATCCCTCGTTACCCTTCAGAAGGTTGTGGTGAGCTGCATTCTTGAACAGTTTCATGATTTTGCCCCAGCGCCAGTGATGGAATAGCAATATATTTCCAAGTCGGGTATTTTTGGACTTCAAAGGGGACCTCCAGGTGGTGGGGTTCTCTGGTATCTGCTGCTCACAGCCAGACAGACCTACAATAACCCTCAGTCGAGGAAAGACAACTCTGTCGTTTAACCTAAAACTAAAATACTGCAAACGCTGTAAACCTGAAACAAAGACAGAAAATACATCCTTGGAGAGAGAACAGGTCGTTCCAATGAAAGGTCCGGATCTGAAGTGTGAACTATTTCTTGTTTCACAGATGTTACAGATCCGTAAAGTATTTGCAGCTTTCATTTGTGCTTTTCCCCTTTGTATTGAGTCCTCCATCCGTGAGTCCTGCTTCCAGAGGATCTGTTCAGTATTTTAGATGTTTTTTTAAAATTCCTCTATTTCCACAAAATTGAGACATTGAAACTGCTCGCACTTCTCTCCGTTGTTATCTATTCTGCAGGTATTCACTGCACCGTCTAATGGAGACATACTCACAGGGCTGTGAGAGAGTTTATTGTTTCAAGTTTCAGGACTCTTTTGGTCCATTAGCAGCAACCTGGTGTCTGCAGAGGAACTCGGAATGCCGAGCCCCTCTTCCAGGAATCAGGGGGCAAAATGTCGGTTGAAGAGAAAATAAAAGGTCTGAGGATTTGGGCTGCGATTCTCAGAGTTCTGGGTAAGAGAACAAGGTGGTGGAACAACGAGGCAATAGCCGGATATGAGTTTGGGATATTATCCTGTCTGTGCTGGGGAGGAGGGGCGGGGGGGGGGGGGGGGGGGGGTCGGTCGGGGGGAGGGGCGATGCTGAGAAGGAAGTTGTCATGTCTGCCACACAAGCTGAATGTTGGGGTTGAGGCGGTGATCAGGTTCCGAGCAGAGGTTATAGCCTTTCACTGAGTTTCAGGGTACATGTTACCTGTTAAAGTTAATTCCTCCAACCCCTCTTCGTAAAGAAAAACTAAATCTGGATGGAGTTTAAATGAGGTCTCATCCCTTTGTTGAGCTCATTATTCTCGCAGAATTGACCATAGTCCCGAACTAGAGTTCCACACAAAACTCAGCTCCCAATAAATCCAGGAATAAATAAAGTATCCTATTCAAGCCGCAAATCTCGGATAAATATCAGCCAGTAATCGGGGCGATAACCCCTCTGCTCCTGTGTCTTCAGCACAGCATCCTGGCATCACTTAAAACAGAATGATAGGGTGGACATGGCCTCGGTTTAAAATCTCCAATAGTGCAGCTCTCCCTCAGTACTGTACTGGAGACAGCCTTCCTTATTACACACAGATTCTGCAATAGGATTTGAAGACACACCTCGTGTTTCAAAGGCGAAAGCGACCAACTCAGCCCCATTGAAAGTGGTTAAGAAATTATCCAATCCACAGATACATGGCTGGGGCAATTATGAGGTCATCTCCTGGCAGGTCACATGACAGCTGGAGTCACAAGGCATCACAGTCAGATTTGTGACTGGATTCAAACCCAAATCCTGTTATAATGACTTTTCAAATAAAGCTGTCTGCTGCTTGAAAATACAGCAGTTAAATGTCCATGAGGGGAGCTAGAGCGATATTTCCAAAACTAAGTCCTTTGACAAAATAGTTGAAAAAAACCATTGAGAGGGAAATACTGTGAGGAAAAGTCAGGTTATTATTGAGAAATCTGCTGAGAGAAAGTCATTGGACAACAGAGAAATCAGGTGAAGAATCCGAGTAAATCAACACCAGACAACAAGTCAACGTCAAAACGACATCAAGTCTTGTGAAGATCAATGAGTAAAATCTGAGAGCTCCGAGCATCACCAGTTCATCAAGTAGACACATTCTCTGGAAGAAGCCTTCTGTTTACAACAGGGTTTATTGAACTGAGTGGAATAGACACATCATTACACAACAAGTAAGTAATCAGGTATTTTTTGTTGAAACGTACAGTTTAAGACATTGAATTCAAATAAACACTAATTCGTGAAAATGAGTTGATAATTCTAAAACAAACTTTACCTTCAAATACATGAAATGCAACAATTAAATTACAGATAATAACTTGAGTGACCTATGAGCGCAAACACATAGAGCGTAAATTGAAGAGTGAAGAGTTTAAAATGTGGATTTATTGTTAGTGGGGATTAGGTACAGAGGGGGAAGGAGCTGCTGTATAATTTAAACCGGGGGACAACAGGAAAAAAGTACAAGAGACAAAGAGAGGAACTTTCATTAAATAGACAGAACTTTAAATAGTCAGCTCATTTCAGTGGAATATTGGGACAGCTGAGAGCCGTTGCCTCCGCATCCTGTGCTCTGTGGGACGTCCAAAGGAGAATGACCATATTTGTCTCAATCACAATACTTCAGAGAACAAAGCAGAACACAGAAGCTGCTAATGACATATTGAAGACGGAGCTGGTGGAGGAATTGGCCAGGATGAAAATAGATAGAGGAGGCAATGAAAAGGTTGGCAGTGCTCACAGTAGAAAAGTCACCCAATCCGGATGTGACGCATCCTGGGTCACTGAGGAAAGGAAGGGTGGAAAGAGAGGAGCTTCCAGCCACAATGTTTCAATCCGCCTTGGATATGGGAGTGAAGCCAGAGAACTGCAGGTTGTTAATGTGACATCCGTGTTTAAAATGGAGAGGGATGAACCCAGTAACTACAGAGCAGTTAGTCTAATGTTCTTGGTGGTGAAACCTTTGGAGACAATAATCTGAGAGAAAATTCACTGTCACGCGGTAGAACGTGGATTGATAAATGACAAACAGTACAGATTGGTTACCGAAAATCATAACTGAAATACTTAATGAAGTTCTATGATGAAGTTACAGATTACATTGAGCCGGGGACTGAGGTTGGTGGTGTCTAGACTTTAAAAAGTGGTTTGAAAAGGTCCCCAATAATAGACTTGCTAGTAACTTTCAAGCAGATGGGATTAAATGGGCAGTGAGTGCATGGGTACAAAATTGGATAACGGGTAGGAAGGATAAAGTAGTGGTGAGCGGTTGCTTTTCAGTGTGGAGGGATTTATACAGAACCGATGCTCTGTCAGGGCAGCTGGCATTTCTGTTCCCACTCCCAGAGCTCTGTTAAAATGTAATGACTGCCAGCCTATATCCAGTTTGCTAATCACACTGAGCCCGGGAGCAGTATTGAGAGAGAGGACGAGAGTCAGCGCGTTGTGTGTGTGTGTGTGTGTGGGGGGGGGGGGGGGGGGGGGGTGGAGGGAGAGGCTGCAGCAAACCAGCCAAATTTAAATTAAATACTCAAAGCATAATATCACAGGAAAGGAGAAAACTGGTTGGTTTGGGCGTATTTCTCTGTTTTCTCTCTAAATTAGGACATTGATTTAATCTCGAGCTGGAAAACAAAGCATTTCAATCAGGGTGAGTACATAGCAACAAAGAACATACAGTACAGAAGGAAGTCATTCGGCCCATCGAGCCTGCACCGATCCAATTAAGCCCACACTTCCATCCTATCTCCGTAACCGACCCATTTAAGCCCTCACTTCCACCCTAACCCCGTCACCCAACAACATATCCTCACCTTTTTGGTCACTAATGGCAATTTAGCATGGCCAATCCATCTAACCTAGACGTCTTTCGACTGTGGGAGGAAGCCGGAGCACCCGGAGGAAACCCACGCAGACACGGGTGAACGTGCAGACGCCTCATAACAGTAGAACAGTAAGTGTAAGTGTCATAGGAGTACTAGTGCAGATCAGGTCAAGATGCATTCATAAAATTAATGGTGTAAACAAGGTAATGCTTAGATTCTAAAAGAGGGAATAGAGGTTCCTTTTTCGATCAACGATGGGCAACTGCTCCGTGCAGATCTTGCCCCATGTGGGAAAATCTCGGCCACTTCATGTGTTTTGGGGGACACATGTGTAGGCAGTGGCCCCAACTACTTGAGCTCGAGTTTAGGTTTTCTAAGTTTGAGGGGCAGCTGGAGTCACTGTGGAGAATCCAGGAGGATGTGTACGTTCCAGGAGGTGAAGAGACCAAAGGGAATGGGAGAGTTCACGATTGTAGATGTGGGGGGATTGCACATTCTCCCCGTGTTGGCATGGGTTTCACCCCCACACATGTGCCGAGTAAGTGGATTGGCCACGCTAAATTGCCCCTGAATTGGAAAAATGAATTGGTACTTTAATTTTTTTTTACAAAAGGATAGTAGATGTGGGGCCATCTGGAATAGCAGGAAGAGGCAGGAAGTGTGCCACTGTCAAACCGGTACTCAGCATTGGCGATGGCTGGCAATGGTGATACACGGAAGGATTGCAGTCCAGACCGTGGCATCAATGGGCACGAAACGACACAGGACGAAACAGCACAGAATAGAAATGCATTCGTTATCGAGGCATCCATGGCTGACAAGGGAATTCAGGGGCAGCATAAAAGCAAAAGAAAAGGCAAGTTGGTGAGAATTGGGACGTCTTATCAGACGAGCAGAGAACAATTGGAAAAGCAATAAGAGGGGAGAAGATGAAATATAAGTGTAAGCTAGCTATTAATGAAAGAAAAGAGGACGAGATATTTTCCAATATATACAAGGTAAGAGAGAGGCAGGAATAGACAACGTACCACTGGAAAATGAGGCTGGAGAAGTAGTAATGGGAAACAAAGGAATGGCAGAGGAACTGCACGGTGTAAGACACCAGTGGGATACCAGAACTTCATGAAAATCAGGGGGCAGAAGAGAGTGAAGTGGCCACCACTAAGGAGAAGGTTCTGGGAAAATGCAAGGTCTGAAGGTGTTTGTAACCCCTGGACTGGATGGACGACACCCCGGGGCTCAGGAAGAGATAGATGAGGAGATTGTGGAGGCATTGGTGGTGATCTTTCAGGAATCACTGGAGGCAGGAACGTTCCCAGAGGACTGGAAAATGGCTAATGCAACATCCCTGTTTAGGAAGGGAGGGAGGCAAAAGACAGGAAACTGTAGACCGGTTAGCCTGGCTTCGGTCATTGGCAAGATTTTAGAGTCCATTATTAAACATGAGATTGCGGAGTACCTGGAAGTGCTTGTTAAAATAGGACTCTAAACATTTCTCTGACAAATCTGCTAGAATTCTTTGAAGATGTGACAAGGAAGATAGATAAAGGAGAGCCAGTGGACTTGATAGATTTAATTTCCAGAACGCCTTTGACAAGGTGCCATATCGGAGGATGTAAAATAGGTTAAGAGCTCATGATGCTAAGGGTAGGTTACTAGCATTGCTAGAAGATTGGCTAACTGGCAGAAGGTAGAGAACGGGCATAAATGGGTCTTTTTCAATGTGGCAGGTGGTGACTAGTGGTGTGCCTCAGGGGTCGGTGTTCGAACCACAACTTTCCACAATATACATTAACGATCTGGAAGAAGGAACTGAGGGCACTGCTGCTATGGTTGCAAATGATACAAAAATATCGAGCCGGATAGGCAGTATTGAAGAAGCAGGGGGCTACAGAAGTGCTTGGACGGGGCTTGGAGAGTGGGCAGATTGAATACAGTGTGGAAAAGTGTGAGATTGTGCTCTTTGGTAGGAAGAATGGAGGCATACACAATTTTCTAAATGGGAAATGTCTGAAGAAATCAGAAACACTATGGAGTCCTCGTACAAAACTCTCTTCACGGTAACGTGCAGGTTCAGTCGGCAGTTAGGAAGGCAAATGGAATGGGAGCATTTATGTCGAGAGGGCTAGAATACAAGGGCAGGGATGTGTTTCTGAGGCTGTATAAGGCTCTGGTAAGATCAAATTTGGAGTATTGTGAGCAGTTTTTGGCCCTGTATCTAAGGAAGGATGTTCCGGCCTTGGAAAGGGTCCAGAGGAAGTTCACAAGAATTATGCCTGGAATGGTGAGCTTGCTATATGAGGAGCAGTTGAGGACTCTGGGCCTGTACCCATTGGAGTTTAGAAGTATGAAGGGGGGATCTTATTGAAACTTACAGATATTGAGTAGCCAAGATAGAGTGGACGTGGGAGCATGTTTCCACTAGCAGGACAAACTAGAACCCAAGGCCGCAGCTTCAGACTGAAAGGACAATCGTTGTAAATTGAGACGAAGAGGAATATCTTCAGCCAGAGGGTGGTGAATCTGTAGAACTCTTCGCCACAGAAGGCTGTGGCGGCCAAATCACTGAGTGTCTTTAAGACAGAGATAGATAGGTTCTTGATGAATAAAGGGATCAGTGGTTGTAGGGAGTAGGCAGGAGAATGGGGATGAGAAACGCATCAGCCACGATTGAATGGCGGAGCAGACACGATGGGCTGAGTGGACTAATTCTGCTTCTATGTCTTATGGTATTTTGGCCTCCTCCTGCTCCTAGTGTCTCTGTTTCTATGATTAGAAAGGAGCAGCCTCAAGCCGGTGAGGCGGGAGGTGCCGCTGATCTTCACCAGGACAGACAGCAAGACGGAACATTGATCATTAACCAGACAGTGAGAGAATCCAGCACAATAAAACACAGGGAGCAATAATGGGAAATAATAAATCCATTCGATTGGAATGTTCAATATCGTTTGGAATTGATAAAATCCCAAATGAAAAGGAAGTCAAATTGGAATTTCCGTCATTTTAGAAGTCTGGGAGAGAAAAGAGAAACATGTAGGAAGGGGGAAAAGAAAGTATGGAACTGCTTCCTTGCACCTGGGTCACAGTTGGTCCACAATTTTTAGTATCTCATCGATTAATAACAAGAGGGGAAAAACTCTATCATTCGTGGATTCAATCCGGTTAGGATTCATTTTGAACCCAAATGCCGGAGCATTTCTGATTCACTGAATGTAATGGAAATTTGAGAATAAATTTATCCCATAGGATAATATTGTGTTCCTCCTGCTCTCTCCCTATTAGCTTTTCCTGGTACTCTTCCTTTCGACGATCCTTTAAAAGAGCGATGTGGAAGAATTCCTTCAGCCAGATGGTGGCGAATCTGTGGAACTCTGCCGCAGAAGGTTGTAGAGGCCAAATCACTCTTTGCCTTTAAGACAGCGATAGATAGGTTCTTGATGAATAAGGTTATCGGGAGAAGGCAGGAAAATGGGGATGAGAAATATATCAGGCATGATTGAATAGTGAAGCAGGCTCGATGGGCCGAGTGACCAAATTCTCCTCCTCTGTCTTATGGTCTTATATCCACAGAAAGTAAAGAAGGAAAGGAGGGAGGGAGGAAATATCCTGTTCCATTATTATTCCCGTTTCGTTTTCCTTATACAAAATAGCGTCAAAGTGTCAATAAAAAGATATATGCGGAGAAATACACAGTCCGCGTCGGTTGGGCTTGTGGCGCAACGGTAGCGTTTCTAACGCCAGATCAGAAGTTTGCGTGTTCAAACCACGACAGGATCATGGTGATTTTCAAGCTAGCTGCAGGTTTTGATATCTGGACCAAGTTCATTGTGTGGGTATCTTCTCGAAATTACTACGTTCAAAAGGAGGATGCAAATTATAGTTTCCCGATATTTTAGCTTTGCCCGCTCGGTTTATATTTTCCGCAGTTTTATATCGGAACAAAATATCAGGAGATTCAATCTCGTCCTGTTCAAGCAGAATGGCAGTGAGTTCAGTCAGAAATCTTTACAAACAACAGCAATTTATTCCTGCTCACTGTACACAGTTATAGTGATCTGTAATAAACCGCAGGAGAGGGAACCGCAGTCCGCAGTCTTCACCTGAACGGTGAGTCTGAATTTCAGTTTTGGGATTTCGGAGAGAGCGGATGTTATTGTGGGAACTGAAATCACTTTTCCTGTGAATGGAGCCGCTTAACGACCCTGGCCGGCCTGAGAGTCTCCGAACCCGGGGCCTGGAGACAAGACAGCTCCCAGGAAAATAGAAAGATAGAGAGGGAGGGAGTGGGGTAGGAAAAGGAAGGGTAGACGGAGGGTGACACAGTGGATGATATTGAGAGAGGGACAGAGGGAGGGAGCTGAAGGCAGAGAGGTAGCTGGAAGCAGGACTCCGGGTAAAACTCCTCTTCTCTTGTTTTGAATCGTCTGGTTCGATTGTTCAGATCCGCCCGACAGGGGAAGATGGAGTCTCCGTTTCTATTGTGGTTTATTGCTGGATATTCTTGTTTCCTTATTGCCCCTCTGTGGGGTATTTTGGATGTTGTGACACAAACCTTTCCTCTTCTCGAAGTTCAAGGAGTTGGAAACACTGAAGCACTCCTGGTTCAAACTTTACTAAATGCCGTAATTGTGATAATAAAACAGAACACCTTCCAGTGAGTGGAGGTGTGATATTGGCACCAATAACACCCACAGCACAGCAGATGTTTCTGTTTCCCTCAGAGAGAGTCGATTGAAGAATTTCCCTGCTTTGGCACTTTGAGCTTCAGAAAGTTGTAATGCTGGCTGCTTCATTCCTCGGACAAATGTCCGAATCACACTGGAAACAAGAATTCACACCAATTTGATGGAAAGAAAACGCCGATGTGCTGCCGGGTAACAACGATCGGAACGTTTTAAGTTTTGTGTGAGTAAGAATATAGATAGCAGAGGATGATTTCGGTCCATCAACCATTGGGATATGAGCCCAGCAAATTTCCGCTGCGCCACTCTGCTCTGAAGAGACCCAGACTACCCGACATTGCTGCTCTGCGGTAGGCAGATAAATAGTCACTTCCTCGTTTTTTCTCTCAAAACGAGAACCCTCGTGTTGTGAAGCTCAACCAGGCTGGACAATAACACATAACAGCACCACGACTGTAACACACAGAGAAGACACACGGAATAGCAGTAAGAGACTATCAGGACACATATACAATGACACACAGAAAAGGTGCCGAGAAACCCAACGAGATACTGAGGTGGACGATGATTGTTTAGGAAAAAGAACTATCTGTTGCACAAATATAGGCCCTGGTTGTAAATGCATATTCTGCTGTGTAACTGTGCTCTCTGCTGTGTAACTGTGCTCTCTGCTGTGTAACTGCTCTCCGCTGTGTAACTGTGCTCTCTGCTGTGTAACTGTGCTCCCTGCTGTGTAACTGCTCTCCGTTGTGTAACTGTGCTCTCTACTGTGTGACTGTGCCCTCTGTTGTGTAACTGTGCTCTCTGCTGTGTAACTGTGCTCTCTGCTGTGTAACTGTGCTCTCGGCTGTGTAACTGTGCTCTCTGCTGTGTAACTGTGCTCACTGTTGTGTAACTGTGCTCTCTGCTGTGTAACTGTGCTCTCTGTATGTGTAACTGTGCTCTCTGCTGTGTAACTGTGATTCCTGCTGTGTAACTGTGCTCTCTGCTGTGTAACTGTGCTCTCTGCTGTGTGACTGTGGTCTCTGCTGTGTAACTGTGCTCTCTGCTGTGTGACTGTGCTCTCTGCAGTGTAACTGTGCTTCCTGCTGTGTAACTGTGCTCTCTGCTGTGTAACTGTGCTCTCTGCTGTGTAACTGTGATCTCTGCTGTGTAACTGCTCTCCGCTGTGTAACTGCTCTCTGCTATGTAACTGTGCTCTCTGCTGTGTAACTGTGCTCTCTGCTGTGTAACTGCTCTCCGCTGTGTAACTGTGCTCTCTGCTGTGTAACTGTGCTCCCTGCTGTGTAACTGCTCTCCGTTGTGTAACTGTGCTCTCTACTGTGTGACTGTGCCCTCTGTTGTGTAACTGTGCTCTCTGCTGTGTAACTGTGCTCTCTGCTGTGTAACTGCTCTCCGCTGTGTAACTGTGCTCTCTGCTCTGTAACTGTGCTCCCTGCTGTGTAACTGCTCTCCGTTGTGTAACTGTGCTCTCTACTGTGTGACTGTGCCCTCTGTTGTGTAACTGTGCTCTCTGCTGTGTAACTGTGCTCTCTGCTGTGTAACTGCTCTCCGCTGTGTAACTGTGCTCTCTGCTGTGTAACTGTGCTTTCTGCTGTGTCACTGTGCTGTCTGCTGTGTAACTGTGCTCTCTGCTGTGTAACTGTGCTCTCTGCTGTGTAACTGTGCTCTCTGCAGTGTAACTGTGCTCTCTGCTGTGTGACTGTGCTCTCTGCTGTGTCACTGCTCTCCGCTGTGTAACTGTGCTCTCTGCTGTGTGACTGTGCTCTCTGCTGTGTAACTGTGATCCCTGCTGTGTAACTGTGCTCTCTGCTGTGTGACTGTGCTCTCTGCTGTGTAACTGTGATCCCTGCTGTGTAACTGCTCTCCGCTGTGTAACTGTGCTCTCTACTGTTTGACTGTGCTCTCTGTTGTGTAGCTGTGCTCTCTGCTGTGTCACTGCTCTCCGCTGTGTAACTGTGCTCTCTGCTGTGTGACTGTGCTCTCTGCTGTGTAACTGTGATCCCTGCTGTGTAACTGCTCTCCGCTGTGTAACTGTGCTCTCTACTGTTTGACTGTGCTCTCTGTTGTGTAGCTGTGCTCTCTGCTGTGTAACTGTGATCTCTGCTGTGTAACTGCTCTCCGCTGTGTAACTGCTCTCTGCTATGTAACTGTGCTCTCTGCTGTGTAACTGTGCTCTCTGCTGTGTAACTGCTCTCCGCTGTGTAACTGTGCTCTCTGCTGTGTAACTGTGCTCCCTGCTGTGTAACTGCTCTCCGTTGTGTAACTGTGCTCTCTACTGTGTGACTGTGCCCTCTGTTGTGTAACTGTGCTCTCTGCTGTGTAACTGTGCTCTCTGCTGTGTAACTGTTCTCCGCTGTGTAACTGTGCTCTCTGCTGTGTAACTGTGCTCCCTGCTGTGTAACTGCTCTCCGTTGTGTAACTGTGCTCTCTACTGTGTGACTGTGCCCTCTGTTGTGTAACTGTGCTCTCTGCTGTGTAACTGTGCTCTCTGCTGTGTAACTGCTCTCCGCTGTGTAACTGTGCTCTCTGCTGTGTAACTGTGCTTTCTGCTGTGTCACTGTGCTGTCTGCTGTGTAACTGTGCTCTCTGCTGTGTAACTGTGCTCTCTGCTGTGTAACTGTGCTCTCTGCTGTGTAACTGTGCTCTCTGCAGTGTAACTGTGCTCTCTGCTGTGTGACTGTGCTCTCTGCTGTGTCACTGCTCTCCGCTGTGTAACTGTGCTCTCTGCTGTGTGACTGTGCTCTCTGCTGTGTAACTGTGATCCCTGCTGTGTAACTGCTCTCCGCTGTGTAACTGTGCTCTCTACTGTTTGACTGTGCTCTCTGTTGTGTAGCTGTGCTCTGTGCTGTGTAACTGTGCTCTCTGCTGTGTAACTGTGCTCTCTGCAGTGGAACTGTGCTCTCTGCTGTGTAACTGTGCTCTCTGCTGTGTAACTGTGCTCTCTGCAGTGTAACTGTGCTCTCTGCTGTGTGACTGTGCTCTCTGCTGTGTCACTGCTCTCCGCTGTGTAACTGTGCTCTCTGCTGTGTGACTGTGCTCTCTGCTGTGTAACTGTGATCCCTGCTGTGTAACTGCTCTCCGCTGTGTAACTGTGCTCTCTACTGTTTGACTGTGCTCTCTGTTGTGTAGCTGTGCTCTGTGCTGTGTAACTGTGCTCTCTGCTGTGTAACTGTGCTCTCTGCAGTGGAACTGTGCTCTCTGCGGTGTAACTGTGCTCTCTGCTGTGTAGCTGTGATCCCTGCTGTGTAACTGCTCTCCGCTGTGTAACTGTGCTCTCTGCTCTGTAACTGTGCTCTCTGCTGTGTGACTGTGCCCTCCGTTGTGTAACTGTGCTCTCTGCAGTGTAACTGTGCTCTCTGTGGTGTAACTGTGCTCTCTGCTGTGTAACTGTGCACTCTGCTATGTAACTGTGATCTCTGCTGTGTAGCTGCTCTCCGCTGTGTAACTGTGCTCGCTGCTCTGTCTGTGTGACTGTGCTCTCTGCTGTGTAACTGTGCTCTCTGTAGTGTAACTGTGCTCTCTGCTGTGTACCTGCGCTCTCTGCTGTGTAAATATGCTCTCTTCTGTGTGACTGTGCTCTCTACTGTGTAATTGTGCTCTCTGTTGTGTAACTGTCCTCTCTGCTGTGGCACTGTGCTCTCTGCGGTGTAACTGTGATCTCTGCAGTGTAACTGTGCTCTCTGCGGTGTAACTGTGCTTCCTGCTGTGTAACTGTGCTCTCTGCTGTGTAACTGAGCTCTCTACTCTGTAATTGTGCTCTCTGTTGTGTAGCTGCTCTCCGCTGTGTAACTGTGTTCTCTCCTGTGTAACTGCTCTCCGCTGTGTAACTGTGCTCTCTGCTGTGTAACTGTGCTCTCGGCTGTGTGACTGTGCTCTCTGCAGTGGAACTGTGCTCTCTGCTGTGTAACTGTGCTCTCTGCTGTGTAACTGTGCTCTCTGCAGTGTAACTGTGCTCTCTGCTGTGTGACTGTGCTCTCTGCTGTGTCACTGCTCTCCGCTGTGTAACTGTGCTCTCTGCTGTGTGACTGTGCTCTCTGCTGTGTAACTGTGATCCCTGCTGTGTAACTGCTCTCCGCTGTGTAACTGTGCTCTCTACTGTTTGACTGTGCTCTCTGTTGTGTAGCTGTGCTCTGTGCTGTGTAACTGTGCTCTCTGCTGTGTAACTGTGCTCTCTGCAGTGGAACTGTGCTCTCTGCGGTGTAACTGTGCTCTCTGCTGTGTAACTGTGATCCCTGCTGTGTAACTGCTCTCCGCTGTGTAACTGTGCTCTCTGCTCTGTAACTGTGCTCTCTGCTGTGTGACTGTGCCCTCCGTTGTGTAACTGTGCTCTCTGCAGTGTAACTGTGCTCTCTGTGGTGTAACTGTGCTCTCTGCTGTGTAACTGTGCACTCTGCGATGTAACTGTGATCTCTGCTGTGTAGCTGCTCTCCGCTGTGTAACTGTGCTCGCTGCTGTGTCTGTGTGACTGTGCTCTCTGCTGTGTAACTGTGCTCTCTGCAGTGTAACTGTGCTCTCTGCTGTGTACCTGCGCTCTCTGCTGTGTAAATATGCTCTCTTCTGTGTGACTGTGCTCTCTACTGTGTAATTGTGCTCTCTGTTGTGTAACTGTCCTCTCTGCTGTGGCACTGTGCTCTCTGCGGTGTAACTGTGATCTCTGCAGTGTAACTGTGCTCTCTGCGGTGTAACTGTGCTTCCTGCTGTGTAACTGTGCTCTCTGCTGTGTAACTGAGCTCTCTACTCTGTAATTGTGCTCTCTGTTGTGTAACTGTGCTCTCTGCTGTGTAACTGCTCTCCGCTGTGTAACTGTGTTCTCTCCTGTGTAACTGCTCTCCGCTGTGTAACTGTGCTCTCTGCTGTGTAACTGTGCTCTCTGCTGTGTGACTGTGCTCTCTACTGTGTAATTGTGCTCTCTGTTGTGTAACTGTGCTCTCTGCTGTGTCACTGTGCTCTCTGCGGTGTAACTGTGCTTCCTGCTGTGTAACTGTGCTCTCTGTTGTGTAACTGTGCTCTCTCCTGTGTAATTGTGCTCTCTGTTGTGTAACTGTGCTCTCTGCTGTGTCTGTGTGACTGTGCTCTCTGCTGTGTAACTGTGCTCTCTGCAGTGTAACTATGCTCTCTGCTGTGTGACTGTGCTCTCTGCTCTGTAACTGTGCTCTCTGCTGTGTAACTGCTCTCCGCTGTGTAACTGTGCTCTCTGCTGTGTGACTGTGCTCTCTGCTGTGTAACTGTGCTCTCTGCAGTGTAACTGTGCTCTCTGCGGTGTAACTGTGCTCTCTGTTGTGTAACTGTGCTCTCTGCTATGTAACTGTGATGCCTGCTGTGTAACAGTTCTATCTTCTGTGTAACTGTGCTTTCGGCTGTGTAACTGTGCTCGCTGCTGTGTAACTGTGCTGTCTGCTGTGTAACTGTGCTCTCTGCTTTGTAACTGTGCTCTCTGCTGTGAGACTATGCTCTCTGCTGTGTAATTGTGATCTCTGCTGTGTAACTGCTCTCTGCTGTGTAACTGCTCTCTGCTCTGAAACTATGCTCTCTGCAGTGTAACTGTGCTCTTTGCTGTGTAACTGTGCTTTCTACTGTGTAATTGTGCTCTCTGTTGTGTAACTGCTCTCTGCTGTTTAACTGTGATCCCTGCTGTGTAACTGTTCCATCTGCTGTGTAACTGTGCTCTCGGCTGTGTACTGTGCTCTCTGCTTTGCAACTGTGCACTCTGCTGTGTGACTGTGCTCTCTGTTGTGTAGCTGTGCTCTGTGCTGTGTAACTGTGCTCTCTGCATTCGGAATCATTTCCCATTCCTGCTCTCTGCAAACACCCGCCCCATGTTTTGACCAAAGTATCTGCTGGGAAGTTGGGACCAAATATAATGCACAATGTGTGGATTGTATCAACTGCAAATTGTTTCTTCATTCATTTTCAATTGAAGTTGAATTTTGTTTGATTGGTGAAGTAAAATCAAAACAAATAAACAGTTGTCTCTTACTTTTCTCAGTGGGATCATTGGGTTAATTTGGTTCTTTTTGGTTCGTTCGTCTTCACAGGGAACAGAACTAAAGACATTTGGAACCTGGCTTTATAAATAGAAGTGTCGAGTACAAAGGCAAGCCCGCCTTGGAGATTCTTCATAAAATCCGGCAATAAAAATAGAAAATGTTGGAAAAGCTCGAGTGGTGTGGCAGCATCCGTGGAGAGAAACAGACTGGTCGTTTCCAGTCCAGTATGACCCTTCTTCCGATTCTCTGTTTCGCTCTCCACAAATCGTGCCAGACCTGTTGAGATTTCTGGCATTTTCTGTTTTTATCACGGGAATAAGAGACAAGTACTGGCGACTGACACTGACAAGCAGGCTGAATGTCCTCACCCTGTGCTATAACTATTCTATGATTCCAGGCTGTCTTCATAATTGAAACTTTCTATACCTGTATCATTCTGATGAAATTACATTAAAGTTATGAATTCATTTTTTGAATCCACTCATTCCCCAGCTTCAGCAGATTTCTGTTGGCTTAATGTGAATATTTTTTAAACTCGTCATTCCCTTGAACAAAGAAATGTGGCTTGTATTTGACACTCCGCAATAGACAAAGTAGTTCCTCTCTTAGTGTCCAATCAATTCAACTCAGTCATTGAATTCGGGCTCTTCCAACACAACTCGATACAATCTGGCCTCGCAACTTGGACTGGATTGTCAGATCAGTGATTGCAAATCTACCTAATGGCAAAAGTGATTCACTTCTGAAATAACGGTGGACGAAAGATCGACGAGGATGGGATTCGAACCCACGCGTGCGGAGCTCAATGGATTAGCAACTCAACCATTCTGCGCCATTACCAAGTTAAGTGGACACATTTTAAATCTATCAGTAGAAATAGACGGGCAGAGGGAGATTTCTCTCTCAGACCCACTTATTCTACTTTGTGTGAGTATAAATGAATCATTCTGTATCTGTCATTCTCCGGTACAATATATCTGTGTCATATTCTGACTGTGTTTAGTATTTTCTGCTGGTGTATGAGCGTTGGGTCACTTTCTGATTGTGTCCGTGAAATTGTGCGTGTGCAAGCTATTTGTTCCGACAGTCGGCTTCCGGAACGGTGAATTAGATTGAAAGTAATTCTGTATTTGTCAGTCTCTGGTATTGTAAGTGAGTTTGTGTATCTCCTCATTTTCACTCTTCGAATGGTGGTGGTATATCTGTAAGTGCGTCAGTGTGAGTGTTGTGAGATTCGCTCATTATCGGTCAATACTAGTCTAAGTGAGTGTGGAGTCCTTTATTGCTCCTTCTACAAACATTCAAACCCTCCACCACTGTACCATCTTCAAGATGCACTGCATTAAATCACGAAGTTTTGTTAGACACCACCTTCCAAACCCACGACCATAGAAAGCATTCTATCTCGCTGCATCACAGCCTGATGTGGCATTTGTTCGGACCAAGATCGTAAAAACGAGTCATGAACACCGCCCAGTCAATCATGCGAACCTGCCTCCCATCCATTGACTCTGTCTACGCCTCCCGTTGCCTTGGGAAAGCGGGCAGCTTAATCAAAAAACCCTCCCACCCGGGTTATTATCACTTCCAACTTCTCCCATCGGGGAGGAGATACAAAAGTCGAAGAACGCGCACTAACAGGTTCAAAAACAACTGCTTCACCGTTGTTACCAGACTGCTGATTGACCATCTTAAAGTCTGAACTGATCTCTTTACACATCTTCCCGCTGAGTGGTACGACACTCCGATGCTGCTGTCTATGTATTTATATTGTGTATTTATCGGATATCTTATGTTTTTTCAGGTATGGAATGATCTGTCTTAACTGTGTGCAGAACAATACTTTTCACTGTACCTCAGTGCACGTGATAATAAATCAAATCAAATTAAAAGAGCAGAATGTACCTGGGAACTCCGCCACCTGGAGGTTCCCTTCCATGTCACTCACCAGCCTGACTTGGAAATATATTGCCGTTCCTTCACTGTCGCTGGGGCAAAATTCTGGAACTCCCTACCTAACAGCACAGTGGGTGTACGTACACCTGAAGGACTGCGGAGCTTTAAGAAGGCAACTCAACAGCCCTGTCCGAAGGGTAATTCGGGAAGGGCATTAAATGCTCACCTAAGCAGGCATGCCCACATTCCCAAAATGAATAAAAACAGGATTAAGCCCTTACATTACCTCACAGACACTGTGATCCTATTGGCGTTGCGAATTCCGAGTTGACCAGATGTTACTCTCTGTACACCTTCATGTGAGGAACAGGCAGGGCTGCAATTCGGTCTTTGTTGATTTGAGCAAACAGATCAATGCAGCTATGAGGATCTCCTCACCCGCCGGCACTTGGGGAAGGATGGAATTGAAGATACACGACTCTGGCTGCTGTTGAAATACGGAAAAGCTGATCGAGTTTTAACTATAATGACAATAAATATGAAGTCCAAATCGCTTTGTGCAGAGAGCTTGCTTCGAATTGCAGCTGGTCAGGGTGGCCGAGTCTTCTCTGGAGCTGTGGGTTCAAATCCCCCTCCTGACATTTGTTTTCCTCTTCGAGGCACCATGCAAACCTGCGAAATCTCTCACCTGGAAGCGGAAGAGGAGCAGACACACAGAAAAGTACAGCAGTGGAGATTGCACGTTCTCCCCACGTCTGCGTGTGTCTCACCCATTAACCCAAGATATGTGCAGGTTAGGTCCCTTGTCCACGCTAAATTGGGAAAAAAATAGGGTACTTTAAATTTATTTTTAAAAAGGAAAAAAACAGGAACCTACTTGCTCATTCCACTCCCTCAGATTCGCACCGTCCTGTATCCCCGTTCCTGTGCTAAAATCCTGGAACACCCTCCCTTACAGTATTGTGTGTGCACATAAGAACAATTCAGCCCTTTGAGGCTGCTCCACCATTCAACACAATCATCGCTGATCGCATCGAGGCATCAACTGTTCTTGCCTGCCATTTCTCTGAAACTCTTCAACCCAGAACTAATTAAATATCTCTCTATCTCCTCCTTAAATTTACTCAATGTCGCAAAATCCACCGCACTCTGCGGGAGCGAATTCCTCAGATTCACAACCCTTTGAGGGAAATAATTTCTCCTCATCTCATTTTGCCCCACAAAAGGAAACATCCTGCCAACATCTATTTTGTCAATTAATGTAATCATCTTGTATACCTCAAGTAAATATCTCATTCTTCTAAACTCGAGAAAGCACAGGCCTAAACTGCTGAATTTCTCTTTATAATGCAAAGCCTCAGCTCTGGAATCAACCCAGTGAATCTTCTCTGAACTGCCTCCAGTGTAACTACTTCCCTCCTCAAGTAAGGGGACTAAAACTGTACAGAACACTCCAAGTGTCACATGGCCTTGTACCGTTGCAGCAACAATTCCCTACATTAATACACTACCCCTTGAGAAATAAATGCCAAAATTCTATTTGCCTTCCTTATTACCCACTACACCTGCAGACTAGTTTTCTGCAATTCATAGACGAGGACACCTATATTCCTCTGCACCGAACACTCTGAACTTCCTCTCCATTTATACAATAAGTTGCCTTTCTATGCTTCTGACCAAAATGGATACCTCACACATATCCACGTTAAACATAAACTGCCAAATGTTGGCCCAATCACCAAAGCTATTCATACCCATTTATAAATTTCTTATTTCTTCACTGAAACTTACTATCCCACCTATTTTAGGGTCATCTGAAAATTTGGCTTTCGTACCTTTGTCCCTGCATTCAAGCTATTAATATAGAATGTAAATACTTTGGGTCTGAGGGCCGAACCCTGTGACACAGCGCTAGTTATATCTCACTATCCAGAGAAAGATGAATTTATCCCAACTCTGCATTCTGCTGGGTAACCGGTCCTCTATTCAAACTCTTAAACTACCCCCAATACATTATGATCTCACCTTGTGTATTGATCTTTTCTGTGGCACATTATCAAAAGTCCAGATATAGTACATCTACAGGACCCCATTACCACTTCGCCTGTTAAATCTTAGAAAAGCTCTAGCAAATCAGTCAAACAGGATTTACCCTTTATAAAATGGCGTTGGTGTTAGATTGCGTATTGACTTTCCAAATGCCCTGCTATTACTTCCTCAATAAACAATTCTAACATATTTCCAAACAACAGATGTTAAACTAACTGGTCTATAGTTTACTTTCTGCCTCCCTCCTTTTTGAGTAAGGGCATTACAGTATCATTTTCCCAAACCATTGGAACGGTTCCTACATCCAGCAGATTTTGTAATATTATAACCATGGACCCACTGTCTCTGCTGTCACTTCCTTTAAGACGCTCGGATGTAGGCTATTCGGCCCTATGGGCCTGATTGTCTTCAATCCCAATCATTTATTTCGTACATTTTCCTATCGATGATGATTTTTCGAAGTTCCTCCCTTTCTATTACTTCTGATATTTACTAATGAGGTTGCAGTCGTGTCCGCGACCGTGAAAACTGAGGCAACATGTGGATTTAGTGTCTCCGCCATTTCTGTGTTCCCCACTATTAACTCCCCAGTCTCATCTTCCAAGGGACCAACATACACTTTCGCTACTCTCTTCCCTTTTATATATAGAAGCTTTTGCTGTCCATTTTTATATTTTGTGCTAGTTTTCTTTCGTAATTTACCTTTGCGCTTTTTATGCCTCTTTCAGGATCCATTTGTTGATATTTAAATGTTTCCAAATTTTCCTGTCTGCCACTAGCCTTTGCATATGCGACGCCTTAGGTTTTGTATTTATTTTATATTTAACTTCCTTGCTTAGGCATGGATTACCCCCCCCTCCCCCCCCCCCCGCCCTACCTCTCTGGAATATATTTTACTTGGGAGGAGCTGAATATCTCCTTAAACATCTGGCACATACACCACATGGACTTGCAGTGGACCTCGGCACCAAATTCTCAAGAACAATTAATGTTGGACAATAAACGTTGACCAAGTCAGCCACACCCATATCCCGTAAAATAATGTTACAAATGTCTTGGAAATCGAGTTCTCTGAACAGAGCTCAGAAAGTTGACTAATCACAAACCAAATTAATGCAAATGCTGAAAATAAGAAATGATTTAAAAAAACAGGAAATATACATGAATTAAACAGCATCTGTGAAGAGAAATAGACGCAGCCTTTCAGCCCTGTGCTTGGATCATTTCCTTCTCTCTCAACGTGAAATCCTGGACTCAGCTGACAAACAGCAAGCAGTCAATCACCAGTCATCAGTATCAGATACAATGAACGTTTAGGATAACGTGGCCGAGCGGTCTAAAGAGATGGGTTTAGGTTTCCTTCTCTTCGAGGATGCTAGTGTAAATCCCACGCTGTCATCATTTGTATCCTATTATAGGAAAAGCGCTAAGGCGAGAAAGGGAAATAAGAATGAAGGATGTTGCGAAACAATTGCTCTTATACCAAAAGAGCTTTTTCGAACATTTTTGGATACTGTGTAAATCAAACTGGATTCATTTGGTGCCGCTTGTTCTCACCTTCCAGTCCCTCAGTCTCAGTACTCCAGGGGTCACTTATGACACCATCAAAAACATCCTCCTCTGCCCTCCCCATTCATCATACTGAAGGGACAATCCCCTCCGTCACCGCAGCTCCACCCCCAATACCTCCCCCCGCCCCCTTTCTAACTGCACCTCTCTGTGCAAGTCCAGGAGATGCAACACCTGCTTTTTTTTACCTCCTCCCTTCTCAATATCCAAGGCCCCAAACACTCCTTCCAAGTGAAACAGTGATACGCGTGTTATTTTTTAAAGTTTATTCTACTATATGTGCTATCACAATTTAGTCCCGTCTTTTTCAGCAGACCCAATAACAGACTGGGTGACCGCTTTGAGGAATCTCCGTTCAATCCGTAATCCTGATTCAGAGCTTCCTGCCACTTGTCATTTCAATTCTCCACCTTGCTATTACCTTTCTATCGTTGCTGCACTGTTCCGATACAGATAATCCAAACTCGAGGAAGATCACCTCATTTTTAAAATTCGGCATCCCACAGATTTCTGGCCGAAACATCGAGTTCATAATATTAAATTAAAAACTCTGACTCCAGTTTATTTCGTGTGTTTCTTGTTGGTCCTGTTGTATTTTGTTTCATTATGTCTTCGTTCACTTCGCAGTTAGGCGGCTGCTGTCCAGCCATTCACACCTCACCTGGATCCATCTTTTTGATTCTTTGCCTGTTCCAATAAATCTCACTTTGTCTGTTACTGTGTGAAACATTTTGTCATTTAATCCCTCCTGGGCCTCACACATTACAGACCTGAGCTTTTGTTCAACCTTTTCCCAAACCCAAACTCTTTCATTTGCTGAAAATCCATTTCATTTCTTTTTTTTCTCAGTTCTGATGAAGTGTCATCAACCTGAAACATTAATTATTTGTCTCTCCACAGTTGATGCTGAGAATTTCCAGCTTATTCAGCTTTTGTTTCATAGTTTGCTCCTTGGCTGAAAACACATCCCTTTGAAGCAAAGAGTCAATGACGTGGAGCTGGGAACAAACTACTTTCAAACAGGGGTACTCGTACGTGCAATCCAGCTTCGATTCACTCATAAAGACAATATTTCACCGTTTCCATTCTGCGCCGGGGGGAGGGAGATCAATTCCTATTCCAGCTCCTCACTAAGTCCATGCTCTGCAGAATTTAGGACTGACTTCTATCCATGAATCAAAGAATGATACAGGGCCGAAGGAGCTCAATCTGCCTCTGATATTTCTTTGGTTTAAGTGATGTTATTAATCTCAGATACATGCTCGCTCCATGGTCATGCATTTTATTCCATCAGGTATTTCTTCAATTTCCTTATTTTCTCTTCCAAACCTGGACATCATTTTGAACAGCTATGGCAGAAGTTTTCTTCATTCAAAACAAGTGGTGAAAATAAAGATGAAGCTTTGAGAAGATTGAAATCGAATGTGAAGTTATCCAAATTTGAGCGATTTCAGCAGCAACATCGAGATTGAAAAAAGTTGCCAACGCGATTCAAAGGAGTTTCATCAAGAAACATTCCATACTGAGTGACATATCAGAACCGCTAAGCAAACCTTCGTCAAAAACACAGATGTTAAGAGGGGTTTAAGGAGGAGAAGCAGTTGGAGATATTTCTGGAATGAATTGCAGGGCTAAAGGCTCAGACAGGTGAAGACGTGGCTGACATTGGTGGAACAAGGAAAAGTGTAAATGAGAAAGAGGACAGAGATGGATATAGAAAAAGAAAGGGAATTGTCTGGGAATAGAACTGAATTTCCAGCCTGTTAAGTGAGAAAGTTCCGTCATTACCACTGATGTTCACACTCTCGCTCATTCCATGTGTCCAGCCTGAAGGAACATGCAGTCTGACAGAGCTCGTGTGATAATCCTCCACTGTCTGAACTAAAGCTGCACATGAGCTGTTCATTACAGCTGTGATAAACGTGTTGGTGTTAGCATTCAGTGGTGTAGATTCACATCATCCTTGTTTGGAGCTGTCTGTCAGAAACAGTCTGGAATGTTGACTGAACAGTTGCCCGCTGATGGATATGTCCAGTTTGCAAATTGCCTGAGGGGTGAGCAGACTGAATCTGGTCACCAGCTTTCAAAGATTTTATTTTTGTCTCCACCTGCTTGAGCTCGAATTTAGGATTTCCGAGCTTGAGGGACAGCTGGAGTCACTGGAGCATCCAGGAGGATGCCGGTTTGTGGTCGTATGTTCCGGGAGTCAAGGAGCACAAAGGGAAAGGAAGAGTTAGGATAGTAGATGTGGGGCCATCCGGAACAGCAGGAAGATGCAGTAAGTCGGTCACTGTCAACCCGTCACTCAGCAATGGAAACTGTTGGCAATGATGATATCCTGAAGGATTGCAGTCCAGACTAGGGCATCAATGGGCAAGAATCTACACAGGAGGGTACAGCAAAGAGTATAAATGCAGTCGTTATTGAGGCATCCATGGCTGACAAGGGAAGTCAGTGACAGGATAAAATCAGAAGAAAACGCACACAAGGTGGCGAAGATTAGTCGGAAGCGAGGGGATTAGGACGCCTTTAAAAGCAAACAGAGGCCAACTGCAAAATAAATAAGAGGGGAAAAGATGAAATATGAGTGTAAGAAAGCTCGTAATCTAAAAGAAAATAGGAAGAGTGTTTTTCAACATATAAAATGTAAGAGAAAGGCAAGAATAGATAATGTACCACTGGAAATTGAGGCTGGAGAAGTAGTAACGTGGAACAAAGAAATGGCAGAGGAACTGAATAGTTACGTTGCATAACTCTGAACGGTGGAAGACACCAGTAGGATACCAGAACTTCAGGAGAATTAGTGGCCATCGCTAAGGAGAAGGTTCTGGGGAAACTGAAATGTCTGAAGGTAGATAAATCACCTGGACCGGATGGAATATATCCCATGGTTCTAACGGAGATCGCTGAGGAGATTGTGAAGGCATTAGTGGTGAGCTTTCAGGAATTACTGGAGGCAGGGAGGGTCCAAGCGGAAGTGCCTGGTAAAATAGGACTGAGTCAGCATGGTTTCTTCAAGGGGAAATCATGTCTGAAAATTTGTTGGAATTATTTCAGGATGTAACAAGGGAGTTAGATAAAGGAGAACCAGTCGACATGAAACATTTCGATTTTCAGAAGCCCTTTGGCAAGGTGCCGTATAGGAGACTGTAAAATAGGTTAAGAGCCCATGGTGTAATGTGTGAGATACTGGCATGGATAGAAGTTTGGCTGAATGGCAGAAGGCAGTGAGCAGGAATAAAGGGGGCTTTTTCAGGATGGCTGGCGGTGACTAGTGGTGTGCCTCAGGGGTCGGTATTATTTCACAATATTCATTAACGATCAGGAAGAAGAAACTGAGGGCACTGTTGCTAAGTGTGCATATGATGCAAAGATATGCAGGAGGACAGGTAGCATTGAGGAAGCATGGGGCTACAGAAGGACTTGGATAGGCTAGGAGAGTGGGCAAATAAGTGGTAGATGTAATACATTGTAGAAAAGTGTGAGGTTATGCACTTTGGTAGGAAGACTGGAGGCATACACAATTTTCTAAATGGAAAAAGGCTTATGAAATCAGAAGCACAAAGGAACGTTGGAGTCCTGGAACAAGATTTTCTTCATGTTAACATGCAGGTTCAGTCGGCAGTTAGGAATGTAAATACAATGTTAGCATTCATGTCGAGAGGGCCAGAATACCTGAGCAGGAATGTACTTCTGAGGCTGTACAAGGCTCTGGCAGAACTCATTTGGAGTATTGTGAGGAGTTTATGGCCCTGTATCTAAGGAAGGATGGTCTGGCCTTAGAAAGGGTCCAGAGGAAGGTCACAAGAATGATCCCGGGAATGAAGAGCTTGACATATGAGCAGCGGTTGAGGACTCTGGGTCGGTAGTCGTTGGAGTTCAAAAGGATGAAGGGGAATCTTGTTGACACTTATAGGATATTCAGAGGCCTAGATTCAGTGGACGTGGAGAGGGTGTTTCCAGCAGTAGGAAAACTGAATACCCAAGGCTACAGTCCCAGACGGAAGGGACAATCGTTGAAAACTGAGAAAAGGAGAAATTTCTTCAGCCCGAGGGGAGCGAATCTGTCGAACTCATTGGCGCAGAAGGCTGTGGAGGCCAAATTGCTGAGGGTCTTTAAGGCAGAGACAGATAGGCTTTTGATGAATAAGGGGATCTGGGGTTATGGAGAGCAGGCAGGAGAATGGGGAACAGAAACGTTTAGCCATGATGGAATGGCGGAGTATAATCGTTGATCCGAGTGGCCTAATTCTGCTCCTATGTCTTATGGTCTTATGGCCTCTTTCTACTCCTAGTATCTCTGTTTCTGTGATTAGAGAGGAGCAGCCTCAAGCGGCGATGCGGGACGTGCCGCTGATTTTCATCAGAACAGACAGTAAGATGGAACATTGAGCATTAACCAGACAGTGAGAGAATACAGCACAATAAAACACAGGGAGCAACAATGGGAAACAACAAACCCATTCGATTGGAGTGTTCAATATCGTTTGGAATTGATAAAACCCCCAATGAAAAGGAAATCAAATTGGAATTTCCGTCATTTTAGAAATCTCGGAGAGAAAAGAGAAACGAAGAGAATGTAGGAAGGAGGAAAGGAAAGGATGGATCTGCTCCCTTATACCTGGGACACTGCTGGTCCACAGTTTGTACCATCTAACCGATTAAAAACAAAAGGAAATAAAACTCCATCATTCGTGGATTCAGTCAGATTAGGATTCTCTTTGCACCCAAATGCCGGAGTATTTCTCACTCACTGAATGTAATGAAATTTTGTGAATAAATTTATCCCACAGGATAATGTTGTGTTTCTGCTCTCACTCACTTTGCTTTTCCTGTTACTCTTCCATTCGATATAAATCCACAGAAAGTAAAGGAAAGGAGGGAGGGAGTAAACATCCTGATTCCTTTGTTAATCCTGTTTCATCATCAATTTACAAAATAGAGGCAAAGGGTTAATAAAACAACCTATTTGGGATGTACATGCCAGTGGCTGGGGCCTCTGGCGCACCAGTAGTGTGTCTGAATACAGATCGAATGGTTGCGTGTTCAAATCACGTCAGGCTTACGGCTGTATTATATCTGGATTTTATATCTGGACCGAGTTCATTGTGGTGGCATCGTCTCGAAATTAATCGTTCAAAAGCAGGATGCAAATAATACCTTCCCAATTTTTCAGGCTTGCTCGCTCAGTTTATATTTTTAAACAGTTTTATATCGGAACAAAATATCAGGAGATCCAATCTCGTCCTGTTCAAGCAGAATGGCAGTGAGTTCAGTCAGAAATCTTGACAAACAACAGCAATTTATTTCTGCTCACTGTACACAGTTATAGTGATCTGTAATAATATTTGCAGGTGAGGGAACCACAGTCCGCAGTCCGCAGTCTTCACCTGAACGGTGAGTCTGATTTACAGTTTAGGGATTTCTGAGAGCGGGGGAGTTATTGTGGAAACTGATGTCACTTTTCCTGTGAATGGAGCCGCAGAAAGAGCCCTGGCCGGCCTGAGAGTCCATGAACTCAAGGTCAGTGGGAGTCTGGAGACATGACAGATCACAGAGAAATGGAAAGAGATTCGAAAGAGGGAAGAAGTGGGGTAGGAAAAGGACGGGAAAGACGGAGGGTGACACAATGGGTGACATTGAGAGAGGAGCAGGGGGAGTGAGCTGAAGGTAGGGAGGTAGGTGGAAGCAGGGCTCCGGGTAAAACATCTCTTTGGTTGTAAATCATTAAGAACAACACCACGTTGAAGTCGAACAGGCCTAGTTGGAATCACGAGTTTTCGGAGTGTAACTCCTTCATCAGGTGAGTGAAGAGATAGGTTGTACAAACACATCATATGTAGACAAAGCTGTAACTAGTCTGTTTCGATTGTTCACATTCGTCCGAGAGGGGAAGATGGGGTTCTCTGTTTTTATTGTGGTTTATTACAGGATATTCTTATGTTTCCTTATAGCCTCTCTGTGGGGTATTATGGATGTTGTGATACAAACATTTCCTCTCCTCGAAGTTCAAGGAGTATTGTGAGCTGCGTTTGGACCTGTATCTACGGAAGGATGTTCTGACCTTAGAAATGGTCCATAGGATGTTCACAAGAATGATCCGTGGAATGAAGAGCTTGACATAGGAGGAGCAGTTGAGTACTCTGGGCCTGTTGTCGATGGCGTTTAGGAGGATGTGGCGGATCTTTTTCAAACTTACAGGATATTGAGAGGCCTAGATGGAGTGGAGGTGGTGAAAATGTTTCCAAAAACATGAAACGAAGGCCACAGCCTCAGACTGAAAGGGCAATCCTTTAAAACTGAGACGACGAGGAATTTCATCAGCCAGAGGGTGGTGAATGTGTAGAACATTGCCACAGAAGGCTGTGGAGGCCAAATCACTGACTGTCTTTAAGGCATAGACAGATAGGTTCTTGGTGAATAAGGGGATCAGGGGCTACAGGGAGAAAGCAGGAAAATGGGGATGGGAAACGTATCAGCCATTATTGAACGGCGGAGCAGTCTCGATGGGCTGAGTGGCCTAATTCTGCTCCCCCCTATTCCTAAAGACGGAATATTGATCATCAACCAGACAGTGAGACAATACAGCACAATAAAACACAGGGAGCAACAATGGGAAATAACAAACCAATTCGATTGGAATGTTCAACACCGTTTGGAATTGATAAAACCCCGAATGAAAAGGAAATCAAATTGGAATTTCCGTCATTTTAGAAATCTGGGAGAGAAAAGAGAAACGAAGAGAGGAATGTAGGAAGGTGGAAAAGAAAGGATGGATCAGCTCCCTTGTTCCTGGGACACTGCTGGTCCACAGTTTGTAGCATCTAACCGATTAAAAACAAAAGGAAATCAAACTCTATCATTCGTGGATTCAGTCAGATTTGGATTCATTTTGCACCCAAATGCCGGAGTATTTCTAAGTCACTGAATGTAATGAAAATTTGCGAATAAATTTATCCCACAGGATAATGTTGAGTTTCTGCTCTCACTCAATTTGCTTTTCCTGTTACGCTTCCATTCGATATAAATCCACAGAAAGTAAAGGAAAGGAGGGAGGGAGTAAATATCCTGATTCCTTTGATAATCCTGTTTCATCATCAATTTACAAAATAGTCAAAGAGTAAAACAATCTATGCGGAGAAATAAAAAAACCATTGGTCGGGGCCTGTGGCGCAACGGTAGCGTGTCTGACTCCAGATCAGAAGGTTGCGTGTTCAAATCGCGTCAGGCTCACGGTGATCTTCAATGATTTTATATCTGGACCAAGTTTATTGTGTCGGCATCTTCTCGAAATTACTCGCTCAAAAGCAGCATGTAAATAATGCTTTCCCGATTTTTCAGGCTTGCCCACCCAGTTTATATTTTTCCACCTGTTTTATATCCGAACAAAATATCAGGAGATTCAATCTCGTCCTGTTCAAGCAGAATGGCAGTGAGTTCAGTCAGAAATCTTGACAAACAACAGCAATTTATTTTTGCTCACTGTACACAGTTATAGTGATCTGTAATAAACAGCAGGAGAGGGAACCGCAGTCTGCAGTCTGCAGTCTTCACCTGAACGGTGAGTCTGATTTACAGTTTTGGGATTTCGGAGAGCGGGGGAGTTATTGTGGAAACTGAAGTCACTTTTCCTGTGAATCGAGCCGCAGAAAGAACCCCGGCCGGCCTGAGAGTCCCCGAACTCAAGGACAGTGGGAGTCTGGAGTCATGACAGATCACGGAGAAATGGAAAGAGATTCGAAAGAGGGAAGAAGTGGGGTAGGAAAAGGACGGGAAAGACGGAGGGTGACACAATGGGTGACATTGAGAGAGGATCAGGGGGAGGGAGCTGAAGGTAGGGAGGTAGCTGGAAGCAGGGCTCCGGGTAAAACATATCTTTGGTTGTAAACCATTAAGAACAACACCACGTTGAAGTCGAACAGGCATAGTTGGAATCACGAGTTTTCGGAGCGTAACTCCTTCATCATGTGAGTGAAGAGATAGGTTGCACAAACACATCATATATAGACAAAGCTGTAACTAGTCTGTTTCGATTGTTCACATTCGTCCGAGAGGGGAAAATGGGGTTCTCTGTGTTTATTGAGGTTTATTACAGGATATTCTTATGTTTCCTTATTGCCCCTCTGTGGGGTATTATGGATGTTGTGATACAAACATTTCCTCTTCTCGAAGTTCAAGGAGTATTGTGAGCTGTGTTTGGACCTGTATCTACGGAAGGATGTTCTGACCTTAGAAAGGGTCCATAGGATGTTTACAAGAATGATGCGTGGAATGAAGAGCTTGACATAGGAGGAGCAGTTGAGTACTCTGGGCCTGTTGTCGATGGCGTTTAGAAGGATGAGGCGGATCTTTTTCAAACTTAGAGGATATTGAGAGGCCTAGATGGAGCGGAGGTGGAGAAAATGTTTCCAGTAACATGAAACCAAGGCTACAGCCTCAGACAGAAAGGGCATTCCTTTAAAACTGCGACGACGAGTAATATCATCAGCCAGAGGGTGGTGAATGTGTAGAACATTGCCGCAGAAGGCTGTGGAGGCCAAATCACTGACTGTCTTTAAGACAGAGACAGATAGGTTCTTGATGAATAAGGAGATCAGGGGTTATTGGGAGAAAGCAGGAGAATGGGGATGGGAAACGTATCAGCCATGATTGAACGGCGGAGCAGTCTCGATGAGCTGAGTGGCCTAATTCTGCTCCTCCCTATTCCTAAAGTCGGAATATTGATCATCAGCCAGACAGTGAGACAATACAGCACAATAAAACACAGGGAGAAACAATGGGAAATAACAAACCCATTCGATTGGAATGTTCAATATCGTTTGGAATTGATAAAACCCCGAATGAAAAGGAAATCAAATTGGAATTTCCGTCATTTTAGAAATCTGGGAGAGAAAGGAGAAACGAAGAGAGGAATGTAGGAAGGAGGAAAAGAAAGGATGGATCAGCTCCCTTGTTGCTGGGACACTGCTGGTCCACAGTTTGTACCATCTAACCGATTAAAAACAAAAGGAAATCAAACTCTATCATTCGTGGATTCAGTCAGATTAGGATTCATTTTGCACCCAAATGACGGAGTATTTCTAAGTCACTGAATGTAATGAAAATTTGGGAATAAATTTATCCCACAGGATAATGTTGTGTTTCTGCTCTCACTCAATTTGCTTTTCCTGTTACTCTTCCATTCGATATAAATCCACAGAAAGTAAAGGAAAGGAGGGAGGGAGTAAATATCCTGATTCCTTTGATAATCCTGTTTCATCATCAATTTACAAAATAGTCAAAGAGTTAGTAAAACAATCTACGCGGAGAAACAAAAGCGACCAGAGGTTGGGACCTGTAGCGCAACGGTAGCGCGTCTGACGCCAGATCAGAAGGATGCGTGTTCAAATCACGTCAGGCTCACGGTGATCTGCCAGGAGTTTATATCTGGACTAAGTTCATTGTGTCGGCATCTTCACGAAATTACTTGCTCAAAAGCAGCATGTAAATAATCCTTTCCCGATTTTTCAGGCTTGCCCGCCCAGTTTATATTTTTCCACCTGTTTTATATCCGAACAAAATATCAGGAGATTCAATCTCGTCCTGTTCAAGCAGAATGGCAGTGAGTTCAGTCAGAAATCTTGACAAACGACAGCAATTTATTTTTGCTCACTGTACACAGTTATAGTGATCTGTAATAAACCGCAGGAGAGGGAACCACAGTCCGCAGTCCGCAGTCTTCACCCGAACGGTGAGTCTGATTTACAGTTTTGAGATTTCGGAGAACGGGGGAGTTATTGTGGAAACTGAAGTCACTTTTCCTGTGAATCGAGCCGCAGAAAGAGCCCTGGCCGGCCTGAGAGTCCCCGAACTCAAGGTCAGTGGGAGTCTGGAGACATGGCAGATCACAGAGAAATGGAAAGAGATTCGAAAGAGGGAAGAAGTGGGGTAGGAAAAGGACGGGAAAGACGGAGGGTGACACAATGGGTGACATTGAGAGAGGAGCAGGGGGAGTGAGCCGAAGGTAGGGAGGTAGCTGGAAGCAGGGCTCCGGGTAAAACATCTCTTTGGTTGTAAGTCATTAAGAACAACACCACGTTGAAGTCGAACAGGCCTAGTTGGAATCACGAGTTTTCGGAGTGTAACTCCTTCATCAGGTGAGTGAAGAGATAGGTTGCACAAACACATCATATATAGACAAAGCTGTAACTAGTCTGTTTCGATTGTTCACATTCGTCCGAGAGGGGAAGATGGGGTTCTCTGTTTTTATTGTGGTTTATTACAGGATATTCTTATGTTTCCTTATAGCCTCTCTGTGGGGTATTATGGATGTTGTGATACAAACATTTCCTCTTCTCGAAGTTCAAGGAGTATTGTGAGCTGTGTTTGGACCTGTATCTACGGAAGGATGTTCTGACCTTAGAAAGGGTCCATAGGATGTTCACAAGAATGATCCGTGGAATGAAGAGCTTGACATAGGAGGAGCAGTTGAGTACTCTGGGCCTGTTGTCGATGGCGTTTAGAAGGATGAGGCGGATCTTTTTCAAACTTACAGGATATTGAGAGGCCTAGGTGGAGTGGAGGTGGAGAAAATGTTTCCAAAAACATGAAACCAAGGCTACAGCCTCAGACTGAAAGAGCAATCCATTAAAACTGAGACGACGAGGAATTTCATCAGCCAGTGGGTGGTGAATGTGGAGAACATTGCCTCAGAAGGCTGTGGAGGCCAAATCACTGACTGTCTTTAAGACATAGACAGATAGGTTGTTGATGAATAAGGGGACCAGAAGTTATAGGGAGAAAGCAGGAGAATGGGGATGGGAAACATATCAGCCATGATTGAACGGCGGAGCAGTCTCGATGGGCTGAGTGGCCTAGTTCTGCTCCTCCCTATTCCTAAAGTCGGAATATTGACCATCAACCAGACAGTGAGACAATACAGCACAATGAAACACAGGGAGCAACAATGGGAAATAACAAACCAATTCGATTGGAATGTTCAATATCGTTTGGAATTGATAAAACCCCGAATGAAAAGGAAATCAAATTGGAATTTCCGTCATTTTAGAAATCTGGGAGAGAAAAGAGAAACGAAGAGAGGAATGTAGGAAGGAGGAAAAGAAAGGATGGATCAGCTCCCTTGTACCTGGGACACTGTTGGTCCACAGTTTGTAGCATCTAACCGATTAAAAACACAAGGAAATCAAACTCTTATCATTCGTGGATTCAGTCAGATTAGGATTCATTTTGCACCCAAATGCCGGAGTATTTCTAAGTCACTGAATGTAATGAAAATTTGCGAATAAATTTATCCCACCGGATAATGTTGTGTTTCTGCTCTCACTCAATTTGCTGTTCCTGTTACGCTTCCATTCGATATAAATCCACAGAAAGTAAAGGAAAGGAGGGAGGGAGTAAATATCCTGATTCCTTTGATAATCCTGTTTGATCATCAATTTACAAAATAGAGTCAAAGAGTTAGTAAAACAATCTATGCGGATAAATAAAAAGGACCAGTGGTTGGGGCCTGTGGCGCAACGGTAGCGCGTCTGACTCCAGATCAGAAGGTTGCGTGTTCAAATCACGTCAGGCTCACGGTGATCTTCCAGAATTTTATATGTGGACTAAGTTCATTGTGTCGGCATCTTCTCGAAATTACTCGCTCAAAAGCAGCATGTAAATAATCCTTTCCCGATTTTTCAGGCTTGCCCACCCAGTTTATATTTTTCCACCAGTTTTATTTCCGAACAAAATATCAGGAGACTCAATCTCGTCCTGTTCAGCAGAATGGCAGTGAGTTCAGTCAGAAATCTTGACAAACAACAGCAATTTAATTCTGCTCACTGTACACAGTTATAGTGATCTGTAATAAACAGCAGGAGAGGGAACCGCAGTCCGCAGTCTTCACCTCAACAGTGAATCTGAATTTCAGTTTGGGGATTTCGGAGAGCGGGGGAGTTATTGTGGAAACTGAAGTCACTTTTCCTGTGAATGGAGCCGCAGAAAGAGCCTTGGCCGGCCTGAGATTCCCCGAACTCAGGGTCAGTGGGAGTCTGGAGACAAGACTGATCACAGAGAAATGGAAAGAGATTCGAAAGAGGGATGAAGTGGGGTAGGAAAAGGACGGGAAAGACGGAGGGTGACACAATGGGAGACATTGAGAGAGGAGCCAATCACCGGTTAGGTCACACTGACTATAAAGACAGAGGGCATCAGTTTTCCCGCTCATTCGGGATGCAGCCTCTCAGAAGGACAGAGCTTACAGCTTACAGCACAGATCTTCACCATATGCTGAGTGCATAGACTGCTTAGGATAGGCATAGGTCTTTAGTTCAATCTAACATCGTGTTAACCCACAGTGAAAGTATGTTCAACAGTTTCTAGCTTAATAAAATAGTGTTGTTCTATTTTAAGTGTTGGTCGCCTGTATGTGTTCCACGGATCCAAAGCACCCAACACATCATAACCCAGTCAAGATCTTGACCGAGCACACCCCTACGCAACTATTGCTCGACGGTAGATGAATGGATGGTTCAGTCAGCCAAATCAGAGCAGCTCGCTGGACACTACTGTTACAAGACAGGGACATTACGGTAAAACGTACCAAAACCCCACATTTCTGGCCAATAATCTCCAATATGCAGGGACCCCACATGACTGCCAGATCATAGCTGCCCAACACCACAGATGATCCTTTATCCCAAAGTCACTACACCCACGCACTGGCAGTAAGACACAGAATTCCCAAGCCACAGGGGATGCTTTGAAAATGTATGTAGACGGTTCCTCTACAATCGAAAATAGAGTTAGAAAAACTGGTTGTGAAACTTACGTAGAAGATGCACAGGGACGCCCACTGGAAGAGATCACTTTAAATTTGCCCGGTCACCTAGGTTCACATGCAGCAGAGCTCGCAGCCATAGCTTATGTGATTCAGCACCCCGACTCTTTTCCAACCCCCGCAGACATACACTCGGACAGCCTGTATGTGTGCAACAGCTGAACAGAATTCTTGCCCCTGTGGGAATCTCGAGGTTTTGTTTCAGCCGATGGAGAACCCCTACCCTCTGCACCGTTGTTAAAGCACATTCTCAAGACAGCCTCAGACCGCACATATGGTATTAAGAAGCCATCATCTCTGCTCCCCAGCCAGCAGTCGCCTTAGCCAAAGCAGGATCACACCATGGTCACTTGTGCCAGCCACCCGAAAGCGAACCGGTACAATCAGGCCAGGTTTCCCAGATCTATCACAATCCCAAAAAGCAGACAACACCCGCAAAAAGGGTTTAGACGGCACCTTCCCAGCCCCCTATGATAAATGGAAGTACGCACTGACTGTACAGGATGGCATAGTTTTAAAAAACGGAATTTATGTGGTCACCATCCAGGACAGAAACCAGCTCATTTTCCAATTTCATGACGGACATGGACATCAGGGGATACACAATACCATTGCCCATTTGAGACCTTTGTGTTGGTGGCCCGATTTAAAAAGTGATGGAACCCATTATGTCGAGTATTGCCATATCTGTGCACAGAATAATCTCGAACGTTAATAAAGGAATGGACAATTGCGTCACACCCGGCCTGTTAATGGCCCTTGGACAAATGTGCAACTCGATTACATTGGCCCCCTTCCTCTTGCAAAATGGTTTCAAGTGCGTGCTGGTTGTAATCGACACCTTTACTAAATGGGTAGAAGAATTTCCCTCACGGACAAATACAGCAAAGGCCACCGCTAAGATTTTGGCCCAATAGATATTCACATGCTGGGGTCTCCCCCGCAGCACTGAGTCAGACCAAGGTTCCCACTTCACCGGCAGAGTCATGCAAAATGTTTTAACAAGTTTTGGGATCAGGCGGAAATTCCATATAGCATATCGCCCCCAATCCAGTGGCATTGTCGAGAGAATGAATCAAAATTTCAAAGCGACCATGAGGAAGATAATGCAACGTGGGACACAGTCCTCCCATTTGCTCTCATGTTTATTTGGAACACCGTTTCCAGTTCCACAGGTTTCAACCCCCACACTCTCATGACCGGACGGCCTATGAAGGGTATTGAACATTTATTAAGCCTCCATTTGGCAAGCCCTACAGTAATCGCCCTCACCCACGAAAAAGCAGTCCAACAGGTTATAGATAACATTAAAGCGGTACAATTCGCTGCAGCTGTCCGATTAGGTGCGAGAAGGAAGCAGAGTAAAGCCTGCTTTGGCAAAACCGTCCACCCTGTAGAGGACACAGTTGGTCAGTAAGTAATGGTTTCACTTTACAACCCCAGTTCTTTCCTCTCCCCCAAATTTGCAGGACCCTACTCCATTTCCGACAAAGTGAGCCCCTCCGGGTACAAGTTAATGCACCCCAATGGTAAAACTGGTTGGTTCCACAACAACCAACTCAAAGTCCATGGATTCCAATGTAGCCACTCCCACCACATCTCTCTGGCAATAGGAGACAATTCCGCCCAACCCATCGACAACCTAGTCCAACCCCTACGCCAACCCTACCCCAGCCATGCCGGCTATTATCCCTTGTCCACGCCCACAGACGCAAACTTGTCTCCGCCCACAGGTACAGACTTTCACCTTGAACTTGGCTCCAATGTCAGCGAGAGCCTCACGGATTTGATTACTATCCCTGAACACTGGCGTGATCTCTCTGCCCCCAGTCACCCCAGCCCCCGGAACGACGACTTAGATATCCTTGACCCCCTATATGCCCTCCCCCAGCCACCGCCACAGCCACCGCCCGACCACAGTAACTTGCCCTCCACTCCCACCGCCTCTACGCCTCATGACAAACAAGCCCCTCTTTGCACTGCAACAACTCTTGCAAACTAGTAAGGCATGACGATTCGGACCATCCAACGGCCCACGTGGCCATGGCACAGAAACGGCAGACACATGTCTGGCAACTGGGAGATGGTGATGATTCAGATACTGACTCTCGTTTCGGTAATGCTTTTACAACACTGTTTGGTACAAAACCCTGAGGTGTCCAGATGATGAGAAAGAAACACTGCCTAAGTATTAAGGTGTCCAAGGTCTGACGGAGCGTGCCCGCCTTTTTCCTTCATCTTTTTTCTACTACATGGTTTTAACTCAAGTCGCCCGACACACAATTACACTTCTGATTCAGGGGTCCGATCCCCTATGACAGTTAAAGGCACAAATTTGTCGGAAAACAGATCACTGTTCTCCCTGTCTTTATGACAAGTTACCACACGACTACAAAGTCTTACTGACCACTCAGTTCACCCAGGTAGGGAGTAACGGCACTGATCCCCACCCTATCCGGGGATTCCCCCCATTCTGATCCTGCAGTGGCCCACATGCACCTCATGTTCCCGTCACTTCATATGCTCTGGAATGGTTCTCTACACTCTGCACTGTCTTGGCAGGCCTTAGTTTCACATTCTCTGCCCTCCCTTTGGTTGTGGTATGAAGAATGCATTTTGCCACGTTCTGCACGCTCACCCCTTCTTTCCTTCACCTTCCTCGACCCGTGGCTCCCCATCTGCTATTTACACATATGACATGCTTGGTTGCTATACACGCTGCTACACACAAACTACCTCTGAACCCTGGGACGAAACTCTATAAAACTGGCCGCCCTGAAATTTGGCTGGTTAAGATAAGCCTCAATCTCCCATGGTTGTGATTGAAGAAAAGACAGGTCGGAGAAATTGTCCGCCCATTCCCCGCATCGACCACAATCTGCGAGCGTCTCTGTACTTTAAAAATTTGCATTTCTTGCCTTTTCATAGAATTTACAGTGCAGAAGGAGGCCATTCAGCCCATCGAGTCTGCACCTGCTCTTGGAAAGAGCACCCTACCCAAGGTCAACACCTCCACCCTATCTCCATAACCCAGTAACCCCACCCAACACGAAGGGCAATTTTGGACATGGCTAATCCACCTAACCTGCACATCTTTGGACTGTGGGAGGAAACCGGAGCACCCGGAGGAAACCCATGCGCACACGGGGAGGATGTGCAGACTCCGCACAGACAGTGACCCAAGCCGGAATCGAACCTGGGACCCTGGAGCTGTGAAGCAATTGTGCTATCCACAATGCTACCGTGCTGCCCATAATGGTCTCTCCAAAATGTTTTTTTTTAAATGAGGGAGTCACACATGGTGACAATCATAACGGGTAATTAGAGTAAGGAGAGAAAGACTAATAAAACGAGATATTAACCGAAGATATTAACAGATACTTTGTTTGCACCCGCAGGATTACACGGGAAACAGAAAACACAGGATGAAGCAAGGACTGCTGACATGCATTTGGAACATCGCTGGACTTCGGCAACTGCGCGCGGAACACACATTTGTTACAAACCCCACACCAGCTATGAACACTACCACACAACAGGCCACCACCAGCCCGGATACTACACCACACATAAAGACAGACATCGAAACCCCCACTTGGTACGAAAGCATTGCCAAATGGAACCCCCTTTCATACATAGTACATAGAACATAGAACATCGAACGATACAGCGCAGTACAGGCCCTTCGGCCGACGATGTTGCACCGAAACAAAAGCCATCTAACCTACACTATGCCATTATCATTCATATGTTTATCCAATAAACTTTTAAATGCCCTCAATGTTGGCGAGTTCACTACTGTAGCAGGTAGGGCATTCCACGGCCTCACTACTCTTTGCGTAAAGAACCTACCTCTGACCTCTGTCCTATATCTATTACCCCTCAGTTTAAAGCTATGTCCCCTCGTGCCAGCCATTTCCATCCGCGGGAGAAGGCTCTCACTGTCCACCCTATCTAACCCCCTGATCATTTTGTATGCCTCTATTAAGTCTCCTCTTAACCTTCTTTTCTCCAACGAAAACAACCTCAAGTCCATCAGCCTTTCCTCATAAGATTTTCCCTCCATACCAGGCAACATCCTGGTAAATCTCCTCTGCACCCGCTCCAAAGCCTCCACGTCCTTCCTATAATGCGGTGACCAGAACTGTACGCAATATTCCAAATGCGGCCGTACCAGAGTTCTGTACAGCTGCAACATGACCTCCTGATTCCGGAACTCAATCCCTCTACGAATAAAGGCCAACACTCCATAGGCCTTCTTCACAACCCTATCAACCTGGGTGGCAACTTTCAGGGATCTATGTACATGGACACCTAGATCCCTCTGCTCATCCACACTTCCAAGAACTTTACCATTAGCCAAATATTCCGCATTCCTGTTATTCCTTCCAAAGTGAATCACCTCACACTTCTCTACATTAAACTCCATTTGCCACCTCTCAGCCCAGCTCTGCAGCTTATCTATATCCCTCTGTAACCTGCTACATCCTTCCACACTATCGACAACACCACCGACTTTAGTATCGTCTGCAAATTTACTCACCCACCCTTCTGCGCCTTCCTCTAGGTCATTGATAAAAATGACAAACAGCAACGGCCCCAGAACAGATCCTTGTGGTACTCCACTTGTACCTGAACTCCATTCTGAACATTTCACATCAACCACCACCCTCTGCCTTCTTTCAGCTAGCCAATTTCTGATCCACATCTCTAAATCACCCTCAATCCCCAGCCTCCGTATTTTCTGCAATAGCCTACCGTGGGGAACCTTATCAAACGCTTTGCTGAAATCCATATACACCACATCAACTGCTCTACCCTCGTCTACCTGTTCAGTCACCTTCTCAAATAACTCGATAAGGTTTGTGAGGCATGACCTACCCTTCACAAAGCCATGCTGACTATCCCTGATCATATTATTCCTAGCTAGATGATTATAAATCTTGTCTCTTATAATCCCCTCCAAGACTTTACCCACTACAGACGTGAGGCTCACCGGTCTATAGTTGCCGGGGTTGTCTCTGCTCCCCTTTTTGAACAAAGGGACCACATTTGCTATCCTCCAGTCCTCTGGCACTATTCCTGTAGCCAATGATGACATAAAAATCAAAGCCAAAGGTCCAGCAATCTCGTCCCTGGCCTCCCAGAGAATCCTAGGATAAATCACATCAGGACCCGGGGACTTATCTATTTTCAGCCTGTCCAGAATTGCCAACACCTCTTCCCTACGTACCTCAATGCCATCTATTCTATTAGCCTGGGTCTCAGCATTCTCCTCCACAACATTATCTTTTTCCTGAGTGAATACTGACGAAAAATATTCATTTAGTATCTCGCCTATCTCTTCAGACTCCACACACAACTTCCCATCCCTGTCCTTGACTGGTCCTACTCTTTCCCTAGTCATTCGCTTATTCCTGACAGACCTATAGAAAGCCTTTGGGGTTTCCTTGATCCTACCTGCCAAATACTTCTCATGTCCCCTCCTTGCTCGTCTTAGCTCTCTCTTTAGATCCTTCCTCGCTACCTTGTAACTATCCATCGCCCCAACTTAAACTTCACACCTCATCTTCACAGAGGCCTCCTTCTTCCTCTTAACAAGAGATTCCACTTCTTTGGTAAACCACGGTTCCCTCGCTCAACGCCTTCCTCCCTGCCTGACCGGTGCATACTTATCAAGAACACGCAGTAGCTGATCCTTGAACAAGCTCCACTTATCCAGTGTGCCCAACACTTGCAGCCTACTTCTCCACCTTATCCCCCCCAAGTCACATCTAATGGCATCATAATTGCCCTTCCCCCAGCTATAACTCATGCCCTGCGGTGTATACTTATCCCTTTCCATCATTAATAGTAGAGGCCCGTCTAGTAATTGCAATAATCTACAGTGTCATTCAGACACTCCGACTCCGTAAATGGCGAGCAAAAGCCTCCCGCTCCCCGATATATACAGTCTGACCCCCCCCCCCCCCCACCTTCTTTGGAATTCAACAAAATTGAATGCATGTACTAATCGCTGCTAAGAATAAACCATGTACCTCTTTAACTTCATTAGGATTAAGTAGAAATTTGATGCTGCTGTTTTAAATGTTGTACTGTGTCTAGGTTCTTTGATAGTTACCAGCAGCACGAGAGTAGCTTAAATAATATTAGCAAGAGATCAACTGTGCGGATAAATTAAATGTTTTATAGTGACTGGTAGAGATTAATTAATTTATGAATGTATTAACGAAATGTTGGGTAAATGTCCCAAACCATAGGATAGGGTAGAGTAGAACCTTGCCTTGACCAAGGGCGACCAGTTCACCAAGGATGAAGAGGGATCCATAGTGTGATCCACCATGCTTCGCATTCAGGATCAAGAAGACGGAATGTAGCCAAATAAGATGGCCACTTGCCAAGGGACATGGGAATGATGGCCAACCCAGGACTCAGACAGCTTATGTGTATTAGAAACACAGATAACTAAACCTGATCGAACCACCCCTCACTCGTTTGCAGTTTAATGGCCCATTTTCCCAGGACAAAAGAACTCCAATCAAGAAACCGGTACAGCCACAGACTGATCGGCGCCACTCCCTGTACTCAGAAAGTCCAACTGCCAAGGTCAATGACTGCTAAGGACCCGCCCAGCCACCAAGGCGCCCGTCCCGGTATTGGCCAAAATCGAAGACAGTGATCAGAGCCCTGTCGAACTATTGGGTCCAAGTTTAAGGACCGCCCCAAAGAGCGCAAAATCCCAGAGGGATTAAAGAGAGCGCATCCATGCGTTCTGTCTCTTTTGGATCCGGTCTGTGCCAGCCCAACTGTAGCAGGAACAGACAGCCAAGCTCAAGACCGACGATCGCTACCTGACGGCTGAGCCCAGCAGAGACAGAGCCACTTTCTTCGAACCAGCCAAGCGAAATCCAGATAGAGGCCATATCCACTTGCACAGTGTCGGTCGCCCTTAAGTTAAGTATAGGTTATTGTAGCTGATTGGTGTCATTTAACTCGTGGTAGGTATTGTGTTTGCATGTCGAGGTAACTCTTGTGTATGTAAATAAACCATCTTTTCTACTAACTAACTGGTTGTGTGATAATTTGATCGATATAAGGGAAGGCTTGTGGTTCACCAACATTATCATTAATATCAGCAACAGTATTGGCGACGCTGTTGGGATCGAAAACAGGCAAAAAGTGGAACCTTTGTTTCAATAAAAGCCAGACCCCGAAATTAATAAATGAGTTCTCAGTCAGAGACAATGAGATAAGCAAAGTTCAGTAAAAACGGTGCTATGGACACTCCTGGTGCCTGATGAAATTAGCAGCTAAAACAGCGAGATAATGTTGTCCAATAATAAAAAGAGAGAACATAAACAGTGTGAAAATGCAGCATTAGGACACAAGGACAAGGTGAGGTCTCAGGCCAGAGTAAGATTTCGATGTAATGACCCACAGAACAGACACACAGAACATCAGAAATCAATTGTCATTCACACATTTATTGCAGACTGCTGTCATCTCCTGGCTGAACGAAAGTCATGCGACAAGGACACTTTCATTCATGAGTACCTTCCTCGGGTGAATGAAGAGGTGGGTTCCAGAAACACATTCTCCAGACAAAGTCAATGATGCAAGTTGATACTTTGGATACGAGTCTTTGCAGGTAATTAAATCTTTATTGGAACGAATCAACCAACATTGCCGACCTCATAACTGCAGGAAAGGATGTCCCGGGGCGTGGTACATTGACAAGACCATACAGATGCTGTGACAACGGATGAATGGACATCGCACAACAATTGCCATGCAAAAATGTTCCCTTCCAATCAAGGAACATTTCAACAGTCAAGGGCATTCAGCCTCTGATCTTCGGGTAAGCATTCTCCAAAGTGACCTTCAGGGCGCGCGACAATGCAGAATCGCCAAACAGAAACTGATAGCCAAGTTCCGCACACATGAGTGTGGCCTAAATCGGGACCTTGGATTCATGTCACATTACATTCATCCCCCACCATCTGGCCTGGGCTTGCGAAATCCTACCAACTGTCCTGGCTTGAGACAATTAACACCTCTTTAGCTTGTGATTATCCCTCTCTCCAATCGCTCCGTCTGGACCTGTAAAGACTTAATTACTTGCAAAGACTCACATCCAAAGTATCGTCTTGCATAACTGACTTTGTCTAAATATGTGTTTATGGAACCCACCTATTTATTCACCTGAGGAAGGAGCTGCGCTCCGAAAGCTAGTGATTCAAGACAAACCTGTTCGACTTTACCTGGTGTTGTAAGACATCTTACTGTGCTCACACCAGTCCAACGCCGGCATCTGCACATCATACAAATTACAAAGTAAGCATTGCTTGGCCGTGGCATATGTGCTTTGGTGGTGTAGTGGTCAGCATAGCTGTTTACCAAGCAGTTGACCTGGGTTCGATTCCAGGCCATCGCAGTGGCTTTTATGCGTGACTTTCAAACCGAAGACCAGAAACAGTTCTAACGCAGAATTTACGTGAAATAAGAACTTGTCGTGAAATAAGTAACTTTATCATCGATTTCTTTTCAAAGGTAAAATTAGGTTTCTTTTTTAAAATAAATTTAGAGCACCTAATTATTTTTCTTCCAATTAAGGGGCAATTTGTGGGCGTCATGGTAGCACAGTGGGTAGCAGTGTTGCTTCACAACTCCAGGGTCCGAGGTTCGATTCCTGGCTTGGGTCACTCTTTGTGCGGAGTCTGCACGTTCCCTCTGTGTCTGCGTGGGTTTCCTCCGGGTGCTCCGGTTTCCACCCACAAGTCCCGACAGACGTGCTGTTAATTAATTTGGACATTCTGAATTGTCCCTCCGTGTGCCCGAACAGGCGCCGGAATGTGCCGACTAGGGGCTTTTCGCAGAAAATACATTGCAGTGTTAATGTAAGCCTACTTGTGACAATAAAGATTATTTGGAAAAATATAGAAATAAATTTTGTGTGACCAATCCACCTAACCTGCACATCTTTGGCTTGTGGGGTGAAAGCCATGCAGACACGGGGTTTGTAAACTCCACACAGACAGTGACCTGGGGCCGTAATCGAATCGGATCCTTAACACTGGAGGCCGCAGTGTTAACCACTGTAAAATTAGGTTTCAATGGTAACTTATTTTGTATTTATTATTTACAGGGTGTTGGAGCCGCTGATGAGCGCTGCATTTATTATCCATCCTTAGTTGCCTTTAAGAAGGCAGTGGAGAGTTGCCTTCTTGAACAGTTTCAGGATTTTGCCCCAGCGCCAGTGATGGAATGGCGATATATTTTCAAGTTGGGAACTACATCTGTTAGTCTCTTACTGTCTGTGTGTGTCTGATAATATCTTCGGTCTCTGTTACTATCTGTCATTGTGAATGTACCTGTCAGACTGTTACTCTCTGTTAGCGTGTGATTTTACCTGTCAGTCTCTGTTACTGTCCATCTGTTACTCTCGGTGAGTTTGTGATTGTATCTGTCAGTCATGATACTGTCTGCCAGTGTGATTGTACCTGTCACTGTTACTCCCTGTGAGTGTGTGATTGTATCTACACGTTTCTATTACAATCTGTGATTGTACCTGTCAGTCACTTCTACTGTCTGTGAGTGTGCATTCTATTTGTGAGCTATTAATTTAGCGTGATTGGACCTGCCACTCTTTGTTACTGTCTATGAATATGTGGTTGAATCGGCCAGTTTCTTGCTGTCTGTGAGTGTGTGATTGCATCTATCAGTGTCTGTTACTGTCTGTGAGAGTTTGACTGTATCGATCACTGTCTGATCCTGTCTGTGCATATGCGATTGTAGCTATCAGTGTATGTTATTCTCTGAGTGTGAGATTGTTTCTATCAGTGTGTGTTACAATCTGTGAGTGTGAGATTGTTTCTGTAAGATTCTGTCACTGTATGTGAGTGTGTGATTGTATCTATAAATGTCTGTCATTTTTTGTGAGTATATGATTGTATCTATCAGTGTCTATACTGTCTGTGATTGTTTGTTTGTACCTGTCAGTCTCTGTTACTGCCTGTGAACCTGTCATTCAGCGTGTGTTTTAACGTATAATAGTGAAATGAAAATGAAAATCGCTTATTGTCACGAGTAGGCTTCAATGAACTTACTGTGAAAAGCCCCTAGTCGCCACATTCCGGTGCCTGTTCGGGGAGGCTGCTCCAGGAATTGAACCGTGCTGTTGGCCTGCCTTGGTCTGCTTTAACTTGCATTATTGACTTTGTCTGTATATGTGTTTCTGGAACCCACCTCTTCATTCACCGGAGGAAGGTACTCATGAATGAAAGTGTCCTTGTCGCATGACTTTCGTTCAGCCAGGAGATGACATCAGTCTGCAATAAATGTGTGAATGACAATTGATTTCTGATGTTCTGTGTATCTGTTCTGTGCATCATTACATCGAAATCTTACTCTGGCCTGAGACCTCACCTTGTCCTTGTGTCCTAATGCTGCGTTTTCACACTGTTTAAGTTCTCTCTTTTTATTATTGGACAACATTATCTCGCTGTTTTAGCTGCTAATTTCATCAGGCACCAGGAGTGTCCATAGCACCATTTTTACTGAACTTTGCTTATCTCATTGTCTCTGACTGAGAACTCATTTATTAATTTCGGGGTCTGGCTTTTATTGAAACAAAGGTTCCACTTGTTGCCTGTTTTCGATCCCAACAGCGTCGCCAATACTGTTGCTGATATTAATGATAATGTTGGTGAACCACAAGCCTTCCCTTATATCGATCAAATTATCACACGACCAGTTAGTTAGTGGAAAAGATGGTTTATTTACATACACAAGAGTTACCTCGACATGCAAACACAATATCTACCACGAGTTAAACGACACATATCAGCTACAATAACCTATACTTAGCTTAAGGGTGACCGACACTGTGCAAGTGGATATGGCCTCTATCTGGATTTCACTTGGCTGGTTCGAAGAAAGTGGCTCTGTCTCTGCTGGGCTCAGCCGTCAGGTAGCGATCGTCGGTCTTGAGCTTGGCTGTCTGTTCCTGCTACAGTTGGGCTGGCACAGACTGGATCCAAAAGAGACAGAACACATGGCTGTGCTCTCTTTAATCCCTCTGGGATTTTGCGCTCTTTGGGGCAGTCCTTAAACTTGGACCCAATAGTTCGACAGGGCTCTGATCACTGTCTTCGATTTTGGCCAATACCGGGACGGGCGCCTTGGTGGCTGGGCGGGTCCTTAGCAGTCATTGACCTTGGCAGTTGGACTTTCTGAGTAAAGGGAGTGGCGCCGATCAGTCTGTGGCTGTACCGGTTTCTTGATTGGAGTTCTATTGTCCTGGGAAAATGGGCCATTAAACTGCAAACGAGCGAGGGGTGGTTCGATCAGATTTAGTTATCTGTGTTTCTAATACACAAAAGCTGTCTGAGTCCTGGGTTGGCCATAATTCCCATGTCCCTTGGCAAGTGGCCATCTTATTTGGCTACATTCCGTCTTCTTGATCCTGAACGCGAAGCATGGTGGATCACACTATGGATCCACTGAGTGCTGAGTGAGTTTGCACTGAGTGCTGAATTTGGTGCATTTGAGTGCGATAGTGAGAGTTTGGTGACCGAGGGAGTATAAGGCTTCATTTTTATCTAAAGTTTAGTCTTTCTTTTATTTAGTTAATTAACTTAAAAGTTGCTGTTTGGTTTAGAAGAAGGTGAATTTTCAATAAGCTTTAAACAGGCTTCTACTTGTCGGCACTTGCAGCTGGAGCTTGTTAATTAGTTAATTGGATTAGGCCAGTTTTCAGAGGCTAGATTCACAGTATAAAAGTAATCCCCTACAGTGCAGACTTTGTTTGCACTGAGTGCTGAATTTGGTGCATTTGAGTGCGATAGTGAGAGTTTGGTGACCGAGGGAGTTAGGTGAGGAGAGAGTAAGGTGCTCCTTTCATTTTGTTTCTGACATTTCCGCAAAGAGTGCGAAGAGAGCCAGGAGTTTACAGAAAGTGTAGCTGACTGGGAGCAGGGTCGGAGGGCGGAGATCTAGTTAGTCCACAGGGCAGCTATATTCTGTCAGGTAAGAGGGGATGGAGGCTAGGCCAGTTACATGCTCCTCCTGTAGGATGTGGGTGGTGAGGGATACCACCGGTGTCCCCACTGACTATACCTGCGGGAAGTGCACGCAACTTCAGCTCCTCAAAGACCGTGTTAGGGAACTGGAGCTGAAGCTGGATGAACTTCGGATCATCCGGGAGGCAGAGGGGGTGATTGAGAAGAGTTACAAGGAGGTAACCACACCCAAGGTACAGGACAAGAATAGCTGGGTTACAGTCAGGGGGAAACAAACAAACAGGCAGACAGTGCAGGGATCCCTCGTGGCCGTTCCCCTTCAAAACAATTATACCGTTTTGGATGCTGTTGGGGGGGATGACCTACCGGGGGAAGGCCCTAGCGGCCAGGTCTCTGGCACTGAGTCTGGCTCTGGGGCTCAGAAGGGAAGGGGGGAGAATAGAAAAGCAATAGTTGTAGGAGATTCAATGGTTAGGGGAATAGATAGGAGGTTCTGTGGTCGTGAGCGAGACTCCCGGAAGGTATGTTGCCTCCTGGGTGCCAGGGCCAGGGATGTCTCGGATCGTGTCTTCAGGATCCTTAAGGGGGAGGGGGAGCAGCCAGAAATCGTGGTGCACATTGGTACCAACGACATAGGTAGGAAAAGGGGTGTGGAGGTAATAAACAAGTTTAGGGAGTTAGGCTGGAAGTTAAAAGCCAGGACAGACAGAGTTGTCATCTCTGGTTTGTTGCCGGTGCCACGTGATAGCGAGGCTAAGAATAGGGAGAGAGTGCAGTTGAACACGTGGCTGCAGGAATGGTGTAGGAGGGAGGGCTTCAGGTATTTGGATAATTGGAGCGCATTCTGGGGAAGGTGGGACCTGTACAAGCAGGACGGGTTGCATCTGAACCAGAGGGGCACCAATATCCTGGGAGGGAGGTTTTCTAGTACTCTTCGGGAGGGTTTAAACTAATTTGGCTGGGGGATGGGAACCGGATTTGTAGTCCAGCAACTAAGGTAGCCGATATTCAGGACGCCAAAGCGTGTAATGAGGCAGTGGGGAAGGGAACACTGACAAAGGAGAGTACTTGCAGGCACGGAGATGGGTTGAAGTGTGTATACTTCAACGCAAGAAGCATCAGGAATAAGGTGGGTGAACTTAAGGCATGGATCGGTACTTGGGACTACGATGTGGTGGCCATCATGGAAACTTGGATAGAAGAGGGGCAGAAATGGTTGTTGGAGGTCCCTGGTTATAGATGTTTCAATAAGATTAGGGAGGGTGGTAAAAGAGGTGGGGGGGGGGTGGCATTATTAATTAGAGATAGTATAACAGCTGCAGAAAGGCACTTCGAGGAGTATCAGCCTACTGAGGTAGTATGGGTTGAAGTCAGAAATAGGAAAGGAGCAGTCACCTTGTTAGGAGTTTTCTATAGGCCCCCCAATCGTAGCAGAGATGTGGAGGAACAGATTGGGAAACAGATTTTGGAAAGGTGCAGAAGTCATAGGGTAGTAGTCATGGGTGACGTTAACATCCCAAATATTGAGTGGAAACTCTTTAGATCAAATAGTTTGGATGGGGTGGTGTTTGTGCAGTGTGTCCAGGAAGCTTTTCTAACACAGTATGTAGATTGTCCGACCAGAGGAGGGGCAATATTGGATTTAGTACTGGGTAATGAGCCAGGGCAAGTGATAGATTTGTTAGTGGGGGAGCATTTTGGAGATAGTGACCACAATTCTGTGACTTTCACTTTAGTAATGGAGAGGGATAGGTACGTGCAACAGGGCAAGGTTTACAATTGGGGGAAGGGTAAATACGATGTTGTCAGACAAGAATTGAAGTGCATAAGTTGGGAACATAGGCTGGCAGGGAAGGACACAAGTGAAATGTGGAACTTATTCAAGGAACAGGTGCTACGTGTCCTTGACATGTATGTCCCTGTCAGGCAGGGAAGAGATGGTCGAGTGAGGGAACCATGGTTGACAAGAGAGGTTGAATGTCTTGTTAAGAGGAAAAAGGTGACTTATGTAAGGCTGAGGAAACAAGATTCAGACAGGGCATTGGAGGGATACAAGATAGCCAGGAGGGAACTGAAGAAAGGGATTAGGAGAGCTAAGAGAGGGCATGAACAATCTTTGGCGGGTAGGATCAAGGAAAACCCCAAGGCCTTTTACACATATGTGAGAAATATGAGAATGACTAGAGCAAGGGTAGGTCCGATCAAGGACAGTAGCGGGAGATTGTGTATTGAGTCTGAAGAGATAGGAGAAGTCTTGAACGAGTACTTTTCTTCTGTATTTACAAATGAGAGGGGCGATATTGTTGGAGAGGACAGTGTGAAACAGATTGGTAAGCTCGAGGAAATACTTGTTAGGAAGGAAGATGTGTTGGGCATTTTGAAAAACTTGAGGATAGACAAGTCCCCCGGGCCTGACGGGATATATCCAAGGATTCTATGGGAAGCAAGAGATGAAATTGCAGAGCCGTTGGCAATGATCTTTTCGTCCTCACTGTCAACAGGGGTGGTACCAGGGGATTGGAGAGTGGCGAATGTCGTGCCCCTGTTCAAAAAAGGGACGAGGGATAACCCTGGGAATTACAGGCCAGTTCGTCTTACTTCGGTGGTAGGCAAAGTAATGGAAAGGGTACTGAAGGATAGGATTTCTGAGCATCTGGAAAGACACTGCTTGATTAGGGATAGTCAGCACGGATTTGTGAGGGGTAGGTCTTGCCTTACCAATCTTATTGAATTCTTTGAGGAGGTGACCAAACATGTGAATGAAGGTAAAGCAGTGGATGTGGTGTACATGGATTTTAGTAAGGCATTTGACAAAGTTCCCCATGGTAGGCTTATGCAGAAAGTAAGGAGGCATGGGATAGTGGGAAATTTGGCCAGTTGGATAACGAACTGGCTAACCGATAGAAGTCAGAGAGTGGTGGTGGATGGCAAATATTCAGCCTGGATCCCAGTTACCAGTGGCGTACCGCAGGGATCAGTTCTGGGTCCTCTGCTGTTTGTGATTTTCATTAATGACTTGGATGAGGGAGTTGAAGGGTGGGTCAGTAAATTTGCAGATGATACGAAGATTGGTGGAGTTGTGGATAGTACGGAGGGCTGTTGTCGGCTGCAAAGAGACATAGATAGGATGCAGAGCTGGGCTGAGAAGTGGCAGATGGAGTTTAACCCTGAAAAGTGTGAGGTTGTCCACTTTGGAAGGACAAATATGAATGCGGAATACAGGGTTAACGGTAGAGTTCTTGGCAATGTGGAGGAGCAGAGAGATCTTGGGGTCTATGTTCATACATCTTTGAAAGTTGCCACTCAAGTGGATAGAGCTGTGAAGAAGACCTATGGTGTGCTCGCGTTCATTAACAGAGGGATTGAATTTAAGAGCCGTGAGGTGATGATGCAGCTGTACAAAACTTTGGTAAGGCCACATTTGGAGTACTGTGTACAGTTCTGGTCGCCTCATTTTAGGAAGGATGTGGAAGCTTTGGAAAGGTGCAAAGAAGATTTACCAGGATGTTGCCTGGAATGGAGAGTAGGTCTTATGAGGAAAGGTTGAGGGTGCTAGGCCTTTTCTCATTAGAACGGAGAAGGATGAGGGGCGACTTGATAGAGGTTTATAAGATGATCAGGGGAATAGATAGAGTAGACAGTCAGAGACTTTTTCCCCGGGTGGAACAAACCATTACAAGGGGACATAAATTTAAGGTGAAAGGTGGAAGATATAGGAGGGATATCAGAGGTAGGTTCTTTACCCAGAGAGTAGTGGGGACATGGAATGCACTGCCTGTGGAAGTAGTTGAGTCGGAAACATTAGGGACCTTCAAGCAGCTATTGGATAGGTACATGGATTACGGTAAAATGATATAGTGTAGATTTATTTGTTCTCAAGGGCAGCACGGTAGCATTGTGGTTAGCACAATTGCTTCACAGCTCCAGGGTCCCAGGTTCGATTTCGGCTTGGGTCACTGTCTGTGCGGAGTCTGCACGTCCTCCCCGTGTCTGCGTGGGTTTCCTCCGGATGCTCCGGTTTCCTCCCACAGTCCAAAGATGTGCGGGTTAGGTGAATTGACCAATGATAAATTGCCCTTAATGTCCAAATTGTCCTTGGTGTTGGGTGGAGGGGTTGAGTTTGGGTGGGGTGCTCTTTCCGGGGGCCGGTGCGGACTCGGGGGGCCGAGTGGCCTCCTTCTGCACTGTAGATTCAATGATAATCTATGATTAATCTAGGACAAAGGTTCGGCACAACATCGTGGGCCGAAGGGCCTGTTCTGTGCTGTTTTTTCTATGATCCCTCTTCATCCTTGGTGAACTGGTCGCCCTTGTTCAAGGCAAGCTTCTACTCTCCCCTATCCTATGGTTTAGGACATTTACCCAACATTTCGTTAATACATTCATAAATTAATTAATCTCTACCAGTCACTATAATTTAGGTCACTATAAAACATTTAATTCATCCGCACAGTTGATCTCTTGCTAATATTATTTAAGCTACTCTCGTGCTGCTGCTGAATATCAAAGAACTTAGACACAGTACAACATTTAAAAGCCAGCGATTTAGCCCAGTGAGCTAAACCAGCCCCTGTCATTTTTGTGAGTATATGATTGTATCTATCAGTGTCTATACTGTCTGTGATTGTTTGTTTGTACCTGTCAGTCTCTGTTACTGCCTGTGAACCTGTCATTCAGCGTGTGATTGAACGTATACTAATTTGTTACTGCCTATGAGTACTTGGCTGAATCTGTCAGTGTCTTACTATCTGCGAGCGTGTGTTTGTATCCGTCAGTGTCTGTTACAGCCTGTGAGTTTGTGATTGTATCTGCCAGTCTCTGTTACTGTTTGTGTGTGAATGTATCTGTCAGTTTCTGTTATTTGTCTGTGAGTGGGTGATTGTATCTATCTTGTGTCTGTAACTGTCCGTGAGTTTGTCGTTTTATTTATCCGTGTCTGTTGCAGCCTGTAATTGTGTGATTGTAACTATCAGTGCCTGTTAATGTCAGTGAGTGTGTGACTGCATCTATCCATCTGTTATTGTCTGTGATCATGTGATTGTATCTATCAGTGCCTGTTGCAGTCTGTGAGTGTGTAATTTTAACTATTAGAGTCTGTTACTGTCAGTGAGTGTGCAACTGTATCTATCAATGTCTGTTACCGCCGGTGAGTCGGTGATTGTATCTGTTAATATCTGTTGCTGTCTATGAGCGTGTGACTGTATCGGGCTGTGTCTATTACTGTGGTTGTAATGTAGTTGCATTTGTATGACTGTTACTGTCTGTGCGTGTGTGATTCCATTTGTCAGTCCCTGTAACTTTCTGTGAGTGTATGATTACATATGTTAGTGTCCGAAAACATTATTCAAATCTTCTTTCATCCAGTCCATAATGCACCAGACTGAAACCAGACTGTTTTCTTATTGTTACAGTGCCCCAGGAGATCCCCACCCAGACTAAAGAATCGGTAGTTTCTATGGTCGACTTCATGCAACATTATTTGCCTGTCATAGAAATCCATCTCACTCCTGCATTCATCCAGCTTTCACTTAAAATCATTTCTTATTTTATAAATATTTTTATTCAATTTTAGCAAATTTTCAACAACCACCCCCTGACAGAAAAAAGAAAAGCAAAAAGCACACAGATCAAAATCGTACACTTATATCGCGTATTCCCCCAATGTACAAACCCCCCCATGAAACAATAATAAACACATACCTGAACCCCCCCCACCACCACTCCCCCCTCCCCCACTGGTTGCTGCTGCTGCTGACTGCCTCCTAACGTTCCGCTAGAAAGTGTAGGAACGGTTGCCACCGCCTGAAGAACCTTTGTACAGACCCTCACAAGGCAACCTTTACCCTCTCCAATTTAATGAACTCTGCCATGTCGTTGATCCAGGCTTCTATGCTTGGGGGCTTCGCATCCTTCCAGTGTAGCAGAATCTTTCACCGGGCTATCAGGGATGCAAAGGCCAGAATACCGGCCTCTTTCACCTCCTGCACTCCCGGCTCGTCCTATACCCCAAATAATGCTCACCCCCAGCTCGGCTTGACCCGGGTGTTCACCACCTGAGACACAGCCCTCGCAAAGCCCCTCCAAAACCAATCCAGCGCCGGACATGCCCAGGACATATGGGCGTGGTTTGCTGGGCTCCCCGAGCACCTCACACACCTGTCCTCTATCCCAAAAAACCTACTCAACCTCGCCCCTGTCAAATGCGCTCCGTGAAGAACCTTAAATTGTATCAGGCTAAGCCTGGCGCAAGAGGGGGAAGAATTAACGCTACCCAGGGCATCAGCCCACAGACCCTCCTTAAAATCATTTCTGCTCCTTAACTGCTCCTTAAGATAAACACTTCCAAATTGTCCAACTCCATCAGCAAATACAAGAAAACCGATTTTATTTTATTTTTTGACTGCTAACACCTCTATGTCCACCCGATCACATCCCATCATTGAATTGTCATATTAACCTGTTTCTGCACTGCCGACAGTCCATATGAATTTATCCCGCTCTGTTGCGGTTCTGTGATGTGGCCAGTAGATTTCAGCACACTCAGGTAGAGCGAAGGTCACAGATCAGCGAGAGAGAGACACACGAGACAAGAATTGTTCACATGAATTGAACTTGGGGCGGCGGGATTTAGAAAAAGTAAAATATGAAGATGATCTTATATGTTGGTATACTCAGCAGTAGTTATAAGACTGTGCTAAATCCGTCAACATGTGAGAGTGAGGTACAATCTTTTCTCCAAGTTTGCACTCATCTGTCACTCACTGGTAATGTGTGAGAGACATTCTGAACCTATCAGACTTGCTCACCAGAGGGCAGCACGGTGACGCATGTGGTTAGCACGATTGCCTCGCGGCGCCGAGGTCCCAGGTTCTATCCAGGCTCTGGGTCACTGTCCGTGTGGAGTTTGCACAATCTCCCAGTGTTTGCATAGATTTCGCCCCCACGACCCAGAAGATGTGCAGGGTAGGTGGATTGGACACGCTAAAATTGCCACTTAATTGGAAAAAAAATAATTAGATACTCTAAAATTTAAAAAAAAAACTTGCTCACCAGACGTGAGTGCGGATACGCTGTCAGTGGAACTGTCAGTCAGTGTTGGATTTATTCTGTGTAGAATTCACAGTGCAGAAGGAGGCTATTTAGAATTTACAGTGCAGAAGGAGGTCATTCGGCCCATCGAGTCTACTCCAGACCCCTGAAAGTGCATCCTTCCTCAGCCCACACCTCCAACCTAGCCGGTAACCCAGCATCCGCCAACCCCACGTAACATTGGGACAGTACAGGACAATTTAGCCTGACCTTCTCTGAAGATAGCGTGACCTTCTACCTCACCGTCGACCAAGGAGGAAATGGGGGCACCGCCGCAGACAGTGACCCAAGCCTGGAATCGAACCTGGATCCCTGGCGCCGTGAAGCAACAGTGCTACCGTGCCGCCCGATAGACAACATAGTTCCTCTCCAACAACCCGATCAATTTAACTCAAACATTCGGAATAATTTCTTGTTCCCGCTCTCTACAAACACTGTAATATTTGTAGAGACCAAAGCTGTAATGTGGTCAGGAGACTCCTGATTTGGTGGCAATAAACTGGCGCCATCAAGCTGGGTGACACAGTAAATAACGTTGATCGGATCAGAGAGAGTTCTATGTCGAGAAGTGTGCGATCATTCACTTAATGCAGAATAAAGATTCACCATATTGTTTAATATCTGCTGGGAAGCTTGGAACTCAGGAGGAGCTGAGAGTCTGAGAGCTCCAAATACGGAACCAAATATATTGAACAGACATTACGTTCCTTCAAGGCGAGACCAAAAATAATGCACAATGTGTGGATTGTATCAACTGCGATTTGTTTCCTCATTCATGTTTAATTGAGGTTGAATTTTGTTTGATTGTTAAAGTAAAATCATAAGGAATAAATTGTTGTCTCTTGCTTTTCTCATTGGGTTAATTTGATTTTCTTTCTGTCGTTGGTCTCCACAGGGAACAGAACAAAGGACATTTTGAACCCGGCTTTATAAACAGAAGCGTCGAGTACAAAGGCAAGGCTGCCATGGAGATTCTTCATACATTCTGGGAATTAAAATTTAAAATGTTGGAAAAACTCGGCAGCACCTGTGACGATAAAAACAGAGTTGCCGTTTCGTGTCCAGTATGACCCTTCTTCCGATTCTCTGTTTCCCTCTCCACAAATCCTGCCAGACCTGCTGAGATTTTCCAAAATTTACTGTTTTTATCACGGGAAGACAAGGCAACTACTGGCGACCGGCACGGACACGCGGGCTGAATGGCCTCATCCTGTGCTGTCGCCATTCTATGATTCTAAGCTGTCCTCATAATTGAAACTTTCTATACCTGTGTCATTCCGGTGAAGCTGCATTGCCGCCGCTACATTAAAGTTATGAATTCAGTTTTTGAATCCCTTCATTCTCCAGCTTCAGCAGAGTTTTGGGGGTCAATGTCAAAATTTCTTATACTCGTCATTTCCACAAACAAAGAAATGTGACATGACATTGACACTCCCCAATAGACAAAGTAGTTCCTCTCTAACTATCCGATCAATTCAACTCAATCTTTGAATTCCGGCTGTTCCAACACAACTCGATGCAATCTGGCCTCACAACTTTGACTGGATTGTCACATCAGTGATTGCAGATCGATCTTTTGACAAAAGAGACCAAAAATAAAATGCTGGAAAATCTCAGCAGGTCTGGCAGCATCTGCAGGGGGAGAAAAGAGCTGACGTTTCGAGTCCAGTTGATCCTTTGTCAAAGCTGCTGAAATGTTCCAGCGTTTTCTTTTTGGTTTCAGATTCCAGCATCCGCAGTAATTTGCCTTTATGACAAAATGGACTATTGATATGACAAAATTCACTTATGAGAAAAAAAGTGGAATAAAGATCGACAAGGTGGGATTCGAACCCACGCATGAAGAGCACAATGGATCAGCAGTCCATCGCCTTAACCACTCGGCCACCTCGTCGCAATCAGCCTGGCTCTTGTGCAGTGTATCTGTGTTAATTTCACCTCAATCTTTCATGTGCCATGCCCCAGAGAAGTGGTCACATTCGGAACCTATCAGTAGAGGTAGACGTGCACAGAGAGTTTTCTCTTTCAGTTCCACTTCTTCTACTTTATGTGAGTATAAATAATTCATTCTGTATCTCTCATTCTCTGGTACAATATATCTGTGTTATATGCAGACTGTGTTTTGCATTTTCTGCTGCTGTATGAGGGTTGCATCACCTTCTGATTGTGTCGGTGGGAATTGTGCCTGTTCAAGCGAATTCCAGAATGGTGAATTAAATTGGAATTAATTCTGAATTTGTCAGTCTCTGGAATTGTAAGTGAGTTTATGTATCACCTCATTTGACTCTGAGAATGGCGGTGGTGTATCTGCAAGTGCGTCAGTGTGAGTGTTTGTGAGATTCGCTCATTATCGGTCAATACTAGTGTAAGTGAGTGTGGCGTGCTTGATCGTTCCTTCTACAAACATTCAAACCCTCCACCACCGATGAACAGTTGCATCCGTGTGTACCATCGACAAGATGCACTGCAGTAACTAATTACGATTCGTTAGACAGCACCTTCTAACCCCACGACCACTACCATTTGCATCACAGCCTGGTGTGGTATCTACTCAGCTCAAGACCTCAAGAAAGTACCGTATCTTGAACAACACTCAGTCCATCAAGCGAACCCGCCTCCCCTCCATTGACTCTGTCTACACCTCCTGGTGCCTTCGGAAACACGGTAAGAAGTCTTACAACACCAGGTTAACGTCCTACAGGTTTGTTTCGAATCACTAGCTTTCGGAGCGCAGTTCCTTCATGAGGGAAGCGGGCAGCATAATCAAAGACCTCTCCCAGCGGGTTGTTCACTCTTCCAACCTCTTCCATCGGGCAGGAGATACAAAGTCTGAGACCATGCACAAACAGGTTCAAAAACAGCTTACCCCCTGCTGCTACCAGACTCCTGAATGACCATCTTATGGTCTGAACTGATCTCTTCACACGCCATCTCAACTGAATAGTACTGCATTCCGACGACACTGTCTATATATTTGAATTGTGTATATATGGTATATCCTATGTTATTTCATGTCTGGAATGATCTGTCCTGACTGTATGCAGGACAATACTTTTCACTGTACCTCAGCTCACGTGACAATAAATCAAATCAAAAGAGCAGAAGATACCTAGGAACCCTACCATCTGGAGGTTCCCCTCCAGTTCACTCACCACCCTGACTTGGAAATATATTACCTTTGCTTAACTGTCGCTGGGGTAAATCCTGGAACTCCCTCCCTAACAGAACAATGGGTGTACCTACACCTGAAGGACTGCAGAACTCAGCAGCCCTGTCTGAAGGGCAACTCGGGAAGAGCAATAAATGCCGGCCTAACCAGCGATGTCCACATTCCAAAAATGAACCAAAACAGGATTAAGCCCTTATATTACCTCACAGACACTGTGATCCTATTGCTCTTGCGAATTACCGAATTGTCCAGATGTCACTCTCTCAACACCTTCCTGTGAGGAACAGGCAGGGTGGGAATTCGATCTTGTTGATTTGAACAATCAGATCAGTGGAGCAATGAGACGCTCCTCATCCCCGGCGGCTTGGGGAAGGATGGGGCTCAGATACACGACTCTGGTTGGGTTGAAAAACGGAAAAGCACATCGAATTTCAAATATGGAATTCTAATCGATTTACGCCGACACAGCTAGTCAGGATGGCCGAGCGGTCTAAGCCGCTGCGTTTCAGTTCCAGCTTCTTCTGAAGGCGTAGGTTCAAATCCCACTCCACATCGGCTGTCCTCCTCGAGGCACCATCCAAACCTGCGAAATGTCTCACCTGGAAGCACGAGAGGAGCAGACACAGAGAAAAATGTAGCAGTGTCTGCAGCTTGCACGTTCCTGCCACGTGGGCCACACCCCATAAACCAAAAGATGCGCAGGTTACGTGCTTTGGCCACGCTAAATTGGAAAGCAAAATAGGGTTCTCTAAATTTATTTTCAAAATGGAACCTGCTTACGCATTCCACTCCCTGAGATTTGCACCGCACTTTATCCCAGTCCCTGTGGTCAAAATCCTGGAATTCCCTCCTGTACAGCACTGTGTGTGCACATGAGAACAATTCAGCCCTTTGAGGCTGCTCCACCATTCAACACAATCACCGCTCACCTCATCTCGGCATCAACTCCTCGTGCCTGCCATTTCTCTGAAGCTCTTCAACCCAGAACTAATTAAATACCTCTCCATCTCCTCCTTAAATTTACTCAATGTCGCAAAAACCACTGCACTCTGCGGTAGCGAATTCCACAGATTCACAACACTTTGAGGGAAATAATTTCTCCTCATCTGTTTTAAATCTGCTCCCCTATCCTAAAAACTCTCGTTCCATTTGCCACACAAAAGGAAACATCCTGTCGACATTACTTTGTCAATTTATTTAATCATCTTATATATCTGAAGTAAATCTCCTCTCATTCTTCTAAACTCAAGACAGCCCCCGTCCTAAATTGCTCATTTTTTCTTCATAAGGCAAAGCCCAATCAGCAAACCTATTACATCCATTTGTAAATTTCTTATTTATTTACTGAAACTTACTATCCCACCTATTTTAGTGTCATCTGAAAATTTTGATTATCGTACTTTTGTCCTTGTATCCAAACTATTAATATAGAATGTAAAGAGTTGGGGCCTGTGGACCAAACTCTGTGACACAGCGCTAGTTACAGAAATCGAGGTACGACCTCCGCAAAGCCATCCGAGATGCCAAGAGAGAATATCAAACCAAGCTAGAGTCACAGACAGACTCTCTGCGGTTGTGGCAAGGGTTAAACAACATAACGGGCTACAAAGCGAAGCCGAGCAGTTTCTCCAGCAGCAGCGCACCCCTCCCCGATGAACTCAATGCATTCTATGCTCGGTTCGAGGAGGTAACCAACAATCCACTGTCGAGTGCCCAAGCAGCCCATAATTCACCCATACCCACCATCACAGCTTCCGACGTCAGATCGGCCTTCCTGAAAGTGAACCCTCGGAAGGCGATGGGCCCGGACGGGATCCCTGGTCGTGCACTCAGAGCCTGCGTGGACCAGCTGGCAGAGGTGTTCGCGGACATCTTTACCCTGTCCCTACTCCCCTCCGAGGTCCCCACCTGCTTCAAGAAGACCACCATCATACTGGTGCCAAAGAAGAACCAGGCAACGTGCCTCAATGACTACCGACCAGTGGCCCTGACTTCAGTCGTAATGAAGTGCTTCGAGAGGTTGATCATGAAGCGTATCACCGCCATACTCCCAGAATGCCTTGATCCACTGCAATTTGCATACCGTTGCAACCAGTCCACATCAGACGCCATTTCCCTGCCCTACAATCGCCCCGAGAGTATCACAACAACAAGGACTCCTACAGCAGGCCCCTATTTATTGACTACCACTCTGCCTTCAACACCATAATCCCAGCCAAGCTCATATCAGAGCTTCAAAACCAAGGGCTTGGCTCCCCACTCTGCAACTGGATCCTCCATATTCTGACCAACAGACCACAATCAGTAAGAATGAATAAAAACACCTCCTCCACAATAGTCCTCAATACAGGGGCCCCGCAAGGCTGCGTACTTAGCCCCCTACTCTACTCCCTGTACACACACGACTGCGTGGCAAAATTATGTTCCAACTCCATCTACAAGTTACCTGACGATACGACCATAGTGGCCGGATCTCAAATAATGACGAATCAGAATACAGGAGAGAGATAGAAAACCAAGTGGAGTGGTGTACCGACAACAATCTCTCCCTCAATGCCAGCAAAACTAAAGAGCTGGTCATTGACTTCAGGAAGCAAACTACTGCACACACCTCTGTCAGCATCAACGGGGCCGAGGTGGAGATGGTTAGCAGTTTCAAATTCCTAGGGGTGCACATCTCCAAAAATCTGTCCTGGTCCACCCACGTCGACGCTACCACAAAGAAAGCACAACACCGCCTATACTTCCTCAGGAAACTAAGGAAATTCGGCATGTCCACATTAACCCTTACCAACTTTTACTGATGCACCATAGAAAGCATCCTATCTGACTGCATCACAGCCTGGTATGGCAACTGCTCGGCCCAGGACCGCAAGAAACTTCAGAGAGTCGTGAACACCGCCCAGTCCATAACACAAACCTGCCTCCCATCCATTGACTCCATCTACACCTCCCGCTGCCTGGGGAAAGCGGGCAGCATAATCAAACATCCCACCCGGCTTACTCACTCTTCCAACTTCTTCCAACGGGCAGGAGATGCAAAAGCCTGAGAACACGCACGAACAGACTCAAAAACAGCTTCTTCCCCACTGTCACCAGACTCCTAAATGAACCTCTTATGGACTGATCTTATTAACACTACACCCTGTATGATTCATCCGATGCCGGTGCCTATGTAGTTACATTGTATGTCTTGTGTTGCCCTAATATGTATTTTCTTTTATTCCCTTTTTTCCCATGTCGTTAATGATCTGTTGAGCTGCTCGCAGAAAAATACTTTTCACTGTACCTCGGCACACGTGACAATAAACAAATCCAATCTTACCATCCAGAAAAAGTTGAATTTATCCCAACTTTCTGCATTCTGTTGGGTAACCAGTCCTCTATTCAAACCATTAAATTACCCCGAATACATTATGATCTCACCCTGTGTGTTAACTGTTTGTGTGGCACCTTATCAAATGTCTTCTGGAAGTCCAGATATACTGCATTTGCAGGATCTCCATTACCATTTCGCCTGTTAAATCTTAGAAAAGCTCTAGAAAATGAGTCAAACACGATTTACCCTTAATAAACCATGTTGGTTCTGGTAGATTGCATCTTGACTTTCCAAATGTCCTGTTATTACTTCCTTCATAAACAATTCTAACAATTTCCAAACAACAGATGTTCAACTAACTGGTCTATAGTTTATTACTTTCTGCCTCTTTCTTTTTTGAATAAGGGCAAAACAGTATCATTGTCCCAAACCATAGGAACGTTTCCCACATCCAGCAGATTTTGTAATATTGAAACCATAGATCCACTATCTCTGCTGTCATTTCCTTTAAGATCCTAGGATGTAGGCTATTTGTCTCTGCTTGCCTTCAATCCCAATCATATGTTTAATACATTTTCCTATCGCTCATGATTTTTCTAAGTTCGTCCCGTTCTATTACTTCTGATGTTTACCAATGGGCTTGTACTCGTGTCTGTGACCGTGAGAACTGAGACAACATATGGATTTAGTGCCACCGCCATTTCTGTGTTCCCCACTATTACGTCCCCAGTCTCAGCTTCCAAGGGACCAACATTCACTTTAGCTACTCTCTTCCCTTTTATATATAGAAGCTTTTGATGTCCATATTTCATATTTTGTGCTCCATTTCTTTCGTAATTTACCTTTGCGCTTTTCATTACTCTTTTAGTATCCCTTTGTTGATATTTAAATGTTTCCAAATCTTCCAGTCTGTCACTCGCCTTTCCATATGCGACACCTTAGTTTTTGTACTTATGTTATCTTTAACCTCCTTGCTCGGGTAGCGATATCTCCCGCCCATCGCCCCCCCCCCCTCCCCCCTCCCCCCACCCCTCCCCGACGCCCCCACCACCCGCTCTCTCCACCTCTCTGGAATATATTTTACTTGGGAGGAACTAAATATCTCCTTAAACATCTGCCACATACACCATGTGGACTTGCAGTGGTTCAGGAATGACCTCACCACCAAATTCTCAAGAACAATTAATGTAGGACAATAAATGGTGACCAGGCCAGCCACACCCAGATCTCCTAAAATAATGTATAAAATGTCTTGGAAACCGAGTCACCTGAACACAGCTAAGAAAGTTCACTAATGGCAAACCAAATGACTGCAAATCAGAAATAATAAAGAACAGGAAATGCAGGAAATACACCTCAGTTAAATACCGTCTGTGAAGAGACAAATAGAAGCAGCGGTTCAGCCCTGTGCTTGGATCATTTCCGTCTCTCTCAACGTGAAATCCTGGACTCAGCTTATAAACGGCAAGAAGCCAATCACCAGTCATCAGAAACAATGAACCTTTAGAATCGCGTGGCCAAGCGTCCTAAGGAGATGGGTTTAGGTTCCCGCCTCTTCGAGGGTGCTGGTGTATATCCAACCGCTGTCATCATTTGCATCCAATTATAGGAAAAGCTCTAAGGTGGGAAAGGGAAATAAGAATGATGGATGTTGCTAAACAATTGCTCTTATCCCAGAAGATCTTTCTTGTTCTAACATTATTGGATACTGTTTAAATCGAGCTGGAATCATTTGGTGCCGCTTGTTCTCACCTTCCAGCCCCTCAGTCTCCGTATTTTCGGGACCATTCCTGACACCGTCAAAAACATCCTCCTCTGCCCTCCCCATTCATCATACTGAAGGGACAATCCCCTCCGTGACCGCAGCTCCACCTACCATACCCCCCCCCCCCCCGCCCCCGTTCTAACTGCGCCTCTCTGTGCAAGTGCAGGAGGTGCAACACCTGCCTTTTTACCACCTCCCTTCTCAATATCCAAGGCCCCAAACATTCCTTCCAAGTGAAACAGTGCTACTGTTCACTCTTCTTTTGAGTGTTCATTTTACATTTTAATCTACGTATTTGCTGTCACAATTTGGTCCCATCTACTTCAGCAGACCCAATAACAGACAGGGTGACCGCTTTGAGGAATCTTCCTTCAATCCGTAATCCTGACTCACAGCTTGGTGCAACTTGTCATTTCAATTCTCCACCTTGCTCCCTCCTTTCTACCCTTGGTCTGCTGCATTGTTAGAATACAGATTGACTAAACTCGAGGAAAATCACTTTATTTTCTTAATTCGGCATCCCACAGATTACTGGCCGAAAAATCGAGTTCAATAATTTTAGATTAAAAAATCAGCCTCCATCGTGTGTTTCTTGTTGGTCTTTGAATTTTTGTTTCATATTGTCTTCCTTCATTTCGCAGTTAGGCAGCAGCTGTCCAGCCATTCACACCTCATCTGGATCCATCGTTTTGTTTCTTTGCCTGTTGCAATAAAACTCTCTGTGGCTGTTGCTATGTGACACATTTTGCCATTTAATCTCTCCTGGGCTCACGCCATTACAGACCTGAGCTTTTGTTCAACTTCTTCCCAAACACCGACTTTCACTTGCTGAAAATCCATTTCATTTCTATTTTTCCTCAGTTCTGATGAAGTGTCATCAACCCGAAACATTAATTCCTTGTCTCTCCACAGTTGGTGCTGAGAAATTCCAGCATATTCAGTTTTTGTTTCATAGGTTGCGACTTGGCTGAAAACACATCCCTTTTCAAGCAGTCAATGATGTGGAACTGGGAACAAACCACTTTCAAACAGAGGTACTCATACTTGCAATCCAGCTCGATTCACTGATAAAGACAGTATTTCAAGAAAGTTGCCAAAGGAGCTTCCTCAAGAAACATTCCATAATGAGTGACAAAGAGACAGATGTTAAGAGGAATGTAAGGATGAGAGGCAGCTGGAGATATTTCTGGAATGAATTGCAGAGCAAATGGCTCAGACAGCTGAAGACGTGGCCGCCATTGGTGGAACAAGGAAAAGTGGAAATGAGCAAGAGGTCAGAAATAGATTTAGAAAGAGAAAGGGAATTGTGTGGGAAGAGAACGGAATTTCCAGTCTAGTAAGTGAGAGCGTTCCGTCGTCACCACTGATGTTCACACAGCCGGTCGTTCCATATGTCCTGTCAGAAACCTTTCTGAAAGAACATGCAGTGTGACAGAGCGCCTGTGATAATCCTCCACTGTCTGAACTAAAGCAGCAACATGAGCTGTTCATTACAGCTGTGATAAACGGGTTGGTGTTAGCATTCAGTGGTGTCGATTTACATCATCCTTCTTTGGAGATGTCTGTCAGAAACAGTCTGGAAGGTTGACTGAACAGTTGCCACTGATGTATATGTTTAGTTTGCAATCAGCCTGAGGGGTGAGTAGACTGACTCTGTTCAGCAGCTTTCAAAGATTTTATTTTTGTCCTGAACGGTTTGTTCTGAGAAGGTGATACGTTTTCTTCTGTGCAGTTGTTCTGATGGGCAGGTGCGGAGTAACTGGAATCACCTTTAAAGAAGGAAGTTTCACTTCTCTGGGAACTTGAGATTGCTCAAAGTCGGGAAAGACGGAGATTTGAAAGGTGGAAATCATCTCAATGTGTCTGATTGTCTCGCGTTCACTCCCAAATAACCGCAAACTCCGAGATTCATAAAGATCCCTGAGATGGATAATCAGTGATAATCACAGCCAGAGAGCCCTGCAATAACCCTCTGTGCAGGAAAGGTAACTCATTGTCCTTTGACCCAAAAGTAAAATACTGCAGATGCTGCAAATCTGAAACGAAGGCAGAAAATGCTTGAATTATTGAACCAATCCGGCAGCATCTGTGGAGAGAGAAACAGGTCGTTCCAATGAAAGGTCAGGATCTGAAGTGTTAACTATTTCTCTTTTCACACATGCTACAGATCCGTAAAGCATTCCCAGCTTTCCCGTGTACTAAACTGAACACCCTCGCACTCTGTGGCTTAGTCCGTTAAAGCATCTGGTTATTGAAAGAAAGTGCTGGGTTCAAATCCCATCAGAGCTTTATTCCGTTTTACCTGATCTGTGCGATTGAGCACTTCTTCCTTAACAGGGTAAAATGTGTGTTGGTTCCAGAATTGCCGGTTAAAATTGCTTTTCCCTTCCCAGTACATAATCTACAGAGGTTTAAACACAAGGATAATTTCAGCTGCGATTGTACAAATGTGGTAATACCAGGTATTGCAGGACCAAGAGAGGAATAACCATTGGCTAGACCGCGGGGTCTACCATTGGGCAATGTGCGTAGCCACGCCCTGAGAGGCGGAGTATAAGAACCTGTGCCGTCCCCAGCAGCCTTCACTTCTGTAACTTCGCTGCTGGGTACTAAAGAACAAGAACAAAGAACAAAGAAATGTACAGCACAGGAACAGGCCCTTCGGCCCTCCAAGCCCGTGCCGACCATACTGCCCGACTAAACTACAATCTTCTACACTTCCTGGGTCCGTATCCTTCTATTCCCATCCTATTCATATATTTGTCAAGATGCCCCTTAAATGTCCCTATCGTCCCTGCCTCCACTACCTCCTCCGGTAGTGAGTTCCAGGCACCCACTACCCCCTGCGTAAAAAACTTGCCTCGTACATCTACTCTAAACTTTGCCCCTCTCACCTTAAACCTATGCCCCCTAGTAATTGACCCCTCTACCCTGGGGAAAAGCCTCTGACTATCCACTCTGTCTATGCCCCTCATAATTTTGTATACCTCTATCAGGTCGCCCCTCAACCTCCTTCGTTCCAGTGAGAACAAACCGAGTTTATTCAATCGCTCCTCATAGCTTATGCCCTCCATACCAGGCAACATTCTGGTAAATCTCTTCTGCACTCTCTCTAAAGCCTCCACATCCTTCTGGTAGTGTGGCGACCAGAATTGAACACTATACTCCAAGTGTGGCCTAACTAAGGTTCTATACAGCTGCAACATGACTTGCCAATTCTTATACTCAATGCCCCGGCCAATGAAGGCAAGCATGCCGTATGCCTTCTTGACTACCTTCTCCACCTGTGTAGCCCCTTTCAGTGATCTGTGGACCTGTACTCCTAGATCTCTTTGACTTTCAATACTCTTGAGGGTTCTACCATTCACTGTATATTCCCTACCTGCATTAGCCCTTCCAAAATGCATTACCTCACATTTGTCCAGGTTAAACTCCATCTGCCATCTCTCCGCCCAAGTCTCCAGACAATCTAAATCCTGCTGTATCCTCAGACAGTCCTCATCGCTATCCGCAATTCCACCAACCTTTGTGTCGTCTACAAACTTACTAATCAGACCAGTTACATTTTCCTCCAAATCATTTATATATACTACAAAGAGCAAAGGTCCCAGCACTGATCCCTGTGGAACACCACTGGTCACAGCCCTCCAATTAGAAAAGCATCCCTCCATTGCTACCCTCTGCCTTCTATGGCCTAGCCAGTTCTGTATCCACCTTGCCAGTTCACCCCTGATCCCGTGTGACTTCACCTTTTGTACTAGTCTACCATGAGGGACCTTGTCAAAGGCCTTACTGAAGTCCATATAGACAACATCTACTGCCCTACCTGCATCAATCATCTTAGTGACCTCCTCGAAAAACTCTATCAAGTTAGTGAGACACGACCTCCCCTTCACAAAACCGTGCTGCCTCTCACTAATACGTCCATTTGCTTCCAAATGGGAGTAGATCCTGTCTCGAAGAATTCTCTCCAGTAATTTCCCTACCACTGAAGTAAGGCTCACCGGCCTGTAGTTCCCGGGATTATCCCTGCCACCCTTCTTAAACAGAGGAACAACATTGGCTATTCTCCAGTCCTCCGGGACATCCCCTGAAGACAGCGAGGATCCAAAGATTTCTGTCAAGGCCTCAGCAATTTCCTCTCCAGCCTCCTTCAGTATTCTGGGGTAGATCCCATCCGGCCCTGGGGACTTATCTACCTTAATATTTTTTAAGACACCCAACACCTCGTCTTTTTGGATCACAATGTGACCCAGGCTATCTACACCCCCTTCTCCAGACTCAACATCTACCAATTCCTTCTCTTTGGTGAATACTGATGCAAAGTATTCATTTAGTACCTCGCCCATTTCCTCTGGCTCCACACATAGATTCCCTTGCCTATCCTTCAGTGGGCCAACCCTTTCCCTGGCTACCCTCTTGCTTTTTATGTACGTGTAAAAAGCCTTGGGATTTTCCTTAACCCTATTTGCCAATGACTTTTCATGACCCCTTCTAGCCCTCCTGACTCCCTGCTTAAGTTCCTTCCTACTTTCCTTATATGCCACACAGGCTTCGTCTGTTCCCAGCCTTTTAGCCCTGACAAATGCCTCCTTTTTCTTTTTGACGAGGCCTACAATATCATTCGTCATCCAAGGTTCCCGAAAATTGCCGTATTTATCTTTCTTCCTCACAGGAACATGCCTGTCCTGTATTCCTATCAACTGACACTTGAAAGCCTCCCACATGTCAGATGTTGATTTGCCCTCAAACATCCGCCCCCAATCTATGTTCTTCAGTTCCCGCCTAATATTGTTATAATTAGCCTTCCCCCAATTTAGCACATTCATCCTCGGACCACTCTTATCCTTGTCCACCAGTACTTTAAAACTTACTGAATTGTGGTCACTGTTACCGAAATGCTCCCCTACTGAAACATCTACCACCTGGCCCGGCTCATTCCCCAATCCCAGGTCCAATACCGCCCCTTCCCTAGTTGGGCTGTCCACATATTGTTTTAAGAAGCCCTCCTGGATGCTCCTTACAAACTCCGCCTCATCTAAGCCCCTGGCACTCAGTGAGTCCCAGTCAATATTGGGGAAGTTGAAGTCTCCCATCACCACAACCCTGTTGTTTTTACTCTTTTCCAAAATCTGTCTACCTATCTGCTCCTCTATCTCCCGCTGGCTGTTGGGAGGCCTGTAGTATACCCCCAACATTGTGACTGCACCCTTCTTATTCCTGATCTCTACCCATATAGCCTCACTGCCCTCTGAGGTGTCCTCTCGCAGTATAGCTGTGATATTCTCCCGAACAAGTAGCGCAACTCCGCCTCCCCTTTTACATCCCCCTCTATCCCGCCTGAAACATCTAAATCCTGGAACGTTTAGCTGCCAATCCTGCCCTTCCCTCAACCAGGTCTCTGTAATGGCAACAACATCATAGTTCCAAGTAGTAATCCAAGCTCTAAGTTCATCTGCCTTACCCGTAATGCTCCTTGCATTAAAACATATGCACTTCAGGCCACCAGACCCGCTGTGTTCAGCAACTTCTCCCCGTCTGCTCTGCCTCAGAGCCACACTGTCCCTATTCCCTAGTTCTCCCTCAACGCTCTCACCTTCTGACCTATTGCTCCCGTGCCCACCCCCCTGCCATACTAGTTTAAACCCTCCCGTGTGACACTAGCAAACCTCGCGGCCAGGATATTTATGCCTCTCCTGTTCTATCTGATTAAAGCTGAATCGATATGACTCCATGTGGACTCGAGCGTATTGATTGCTTATCAATTCAGACGATCGGGCAGCCTGGTGGTCCTACTGGAGCGTCTAAGTTTCGGCGGCGATCCTGGTGAGGGCCCCAGCAGTAGTGACTCCGGGAACGTGGTGTCTTCCTCCCAGGCAGCTTCGTCACCCCGAGTCAGTGCTGTGAGGTCGAGGGATGGGCAGAAGGAAGGGGTGCCTGAAGGGGGCGTCGGTGCCTGATCGGCTCCAGGTCTGGGCTCTGGCGGCAGTACTGACCCTCCGGTCAAGTATGGGGGGGGGGGGGGGCAGTGGCTTGGGCGCGCGTGGTGCTCCAGCGGACGCCAGGTCCCGGAGAGAGACCATATCTTGCCGTCCATCGGGAAATGCTATGTAGGCATACTGGGGGTTGGCATGCAGTAGGTGGACCCTTTCGACCAGCGTGATGCTGCAATCAGACGATCAGGTGGCCTGGTCGTCCTACTGGAGCGTCTAAGTTTCGGCGGCGATCCTGGTGAGGGCCCCGGCAGTAGTGACTCCGGGAACGTGGTGTCTTCCGCCCAGGCAGTTTCGTCACCCCTAGTCAGCGCTGTGAGGTCGAGGGATGGGCAGAAGGAAGGGGTGCCTGAAGGGGGCGTCGGTGCCTGCTCGGCTCCGGGTCGGGGCTCTGGCAGCAGTACTGACCCTCCGGTCAGTTACGGGGGGGGGGGGGGGGGGGGTTGCAGTGGCTCGGGCGCGCGTGGTGCTCCGGCGGGCGCCAGGTCCCGGAGAGAGACCGTATCTTGCCGTCCATCAGGGAATGCTATGTAGGCGTACTGGGGGTTGGCATGCAGTAGGTGGACCCTTTCGACCAGCGGGTCCGACTTGTGCGCCCTCGCATGTTTCAGCAGCAGAACAGCTCCGGGTGTTGCTAGCCAGGTTTGGAACGAGGTCCCCGAGGAGGACTTCCTGGGGAAAACAAGGAGACGTTCATGACGTGTCTGGTTTGTGGTAGTGCATAGCAGTGACCGAATGGAGTGCATGGCCACCGGGAGGACTTCTTGCCAGCGGGAGACTGGGAGGTTCCTGGACCGCAGGGCCAGCAGGACGGTCTTCCAGACCGTTCCGTTCTCCCTTTCTACCTGCCCGTTTCCCCGGGGGTTGTAGCTGGTCGTCCTGCTCGAGGCGATGCCTTTGCTAAGCAGAAACTGACGCAGCTCGTCGCTCATAAAGGAGGACCCCCTATCGCTGTGGATGTAAGCGGGGAAACCAAACAGTGTAAAAATGGTTTGGAGTGCCTTGATGACTGTGGTTGTGGTTGCGGGATAGGGCATCAGGAGGCTCGTTTAGCTTCCCGGGACGAAACAAGATCTCGTAATTGAAAGTGGAGAGTTTGATCCTCCACCGCAAGATCTTGTCGTTCTTGATCTTGCCCCGCTGTGCATTATCGAACATGAAGGCCACCGACCGTTGGTCCGTGAGGAGAGTGAATCTCCTGCCGGCCAGGTAATGCCTCCAGTGTCGCACAGCTTCCACTATGGCCTGGGCTTCCTTTTCGACCGAGGAGTGGCGAAAATTTCGGAGGCTTGGAGGGTGCGGGAGAAGAAAGCCACGGGCCTGCCTGCTTGGTTGAGGGTGGCGGCCAGAGCCACGTCAGACGCGTCGCTCTCGACCTGGAAGGGGAGGGACTCATCGATGGCGCGCATCGTGGCATGTGCGATGTCCGCTTTGATGCGCAGAAGGCCTGGCGGGCCTCCGTCGACAGGGGGAAAGTTGTGGATTGGATTAGGGGTCGAGCCTTGTCGGCGTAATTCGGGACCCATTGTGCGTAGTAGCTAAAAAAGCCGAGGCAGCGTTTTAGGGCCTTGGGGCAGTGAGGGAGGGGGAACTCCATCAGGGGGCGCATGTGTTCGGGGTCGGGGCCTATGACTCCATTTCGCACTACGTAGCCTAGGATGGCTAGACGGTCGGTGCTAAACACGCACTTCTACTTGTTGTAGGGCAGATTCAGGAGGTGCGAGGTCTGGAGAAATTTATGGAGATTGGTGTCGTGGTCCTGCTGGTCGTGGCTGCAGATGGTGACGTTGTCGAGATACGGGAACGTTGCGTGTAATCCATCTCACGCTGGAAGACCGAGACCCCATTGGTGACACCGAAGTGAACCCTTAGAAAGTGGTAGAGCCGCCCATCTGCCTCAAAGGCAGTGTACTGGCGGTCGCTATTGCGGAGGGGTAGTTGGTGGTTGGCAGACTTGAGATCTACTGTGGAGAAGACTTTGTATTGCGCGATCCTGTTTACCAGGTCGGCAATACGGGGAAGGGGGTACGCGTCCAGTTGCGTAAACCGGTTGATGGTCTGGCTATAATCTATGACCATCTTGTGCTTTTCCTCGGTCTTTACCACCACTACTTGGGCCCTCCAGGGCCTGTTGCTCGCTTCAATGACCCCTTCCTTCAGCAGCCTCTGGACCTCGGACCTGATGAAGGTCCGGTCCTGGGTGCTGTACCGTCTGCTCCTGGTGGCGACGGGTTTGCAATCTGGGGTGAGGTTCGCAAACAGGGAAGGTGGGTCGACCTTAAGGGTCGCGAGGCAGCAGACCGTCAGGGGAGGTATAGGGCCGCCAAATTTAAAAGTAAGGCTTTGTAGGTGGCACTGGAAATCCAGTCCCAGTAGGGTGTCTGCACAGAGGTGCGGCAGCACGAATAGGCGGAAATTGTGGAACTCCCTGCCTTGCACGGTAATGTCCGCGAGGCAGAACCCTGTGATCTGCACTGCGTGTGACCCGGAGGCCAGGGAGATCCTTTGTTGGGTGGGGTAGATGACCAGAGAACAGCGCCTTACCGTGTCGGGATGGACGAAACTCTCTGTGCTCCCAGAGTCGATGAGGCATGCCGTCACGTGGCCATTGATGCCGATCGTCGTGGTGGCCTTTGCTAGTGTCCGGGGCCGGCTCTGGTCCAGGGTGACGGAGGCCAGCTGCAGCAAGGCGTTAAGGTCGGGCAGAGCATCATCAGCCGTGTTGGGGGCTTGAGGCCCCATCAAAGATGGCGCTGTCCATGAATCGCACATGGAGTCCGGGGACTCCGAGGATGGCGGTGGGGAGGAACAAAATGGCGGCGGGGAGGGGGCCGCGCAGGGGGCTTGAGGCCCCATCCAAGATGGCGCCGGCCATGGATCGCACGTGGAGCTCGGGGACTCGGAAGATGGCGGCGGGGAGGGGCAAGCCGGCGGCGCACGCTGCTCCAGCGTGTCGGGGGCCAGCTGGAACACCGGGTTTTGGGCGGGCGGCGTGTAACCAGCTGCGCTGGGGGCTTGGGGCCCCATCCAAGATGGCGCCGGCCATGGATTGCACGTGGACCCCGGGGACTCGGAAGATGGCGGCGGGGAAGGGCGAACTGGCGGAGGTGGGCCTTGGGTGGCCGGGACCCGCCAGAAAGACTGCGCCCGTGGGTCGGTCGTGGCCTTCGGGGAGAGGGGTGGCGGTGAGCGCTGGCCGGTCGGGACCTGGAACTGCAGCGTTTTGGGTGGGGAGAAGTAACCGATCAGCGCGTGCTGCTCCAGTGTGACGGAGGCCAGGTGCAATGAGAGGTTTTGGCCCGGCAGTGTGAAGCCAGCCGCGCTGGGGGCTTGGGGCCCCGTCCAAGATGGCGTCGGCCAGGGGTCGCCCATGGAGTTCGGGGATGGAGACCCGACGATTGGGTCGGCGAGGGACCAAATTGCTGCATGTACTCTTCCAGCGCGGTCGCCGTGGGGAAGGCAGGCTGCGGCAGCGACGCTGCCTGGCGGGGCAAAAATTGCGGTGCGCGTTGGGCCTGCGACGCTGGGAATGGTGAGTGCGGTGATAGGCCTGGAACGGTCGGGGCGATGAGGAACGGCTGTGGTTGCGCGGCGGGTGGCTGGGGGAATGGCTGAGGGTAGTCGCTGGACACTGCGTTTACCGCGCGGGCGAGGCAGACCACGGCATTGTGGCCTTTCTTGCCGCACCCTTTGCAGGTGGCAGTGCGGGCCGGGCAGCGCGCGCGGGTGATTCGCCTGGCCGCAGAAGAAGCAGCGTTGGCCGGCGGCTGTAGCGGGGCGCCTTGCCACGCAGGCATGCGGAGTTTGCGGGTAAGTCTGGGGGTTAGGCGGCGGGTAAGTCGGGGGGCTGCCGCGGCGGGGTGCCACGCAGGCCAGGAAGGCGCGGTGCACGCGGGGGCATATGCCAGGGCATTTCGGTACACCACGTCCATGGCCCCTGCCAGGGCCCGGGCCTCAGCGAGGGCCAGCGTCTCCATCTCGAGCAGCCTTTAGCGAATATCGGGGGATTTCATACCTGCCACAAAGGCGCCTTGAATTAAAAGTTCGGAGTGCTCGCCCGCCGTCACCGCTGGACAGCCGCAGTTTTGGCCCAGCACTATCAGCGCCCTGTAGAAATCTTCTAGTGTCTCCTCTGGGCTCTGCCGTCTCGTTGCCAGCAGGTGACGGGCGTAGACTTGGTTGAGTGGACGAATGTACTGTCCTTCCAGCAGTTCCATGGCTTTCGCATAGTTCGGCGTCCCTTCGATCAGGGGGTAGATCGCCGGGCCGACCCGTGAGCGTAGGAGGTGCATTTTCTGCGTTTCCGTGGGGGTCTCGGCAGCCATCTCGAGATAGCTCTGGAAATATTCCAGCCAATGTTTAAAAATCTCGGTGGAGTTTTCTGCGTGTGGGCTGAGCTGAAGGCACGTCGGCTTGATGCGGAGATCCATCCTTCAAAGAACTTATCTGATAAAATTGATACGCAATCAATACGCTCGAATCCACATGGAGTCATATCGATTCAGCTTTAATCAGATAGAACAGTACCCAGCAGCGAAGTTACAGAAGTGAAGGCTGCTGGGGACGGCACAGGTTCTTATACTCCACTTCTCAGGGCGTGGCTATGTACATTGCCCAATGGTAGACCCCGCGGTCTAGCCAATGGTTATTCCTCTCTTGGTCCTGCAATACCTGGTAGCAAAGGCATCGCCTCGAGCAGGATGACCAGCTACAACCCCCGGGGAAACTGGCAGGTAGAAAGGAAGAACGGAATGGTCTGGAAGACCGTCCTGCTGGCCCTGCGGACCAGGAACCTCCCAGTCTCCCGCTGGCAAGAAGTCCTCCCGGTGGCCATGCACTCCATTCGGTCACTGCTATGCACTACCACAAACCAGACACGTCATGAACGTCTCCTTGTTTTCCCCAGGAAGTCCTCCTCGGGGACCTCACTCCCAACCTGGCTAGCAACAACCGGAGCTGTTCTGCTGCGGAATCATGCGAGGGCACACAATTCGGACCCGCTGGTCGAAAGGGTCCACCGACTGCATGCCAACCCCCAGTATGCCTACATAGCATTCCCCGACGGACGGCAAGAAACGGTCTCTCTCCGGGACCTGGCGCCCGCCAGAGCACCACGCGCGCCCGAGCCACTGCCACCCCCTCCCGTACCTGACCGGAGGGTCAGTACTGCCGCCAGAGCCCAGACCCGGAGCCGAGCAGGCACCAAGGCCCCCTTCAGGCACCCCTTCCTTCTGCCCATCCCTCGACCTCACAGCGCTGACTAGGGGTGACGAAACTGCCTGGGAGGAAGACACCTCGTTCCTGGAGTCAGTACTGCCGGGGTCCTCACCAGGATCGCCGCCGAAACTTAGACGCTCCAGTAGGACGACCAGGCTGCCCGATCGTCTGATTGCAGCACCATGAAGAAGAACTTTCTCCGCAACCCTCGATAACATGGTACCTGCAATACCTGGTCCTACCAGTAAAAGGCGACAGCAATTCTGGCCATCACCCGCTGGCTTTTTTTAAACAGGGGGTGAATGTGGTAATACCAGGTATTGCAGGACCAAGAGAGGAATAACCATTGGCTAGACCGCGGGGTCTACCATTGGGCAATGTACATAGCCACGCCCTGAGAGGTGGAGTATAAGAACCTGTTCCATCGCCAGCAGCCTTCACTTCTGTAACTTCGCTGCTGGGTACTGTTCTATCTGATTAAAGCTGAATCGATATGACTCCATGTGGACTCGAGCGTATTGATTGCGTATCAACAATCGTTAAAGCTTTCGACTAGAAACCCATTGGATTGATCCCCTTTTTCTTGAGTCCTGCTTCCAGACGAACTGTTCAGTATTTTCGATGTTTCTTTTTTATTCCTCTATTTCCAAAAAATTGTGACATTGAAATTGCTCACACTTCTCTCCATTGTTATCTATTCTGCAGATTTTGACTGCACCATCTAATGGAGACTTGCTCACAGGGCTGAGAGGGAGGCTTTCTTTCAGGTTTTAGGGCTCATTTTGTCCATTAGCAGCAACCGTGTGACTGCAGAGGAACTCGGAATGCCGAGCCCCTCTTACCAGGAACCAGGGGACAAAATGTTGGTTGAAGAGAATATAGAAGGTCTGAAGGTTTGGGCTGACATTCTCAGAGTTTTGGGGAAGAGAACAGCTGGTAGAACAATGAGACAATAGAGGGATACGAGTTTGGGATATTATCCAGTCTTTTGTGGGGAAGGAAGTTGTCTACTCTGCCCACACAAGCTGAATGTTTGGGTTTCGGAGGTGACCAGATTCCTAGCGGAGGGTGAAATCCTTTCCCTCAATTTCAAGGTACATGTTACCCGTTAAAGTAAATTCCTCCATCCCTTCTTCATAAAGATAAACTAAACCTGGAGGGAGTTGAAAGTAGGTGTCATCCTTTTGTTGAGACCATTATTCTCGCACTATTCACAATAGGCCTGAACTAGAATTCCACACAAAACACAGCTCCCAATAAGTGCTGGGATAATTAAAATATTCTATTCAAGCCGCAAATCTCGGATAAACATCAGTCAGTACTCGTGGTGATAACCCCACTGCTCGTGTGTCTTCAGCGCAGCATCTTGGGATCACTTAAACAGAATGGGAGGGTGGGCGTGGCCTCGGTTTAACGTCTCCAATAGTGCAGCCCTCCCTCAACACTGTACTAGAGTGTTAGCCTTCCTTATTACACACAAGTTCTGCAGGAGGATTTGAAGACACACCTTGTGTTTCAAAGGCGAGAACGACCAACTCAGCCACTGTGAAGGTGTTGAAGAAATCATCCAATCCACAGCTCCATGACTGGGGCAATTATGAGGTCACCTCCTGGCAGGTCACGTGACAGTTGGAGCGGCAACGCATCACAATCAGATTGCTGACTGGATTCAAACCCAAACCTCTCACAATTACTTTTCAAATAAAGCTGTCTGCTGCTTGAAAATACAGCAGTTAAACGGGACGTCCCGCTTGGCCATGAGGAGAGCGAGAGCGATATTTACAAAACTAAAGCCTTTAACAAAATAGTTTAAAAACCATTGAGAGACAGATGCTGTGAGGAAAATTCAGGTTATTATTGAGATCTTTGCTGAGAGATCGTCATTGGACAACAGAGGAATCAGGTGAAGAATCCGAGTAAATCAACACCAGACTACACGGCAAGGTCAAAACTCCACCAACTCTTGTGAAGATCAATGAGTAAAATCTGAGAGCTCCAGTTCATCAAGTAGACACATTCTCTGGATGAAGCCTTCTGTTTACAACAGGGTTCATTGAACTGAGTGAAACAGACACATCATGAAACAAGTAAGTAATCAGGCATTTTTTTGTTGAAACTTACAGTTTAAGACATTGAATTCAAATAAACAAGAATTCGTGAAAATTAATTAAGAATTCTAAAACAAACTTTACTTTCAAGTACATGAAATGCAACAATTAAATTACAAATAATAATGAAATGAAAAATGAAAATCGCGTATTGTCACAAGTCGGCTTCAGATGAAGTTACTGTGAAAAGCCCCTAGTCGCCACATTCCGGCGCCTGTTTGGGGAGGCTGGTGCTGGAATTGAACCGTGCTGCTGGCCTGCTTTGGTCAGAGAGAGTGAATTGAAGAGCGAAGAGTTTAAAATGTGGATTTATTGTTAGTGGGGATTAGGTGCAGAGGGGGAAAGAGCTGCTGTATAATTTAGACCGAGGGACAACAGGAAAAAAAGTACAAGAGACAAAGAGCGGAACTTTCATTAAATGGACAGAACTTTAATTAAATAGACAGCTCATTTCAGTGAAATATTGGGACAGCTGAGAGTCGTTGCCTGCACGGCCTGTGCTCTGTGGGACCTCCGCAGCAGGATGACGATATATGTCTCACTCACAATACTTTAGAGAACAAAGCAGAACACAGAAAGCAGAATACAGATGCTGCTAATGACACACTGAAGGCGGAGCTGGTGGAGGAATTGGCTAGGATGAAAATAGATAAAAAGGAGGCAATGACAAGGTTGGCAGCACTCACAGTAGAAATGTCACCCTATCCGGATGGGACACATCCTGGGTTACTGAGGGAAGGAAGGGAGGAAATAGCGGAGCTTCCAGCCACAATGTTTCAATCCGCCTTGGATATGGGAGTGAAGCCAGAGAACTGCAGGTTGTTAATGTGACATCCGTGTTTAAAATGGAGTGGGATAAACCCAGTAACTACAGAGCAGTTAGTCTAATAGTGGTAGTGGGGAAATGTTCAGAGACAATAATCTGGGAGAAAATTCAATGTCACTTGGTAGAACGTGGATTGATGAATGACAAGCAGTACAGATTGGTTACCGAAAATCATAACTGAAATACTTAATGAAGTTCTATGATGGAGTTTCAGAGAACCTTGAGCCGGGAGTGAGGTTGATGGTCTGTAGACTTCAAAAGGGGTTTGATAAAGAACCCCCCCCCCCCTCCCCACGCCCCCCATATTAGACTTGTTACTAAAATTTAAGCAGATTGGATTAAAGGGACAGTGAGAGCATGGATACAAAATTGGATAAGGGGCAGAAAGGATAAAGTTGTGGTCAGCAGTTGCTTTTCAGAGTGAAGGGACTTATACAGTGTCGGTGCTCTGTCGGGTCAGCCGGTAGTTCTGTTCCCATTCCCAGAGCTCTGCTAAATTTTAATAACTTCTAGCCTATATCCAGTTTCCTGATGACACTGAGCCCGAGAGCAGCACAGAGAGAGAACGAGAGTGAGAGCGTTAGGGGTGGGGTAGGGTGGGGTGGGGGTAGGGTGGGGTGGGGGTGGGGGGGGATAAAGAATAGTGGGGGAGGCACTGCAGCAAACGAGCCAAAATTAAGATAAATACTCAAAGCATGATATCACAGGAAAGGAAGAAACTGGCTGGTTTGCGCATATTTCTCTGTTTTTCTCTCCAAATTAGAACATTGATTTAAACTCGGGCTGGAAAATTATACATTTCAATCAGGGTGAATAGAACAGTAAGTGTAAGTGTAATAGGAGTATTAGTACAGACAAGGTCGAGGGGCATTAAATAAAATTAATAGATTAAACAAGGAAGTATTTTGATTTTAACAGAGGGAATAGAGCTTTCTTTTTAGATAATGGATGGGCAACTGCTCCGTGCAGATCCTGACCCATGTGGGAATCTCTCGGCCACTTCATGTGTTTTGGGGGACACATGTGTCGGAAGTGGCCCCAACTACTTGAGCTCGAGTTTAGGATTTCTAAGTTTGAGGGGCAGCTGGGGTCACTGTGGATGCATCCAGGAGGATGTCGGCCTCCTGGATCGTATGTTCCAGGAGGTGGAGAGCCAAAGGAAAAGGGAGAGTTCACGATTGTAGATGTGGGGAGTTTGCCAATTCTGCCGTGTTTGCATAGGTTTCGCCCCCAAACCGCAAAGATGTGCAGAGTAAATTGATTGGCCACGCTAAATTCCCTGAATTGGAAGCATGAATTTGGGACACTAAATTAATTTTTTTAATTGATAGTAGATGTGGAGCCATCCGGAACAGCAGGAAGAGGCAGGGAATGTGTCACTGTCAAACCAGTACTCAGCATGGGAGACGACTGGCAATGGTGATACACTGAAGGATGGCAGTCCAGACTATGGCATCAACGAACAAGAAACTACACAGGACGGAACAGAATAGAGTAGAAATGCAGTCGTTATTGAGGCATCCATGGCTGACAAGGGAAGTCAGGGATAGCATAAAAGCAAAAGAAAAGGCAAGTTGGTGAGGATTGGGACGTCTTTAAAGTCGAGCAGAGAACAATTGGAAAAGCAATAAGGGGGAGCAGATGAAATATTAGTGTAAGCTAGGTAGTAATATAAAAGAAAAGAGGAAGAGTTTTTCTTCAATAGATAAAAGGTAAGAGAGAGTCCGGAACAGACAATGTACCACTGGAAAATGAGGATGGAGAAGTAGTAATGGGAAACAAAGAAATGGCAGAGGAACTGAACAGTTACTTTGCATAAGTCTTCACGGTGGAAGACACCACTGGGATACCAGAACCTCAGGAAAAGCAGGGGCAGAGGTGAGTGTAGTGGCCACCACTAAGGAGAAGGTTCTGGGAAACTGCAAGGTCTGAAGGTGGATGAATCCCCGGGACCGGATGGACGACACCCTGGGGTTCTAAAAGAGATAGCTGAGGAGATTGTGGAGGCATTGGTGGTGATCTTTCAGGAATCACTGGAGGCGCGAAGGGTCCCAGAGGACCGGAAAATGGCTAATGCAACATCTCTGATTAGGAAGTGAGGGAGGCAAAAGACATGAAACTGTAGGCCGGCTAGCCTGGCTTCGGTCATTGGCAAGATTTTAGAGACCATTATTAAAGATGAGATTGCGGAGTACCTGGAAGTGCATAATAAAATAGTACTGAATCAGCATGACGTCGTCAAGGGGAGATCATATATGTCAAATCTGTTAGAATTGTTTGAGGATGTAACAAGGAAGATAGACAAAGCGGAACCAGTGGGCGTGATCTATTTAGATTTCCAGAACGCCTTTGACAAGGTACCATTTCGGAGGATGTAAAATAGGTTAAGAGCCCATGGTGTTAAGGGTAAGTTACTGGCATGGATAGAAGATTGGCTAACCAGCAGAAGGCAGAGAGCGGAAATAAAGGGGGCTTTTTCAGGGTGGCAGATGGTGACTAGTGGTGTGCCTCAGGGGTCGGTGTTGGGGCCACAACTTTTCACAATATGCATTAACGATCTGGAAGAAGGAACTGAGGGCACAGGTGCTAAGTTTGCAAATGATCCAAAAATATGCAGACGTATATTTCCTCAAAGGTATTGAGGAAGCAGGAGGGCTACAGAAGGGCTTTGACAGGCTAGGAGAATGGGCAAAGAAGTGGCAGATGGAATACAATGTGGAAAAATGTGAGTTTGTGCACTCTGGTTGGAAGAATGGAGGCATACACAATTTTCTAAATGGGAAAAGTCTGAAGAAATCAGACTTTGGAGTCCTCGTACAAAATTCTCTTCACGTTAACATGTAAGTTCAGTCGGCAGTTAGGAAGGCAAATGCAATGGTTGCATTTATGTCGAGAGGGCTGGAATGCAAGAGCTGGGATGTACTTCTGAGGCTATATAAGGCTCTGGTCAGATCTAATTTGGAGTATTGTGAGCAGTTTTTGGCCCTGTATCTAAGGAAGGATGCTCTGGCCTTGGAAAGGGTCCAGAGGAAGCTCACAAGAATGATGGCTGGAAAGAAGAGCTTGTTATTTGAAGGGCAGTTGAGGACTCTGGATCTGTACCCATTGGAGTTTAGAAGTATGAGGGGGGGTTTTATTGAAACTTACAGGATATTGAGAGACCTAGATAGAGTGGACGTGGGAGCATGTTTCCACTAGTATGACAAACTAGAACCCAAGGCCACAGCCTCAGAGAAGGGACAATCCTTTAAAACTGAGGTGCAGAGGAATCTCTTCAGCCAGAGTGTGGTGAATTTGTGGAACTCTGCCGCAGAAGGCTGTGGAGGCTAAATCACTGAGTGTCTTTAAGACAGAGACAGATAGGTTCTTGATGAATAAGGGGATCAGGGGTTATGGGGAGAAGGCAGGAGAATGGGAATGAGAAAATTATCAGCCATGACTGAATGGTGGAGCAGACTCAATGGGCGGAGTGGCCTAATTCTTATGGTCTTATATCCACAGAAAGTAAAGAAGGGAGGGAGCAAATATGCTGTTTCCTTTATTATTCCTATTTCATTTCTCATATACAAAATATGACCAAAGTGTAAATAAAAACATCTATGCGGAGAAATGTTCAGTGACCAGCGGTTGGGGCCTGTGGCGCGTCTGACTCCAGACCAGAAGGTTGAGTGTTCAAATCACGTCAGGCTCACGGTGATGTTCCAGCGGATTCTAAGATTTTATATCTGGACCTAATTCATTGTGCGGGCACATTCTCGAAATTACGATGTTCAAAAGCCGGATGCAAATGATATTTTCCCGATTGTTCAGGCTTGCCCGCTCAGTTTATATTTTTCCACAGTTTTATATCCGAACAAAATATCAGGAGATTCAATCTCGTCCTGTTCAAGCAGAATGGCAGTGAGTTCAGTCAGAATTTTTTACAAACAGCAGCACTTTATTTCTGCTAACTGTACATAAATAGCAGGAGAGGGAACTGCAGTCCGCAGTCTTCACCTTAACGGTGAGTCTGAATTTCAGTTCTGGGGTTTCGGAGCGAGCGGATGTTATTGTGGAAACTGAAGTCACTTTTCCTATGAACGGAGCCGCTTAAAGTGCCCTGGGTCGGCCCGAGAGACTCCGAACCCGGCGTCTAGAGACAAGACAGATCCCAGAGAAATGGAAAGATTCGAGGAAGGGAATTTCTCGCGGTAGGAAAAGGAAGGGGAAGATGGAGGGTGACACAATGGGTGATATTGAGAGAAGAACAGAGGGAGCGAGCTGAAGGCAGAGAGGAAACTGGAAGCAGGGCTCTGGGTAAAACTCTTCTCTTCTTCTGAATAGTCTGGTTCGATTGTTCAGATCCGTCCGAGAGGGGAAGATGGAGTCTCCGTTTCTATTGTGGTTTATTGCTGGATATTCTTATGTATCCTTATTATCCCTCTTTGGGGTATTATGGATGTTGTAATGCAAACCTTTCCTCTTCTCGAAGTTCAAGGAGTTGGAAACACTGAAACACTCCTGGTTCAAACTTTACTAAATGACATAACTGTGATAATAAAACATAACACCTTCCAGTGAGTGGAGGTGTGATATTGGCACCAATAAAACCCACAGCACAGCAGATGTTGGCTGTTTCCGTCAGTGAGTCAATTGAAGAATTTCCCTATTTTGTTACTTTGAGCATCACAATGTTGCAATGCTGCCTGCTTCATTCCTTGGACAAATGTCCGGGTCAGACTGGAAATAAGACTTTGACACTAATTTGCTGAAAAGAAAATGCCGATGTGATGGGTAATAGCGACAGGACAGGTTTACTTTTGGTGCAAGTGAGAAAATGAATAGCAGAGGATGCTTTCGATCCATCGACCTCTGGGTTATGGGCCCAGTACGTTTCCGCTGCGCCACTCGGCTCTGAATCGACCTACCCTGCCCGGCATCCCTGCTCGGCGGTGGTCCGATAAATATTTACTTCCTCATTTTTTCTCTCCACCCGAGAACTCACGTGTTGTGAAGCTCGCCTTGGCTGGACAATAACACATAACATCACCACGACTGTAATTCTTCATGATTTATGTGAACTAATGTCTAAACGTTTAACCTATAGCTTATCGTCACAGGTAGGCTTCAATTAAGTTACTGTGAAAAGCCCCTAGTCGCCACATTCCGGCGCTCGGAGCTACGCTCTCCACTGTGTAACTGTGAGCCTTGCTGTGTAACTATGCTCTCTGCTGTGCAACTGCGCTCTCTGCTGTGTAACCGCGACTCTGCCGTTTGCACATTATCACTGTGGTTGACAGATGTTCACCCGGACCGGCTGAGGTTATTCATGAAGGCCCCACCGTCTCAACCTTGCCTCTCGTCTAAGGAGTGGTGACTCTCTCGTGAATCACCAACATTCAGCTCTACCCATCAAAGGGGAAAGCAGCCTCTGGTCATCTGGGACTACGGCGACTTTACGTCAAATTCTTTCCTGTTTTGTAAATGTGTTCCCATTTGTGGAAATATGATTTATTGGAGAGTAGGCAGTGTGTAATGGTCACACCGAACGATTCTGTCATGAAACTGGTCCTCAAGTACTCTATTTCCCAATCTGCTCAAAGCTGAACTGACACGTTGGAGGTGAGGACAAATTGTATCTGCTGCATCTGCCTTTTCCAATCTGTGGAAAACGGCCCACATTGTCCAACTTCTCGCCGTTTTATTCTGTGTGGCTTTCTGTGTGAGTGTTGACAACATAATTCATGATGTGGAGATGCCGGCGTTGGACTGGGGTGAGCACAGTACGAAGTCTTACAACACCAGGTTAAAGTCCAACAGGTTTGTTTCGATGTCACTAGCTTTCGGAGCGCTGCTCCTTCCTCAGGTGAATGAAGAGGTCTGTTCCAGAAACACATATATAGACAAATTCAAAGATGCCAAACAATGCTTGGAATGCGAGCATTAGCAGGTGATTAAATCTTTACAGATCCAGAGATGGGGTAACCCCAGGTTAAAGAGGTGTGAATTGTATCAAGCCAGGACAGTTGGTAGGATTTCCCAGGCCAGATGGTGGGGGATGAATGTAATGTGACATGAATCCCAGGTCCCGGTTGAGGCCGCACTCATGTGTGCGGAACTTGGCTATAAGTTTCTGCTCGGCGATTCTGCGTTGTCGCGGGTCCTGAAGGCCGCCTTGGAGAACGCTTACCCGGAGATCAGAGGCTGAATGCCCTTGACTGCTGAAGTGTTCCCCGACTGGAAGGGAACATTCCTGCCTGGTGATTGTTGCGCGATGTCCGTTCATTCGTTGTCGCAGCGTCTGCATGGTCTCGCCAATGTACCATGCTTCGGGACATCCTTTCCTGCAGCGTATGAGGTAGACAACGTTGGCCGAGTCGCACGAGTATGTACCGCGTACCTGGTGGGTGGTGTTCTCACGTGAACATAATTCAGCTCTTGGAATTAATCATGTTTCAGTCAGTGGTGTTGTGTGGAAAGTAGGATTCAGTCTGTGTGAAGGTAGAACTAAATCTGTAATGATCAACCTCTGATATTGCTGTTGAGTGGATAAAAGCATTGTGTTGTTTTGCAGTTTCAGTTAAAACGTCGGCATATCAGAACCATGACAACGCTTTCAGTGGCATTGCGTGTGCGTGTGTGTGTGTGGAAGGGATATAGGCGTTTGGGGTGGTGAATAAATCTTTCTGGTGTCACAGGCGAATATTGGATTCATTCGCTATCTGCAGTCCATTTTGTTGTGTGTGGCTGTGTTGCACCATTCTATGAATCCTAGCAAGTTGCTGTCTGTGAATCTAAGGTTGTTTTATTTGATAAATTCAGAGTCACACGACACGGTCAAACAACCACCTAAGGAATAATCTGAGGAAGGAGCAGTGCTCCGAAAGCTAGTGATTTGAAACAAACCTGTTGGACTTTAACCTGGTGTTGTAAGACTTCTTACTGAGCTCACCCCAGTCCAACGCCGGAATCTCCACATCGAAACAATCTTTAAATTGTGTTCGTTTCTTCTTGATATGTTCTCTGCAATAATATCTCTGGAACTGAAACCTACTCCCAATTTCAGTCAATCTCGATTGCACAGATATTTAAAAATATCAGGGATTTGAACCCGGTGCCTGTCGCGTTTTGGCATAAAACTCCCTGAGCGAGAATCAGACCCACAGACCAATGAGCCAACGGTTGCTTACACCCTACTGAAAGCAACTTTTCATTGGCTCCCAACGTCTCTCGGCCATCTATTTCCCATGCAGTTATAAATCAGAAATGTGAATGAACAATGTAACATTTATCTCTCTGTTCTGGTGAAGATCAGAAGCAGCGTTATCGGATTCCACCACTCGCCAAGTTGAACCTCGCCAATCACGTGGGCAATGTAATTCTGCCAGTCAGTGTGTTCAGTTGCCATTTTCGGAGAAATTCGAAATCATCATGACTTCATCAGTAGCCTCATGGTTAAAGTGTGAGTGATGTCGATCATGATGTGATCAAATGAGTGTCTGTTTCAGTCTTTCCGCGGTGAGTTCTTATGCTGAGGAGAAACATGTTGAATATGGTCTGGGAATGTCTCACACCGGTCCATTCCCAACATTCCCTGACCTGATCGGATGGGCTATTCCTTCCAAGCATTGCAGGACACTTTATTGATATTGATTAATTATCGTTTATTAAGTCTTGTTTCATATGTTTAATGCAGTTTATTTAAAATGCTAATTTTCATACGCGATGAAGTTTTACTTTCGTCCCGTAAACAGCCAACTTGGGTGATAACCGTCAATGAAAGGCAAAGTGGGCCCCGATCATTTGTGCAGTCAGTGCTTTGTTTATGGAGCTGAATAAATATTTCGGATCAGAGCTGTCTCAAGGAGAACTTTTCTCTGTTCAGTAAAGGTGATTCCGGTTGTGACAAATATGCTGCTATTCTGTGAGATGCAACATATGTATTTTTACCTCCTTCCTTCTCAATAGCCAAGGTCCCAAACGCTCATTCCAGGTGAAACAGCGATACACAAGTCATTTTTCAGTTTAATCGACTGTATTTGCTGTCACAATTTGCTCTCATCTACTTCAGCACACCAAATCGCCGACTGGGGGACGGCGTTGAGAAATCTTAGTTCAATCTGCAAGGCTGATTCTGAACTTCCTGCCACTTGTCATTTCAAATGTCCACTTTGTTCCCACTCTGACCTTTCTGTCCTTGGTCTGCTACAGGGTTCCAATGCAGATGAACGTAAAGACGAGGTAGCTCACCTTTAACTCAGTGCGGCTCAGGCAGCTGAAAACGTGGTCGCCATTGGTGGAGCAATGAAAACTGTAAATGCGCAAGAGGACAGAGATGGATTCAGAAAGAGAAAGGGGAATGTCTGGGAATGGAACCCAGCTCCAGTCTGGTAAATGAGAAATGTCCTCCTGAACCACTAATGTTCACACCGCCGCTCCTTCCATGTGTCCAGTCAGAAACCTGTCTGAAGGGACATGCTGTCTGACAGTACCTGTGATAATCCTCCACTGTCTGAACGAAAGCTGCAACATGAGCTGTTCAGTACAGCTGTGATAAACGTGTTGGTGTTAGCATTGTGGTGTAGATTCACATCATCCTTGTTTGGAGCTCTCTGTCAGAAACTGTCTGGAAAGTTGACTGGACAGTTGCCCGCTGATGTATATGTCTAGTTTGCAACCAGCCTGAGGAGTGAGCAGACTCACTCTGGTCAGAATCTTTCAAATATTGTATTTTTGCCCTGAATATTTTTCTGGGTTAGCACTGCTGCCTCACAGCGCCAGGGACCCGGTTTCAATTGCGATCTTGGGTGACTGTGTGGAGTCTGCATGTTCTCCCTGTGTTTAGTGGGTTTCCTCCGGGTGCTCCGGTTTCCTCCCACAGTCCAAGGATATGCGGGTTTGGTGGAATAGCCATGCTGCATTGCCCCAAAGTGTCCAATATGTGAGGTGGGGTGACTGAGTTATGGGGATAGGGTGGGGGCATAGAGCCTCTTTCAGAGTGCCGGTGCAGACTTGTTGAGCACAATGGCCTCCTTCTGCACTGTGGGAAATCTATGATTACTTCTTGTGCAAAAAGGAAAGTCCTGCTGCCACCTTTATAGAAGGAAGTTCGGGGGCTCTGGAATAAAATGATCAGCCTGTTACTGATTTCTTCAAACTTTACCTAGAACATAGAACATTACAGCGCAGTATAGGCCCTTCGGCCTCGATGTTGCTCCGACCTGTGAAACCACTCTAAAGCCCATATACACTATTCCCTTATCATCCATATGTCTATCCAATGACCATTTGACTGCCCCTAGTGTTGGCGAGTCCACTACTGTTGCCGTCAGGGCATTCCACGCCCTTACTACTCTCTGAGTAAAGAACCTACCTCTGACATCTGTCCTCTATCTATCTCCCCTCAATTTAAAGCTATGTCCCCCCGTGCTAGACATCACCATCCGAGGAAAAAGGCTCCCACTGTCCACCCTATCCAATCCTCTGATCATCTTGTATGCCTCAATTAAGTCACCTCTTCACCTTCTCTCTAACGAAAACAGCCTCAAGCCCCTCAGCCTTTCCTCATAATATCTTCCCTCCATACCAGGCAACAATCTGGTAAATCTCGTCTGCACCCTTTCCAATGCTTCCACATCCTTCCTATAATGCGGCGACCAGAATTACACGCAATACTCCAAATGCGGCCGCACCAGAGTTTTGTACAGCTGCAACATGACCTCATGGCTCAGAAACTCAATCCCTCTACCAATAAATGCTAACACACCGTACGCCTTCTTAACAACCCTCTCAACCTGGGTGGCAACTTTCAGGGATCTATGTACATGGACACCGAGATCTCTCTGCTCATCCACACTGCCAAGAATCTTACCATTAGCCCAGTACTCTATTTTCCTGTTATTCCTTCCAAAATGAATCACCTCACACTTTTCTGCATTAAACTCCATTTGTCACCTCTCAGCCCAGCGCTGCAGCTTATCTATGTCCCTCTGTAACTTGTAACATCCTTCCACACTGTCCACAACTCCACCTACTTTAGTGTCATCTGCAAATTTACTCACCCATCCTTCTACGCCCTCCTCCAGGTCATTTATAAAAATGACAAACAGCAGTGGCCCCAAAACAGATCCTTGTGGTACACCACGAGTAACTGGACTCCAATCTGAACATTTCCCTTTGTCTTCTTCCAGCCAGCCAATTTCTGATCGAAAGTGCTAACTCACCCTGAATCCCATGCCTCCGTATTTTCTGCAGGAGCCTACCGTGGGGAACCTTATCAAACGCTTTACTGAAATCCATATACACCACATTAACTGCTTTACCCTCATCCACCTGTTTAGTCACCTTCTCAAATAACTCAATAAGGTTTGTGAGGCACGACCTACCCTTCACAAAACCTTGTTGACTATCTCTAATCAAATTATTCCTTTCCAGATGATTATACATCCTATCTCTTAAAAACCTTTCCAAGACTTTGCCCACAACAGAAGTAAGCTCACTGGTCTATAGTTACCGGGGTTGTCTCTACTCCCCTTCTTGAACAAGGGGACAACATTTGCTATCCCCCAGTCTTCTGGCACTATTTCTGTAGACAAAGATGACTTAAAGATCAAAGCCAAAGGCTCAGCAATCTCCCCCCTAGCTTCCCAGAGAATCCTAGGATGAATTCCATCCAGCCTAGGGGACTTATCTATTTTCACACTTTCTAGAATTGCTAACACCTCCTCCTTATGAACCTCAAGCCCTTCTGGCCTAGTAGCCTGAATCTCAGTAGTCTCCTCGACAACATTGTCTTTTTCCTGTGTGAATACTGACAAAAAATATTCATTTATCACCTCTCCTATCTCCTCGGACTCCACGCACAACTTCCCACTACTGTCCTTGACTGGCCCTACTCTTGCCCTAGTCATTCTTTTATTCCTGACATATCTATAGAAAGCTTTAGGGTTATCCTTGATACTACCTGCCAAAGACTTCTCATGTCCCCTCCTGGCTCTTCTTAGCTCTCTCTTTAGGTCCTTCCTAGCTAACTTGTAACTCTCGAGCACCCGAACTGAACCTTCATGTCATATCTTTACATAAGCCTCCTTCTTCCTCTTGACAAGTGTTTTGATTTCTTTAGTAAACCACGTTTCCCTCGCTCGACCACTTCCTCCCTGCCTGACAGCTACATACTTATCAAGGACACGCAGCAGCTGTTCCTTGAACAAGCTCCACATTTCCATTGTGCCCATCCCCTGCAGTTTTCCTCTCCATCCGATGCATCCTAAGTCTTGCCTCATCGCATCATAATTGCCTTTCCCCCAGATATAACTCTTGCCCTGTGGTATATACCTATCCCTTTCCATCACTAAAGTAAACGTAATCGAATTGTGGTCACTATCACCAAAGTGCTCACCTACCTCCAAATCTAACACTTGTCCTGGTTCATTACCCAGTACCAAATCCAATATGGCCTCGCCTCTCGTTGGTCTATCTACATACTGTGTCAGGAAACCCTCCTGCACACATTGGACAAAAACGGACCCATCTAAAGTACTCGAACTATAGCGTTTCCAGTCAATATTTGGAAAGTTAAAGTCCCCCATAACAACTGAACGTCAGTTCCACAATTTGAACCTCCAAATGTGAATACTTCACGGGACACGCTACCCGTTGCAGCACAGAGCCAGATGTGCAGGGCGTGTTCCCCTTTCCCAAGAGGGAATTTCTGAACTTGTCCAACAGGCTTTCCAAAAGATCAGTAATTTGCAGTGACTACAGTTGAAAAGTACGTTATTTACTGTAAATTGTTTTGGAGCTTCCTGTGGCTGTCAACGTGGTGTTTAAAGATAAAAATTATTGGAAACATTATATCATACACACATAATGCCCCATAGACCTACTTTCTGACTGAGTGACCCTGCTCATCACGATCTATCAGAAAATCTTAGACGCCCATTGCAGACATATTGGCAGCAAGATTATTCAATGTCCGATTTAATACATTGTCCCGCTTCATTGCTTCTATATTCGTTCTATTAATACAGAGGGGGTGATATAGCCCGGTGAGCGATGGTGGTATAGTGCTGACTGTCCGAGTATTTGACTCAGGTTCAGTTCCTGGCCATCAGAGTGGCGAATTATTTAATTAGATATCGCAGGTCAGGTCATAAAAGGTGGGGCACTCCTCAAATAAAATTCAAAAAATATTCTGACATCCATGTCTTTACTAACGTAAAATCCAGCTCCCATTTGTTTTCAGTGGAAACCTTGTTTCAATAAAAGCCGGAAATTAATAAATGAGTTCTCAGTCAGAGACAATGAGATAAGCAAAGTTCAATGTGGACACTCCTGGTGCCTGATGAAATTAGCAACTAAAACAGTTAGATAATGATGTCCAATAATAAAGTAGCTTAAACAGTGTGAAAACGGCAGCATCAGGTCACAAGGACAAGGTGAGGTCTCAGGCCAGAGTTAGAGTCCCGATGTAATGACACCCAGAACATCAGAAATAAATTGCTTCCACACATTTATTGCGGACTGGTGCCATCTCCTGGCTGAACGGAAGTCGTGCGACAAGGAGACTTTCATTCATGAGCATCTTAAATTGGAGTGAAATAACATAAACAAAGTAAGAATTCTTACAAAACATTTCCAAGAAAATGCAATGCAGAAAATGAAAGATAAAGTTAAAGTCGCCTTAGTCCCAGATGCCCACAGGCTGCTTTCCCCTGTGAGTGGGAGATCTGACTGGTGGCGATTTAACCTGAGAATCACCAAACCTCGGAGGATGGGCAAGGCTGAGGAGGCGGGACCTTCATGAATAACTGCAGCCGGCCTTCGCCATTGGCCCTATATGCGTTGGTGCTATCGCGGTGAGCATAGCTGATGCCCAAGCAGTTGAACGGGGTTCGATTCCCGGCCATCGCAACCACCTTTATGCGCGAAACGTGAGTTTCAAACTAAAGACCAGAAGCAGTTCGAACGCAGAATTTATGCGAAATTAGGACTGTTGTGAAATAAGCAAGTATATCATCATTTTTTAAAAAAAGATGAAATTAGGTTTCAATCGTAGTCTATGTTTTTATTTATTATTTACAGGGTGTTAGAGTCGCTGATGACGGCAGCATTTATTGCCCATCCCTAGTTACCCTTAAGAAGGTTGTGGTGAGCTGCCTTCTTGAACAGTTTCAGGATTTGGCCCCAGCTATTCAATGTTATTCAATGGCCATATATTTCCAAGTCGGATACTGACTGACTTGATCCCGACCCCGGGTCATTGCTCATGTGAAGTTTGCACTTTCTTCCCGTGTCTGCGTTTGTTTCCTCCCGGTGCTCCGGTTTCCTCCCATAGTCCAAAGATGAGCAGTTTAGGTGGATTGGCCTTGCAAAATTGCCCCTTACTGTCCAAAATGTTAGGTAGGGTTTCTGAGTTATAGGGATAGGGTGGAGGTGTGAGCTAAAGCGTAAGTCAAAGAACAAAGAACAAAAAAATGTACAGCACAGGAACAGGCCCTTCGGCCCTCCAAGCCCGTGCCGACCATGCTGCCCGACTAAACTACAATCTTCTACACTTCCTGGGTCCGTATCCCTCTATTCCCATCCTATTCATGTATTTGTCAAGATGCCCCTTAAATGTCACTATCGTCCCTGCTTCCACTACCTCCTCCGGTAGCGAGTTCCAGGCACCCACTACCTTCTGCGTAAAAAACTTGCCTCGTACATCTACTCTAAACCTTGCCCCTCTCACCTTAAACCTATGCCCCCTAGTAATTGACCCCTCTACCCTGGGGAAAAGCCTCTGACTATCCACTCTGTCTATGCCCCTCATAATTTTGTAGACCTCTATCAGGTCTCCCCTCAACCTCCTTCCTTCCAGTGAGAACAAACCGAGTTTATTCAACCAGTCCTCATAGCTAATGCCCTCCATACTAGGCAACATTCTGGTAAATCTCTTCTACACCCTCTCTAAAGCCTCCACATCCTTCTGGTAGTGTGGCGACCAGAATTGAACACTATACTCCAAGTGTGGCCTAACTAAGGTTCTATACAGCTGCAACATGACTTGCCAATTCTTATACTCAATGCCCCGGCCAATGAAGGCAAGCATGCCGTATGCCTTCTCCACCTGTGTTGCACCTTTCAATGACCTGTGGACCTGTACTCCTAGATCTCTTTGACTTTCAATACTCTTGAGGGTTCTACCATTCACTGTATATTCCCTACCTGCATTAGACCTTCCAAAATGCATGACCTCACATTTGTCCGGATTAAACTCCATCTGCCATCTCTCCGCCCAAGTCTACAAACAATCTAAATCCTGCTGTATCCTCTGACAGTCCTCATCGCTATCCGCAATTCCACCAACCTTTGTGTCGTCTACAAACTTACTAATCAGACCAGTTACATTTATCTCCAAATCATTTATATATACTACAAAGAGCAAAGGTCCCAGCACTGATCCCTGTGGAACACCACTGGTCACAGCCCTCCAATTAGAAAAGCATCCTTCCATTGCTACTCTCTGCCTTCTATGACCTAGCCAGTTCTGAATCCACCTTACCAGCTCACCCCTGATCCCGTGTGACTTCACCTTTTGTACTAGTCTACCATGAGGGACCTTGTCAAAGGCCTTACTGAAGTCCATATAGACAACATCCACTGCCCTACCTGCATCAATCATCTTAGTGACCTCCTCGAAAAACTCTATCAAGTTAGTGAGACACGACCTCCCCTTCACAAAACCATGCTGCCTCTCACTAATACGTCCATTTGCTTCCAAATGGGAGTAGATCCTGTCTCGAAGAATTCTCTCCAGTAATTTCCCTACCACTGAAGTAAGGCTCACCGGCCTGTAGTTCCCTGGATTATCCTTGCTACCCTTCTTAAACAGAGGAACAACATTGGCTATTCTCCAGTCCTCCGGGACATCCCCTGAAGACAGTGAGGATCCAAAGATTTCTGTCAAGGCCTCAGCAATTTCCTCTCCAGCCTCCTTCAGTATTCTGGGGTAGATCCCATCAGGCCCTGGGGACTTATCTACCTTAATATTTTTTAAGACACCCAACACCTCGTCTTTTTGGATCTCAATGTGACTCAGGCTATCTACACATCCTTCTCCAGACTCAACATCTATCAATTTCTTCTCTTTGATGAATACTGATGCAAAGTATTCATTTAGTACCTCACCCATTTCCTCTGGCTCCACACATAGATTCCCTTGCCTATCCTTCAGTGGGTCAACCCTTTCCCTGGCTACCCTCTTGCTTCTTATGTACGTGTAAAAAGCCTTGGGATTTTCCTTAACCCTATTTGCCAATGACTTTTCGTGACCCCTTCTAGCCCTCCTGACTCCTTGCTTAACTTCCTTCCTACTTTCCTTATATTCCACGCAGGCTTCGTCTGTTCCCAGCCTTTTAGCCCTGACAAATGCCTCCTTTTTCTTTTTGACGAGGCCTACAATATCTCTCGTTATCCAAGGTTCCCGAAAATTGCCCTATTTATCCTTCTTCCTCACAGGAACATGCCGGTCCTGAATTCCTTTCAACTGACACTTGAAAGACTCCCACATGTCAGATGTTGATTTGCCCTCAAACATCCGCCCCCAATCTAGGTTCTTCAGTTCCCGCCTAATAGTGTTATAATTAGCCTTCCCCCAATTTAGCACATTCATCCTAGGACCACTCTTATCCTTGTCCACCAGTACTTTAAAACTTACTGAATTGTGGCCACTGTTACCGAAATGCTCCCCTACTGAAACATCTACCACCTGGCCGGGCTCATTCCCCAATACCAGGTCCAGTACCGCCCCTTCCCTAGTTGGACTGTCTACATATTGTTTTAAGAAGCCCTCCTGGATGCTCCTTACAAACTCCGCCCCGTCTAAGCCCCTGGCACTAAGTGAGTCACAGTCAATATTGGGGAAGTTGAAGTCTCCCATCACCACAACCCTGTTGTTTTTACTCTTTTCCAAAATCTGTCTACCTATCTGCTCCTCTATCTCCCGCTGGCTGTTGGGAGGCCTGTAGTAAACCCCCAACATTGTGACTGCACCCTTCTTATTCCTGATCTCTACCCATATAGCCTCACTGCCCTCTGAAGTGTCCTCCCGCAGTACAGCTGTGATATTCTCCCGAACCAGTAGCGCAACTCCGCCTCCCCTTTTACATCCCCCTCTATCCCGCCTGAAACATCTAAATCTTGGAACGTTTAGCTGCCAATCCTGCCCTTCCCTCAACCAGGTCTCTGTAATGGCAACAACATCATAGTTCCAAGTACTAATCCAAGCCCTAAGTTCATCTGTCTTACCCGTAATACTTCTTGCATTAAAACATATGCATTTCAGGCCACCAGACCCGCTGTGTTCAGCAACTTCTCCCTGTCTGCTCTGCCTCAGAGCCCCACTGTCCCTATTCCCTAGTTCTCCCTCAATGCTCTCACCTTCTGACCTATTGCTCCCGTGCCCACCCCCCTGCCATACTAGTTTAAACCCTCCTGTGTGACACTAGCAAACCTCGCGGCCAGGATATTTATGCCTCTCCGGTTTAGATGCAACCCGTCCTTCTTATACAGGTCACACCTGCCCCGGAAGAGCTCCCAGTGGTCCAGATAATGGAAACCCTCCCTCCTACACCAGCTGTTTAGCCACGTGTTTAGCTGCTCTATCTTCCTATTTCTTGCCTCACTGGCACGTGGCACAGGGAATAATCCCGAGATTACAACCCTAGAGGTCCTGTCTTTTAACTTTCTGCCTAGCTCCCTGAACTCCTGCTGCAGGACCTCATGCCCCTTCCTGCCTATGTCGTTAGTATCAATATGTACAACGACCTCTGCCTGTTTGCCCTCCCCCTTCAGGATGCCCTCTACCCGTTCGGAGACATCCTGGACCCTGGCACCAGGGAGGCAACATACCATCCTGGAGTCTCTTCCACGTCCACAGAAGCGCCTATCTGTGCCCCTGACTATAGAGTCCCCTATTACTATTGCTCTTCTGCGCTTTGACCCTCCCTTCTGAACATCAGAGCCAGCCGTGGTGCCACTGCTCTGGCTGCTGCTGTTTTCCCCTGATAGGCTATCCCCCCCCGACAGTATCCAAAGGGGTATACCAGTTCGAGAGGGGGACAACCACAGGGGATTCCTGCACTGACTGCCTGCCCTTTCTGGTGGTCACCCATTTCTCTGCCTGCACCTTGGGTGTGACCACATTTACATAACTGCGATCTATGACGCTTTCCACCACCTGCATGCTCCTAAGTGCATCCAATTGCTGCTCCAACCGAACCTTGCGGTCTGTGAGGAGCTCCAGTTGGGTGCACTTTCTGCAGATGAAGCCTCCCGGGACTCTGGAAGCCTCCCGGACCTGCCACATCTCACAGTAAGAGCACTGCACCCCTCTAACTGACATTGCGTCAATTAATTAAAATTTAAATTAAAAAAAAAAATTTTTTTTTTTTGTATATATATTTTTTTTAATTTCAAAGTTACTGTTAACTATCTGTTTCCTAGCACTAGATTTCTAATAGAAATGCGAAAGCTAAATATAGTACTCTCCGATCTCTGGCTTAGATACACTTCTAAATTATAATTAAGTAATTATGTTTAATTAGTTACCAATGCTTAATTTTTTTAATTTAGTGTAGATTCCCAACCAGCCACTCAGGCCACAGCTTTTCTGTGATATCACTTCAGGTTCCCCCCGACACACACACTTTGAAAAAGGTATAAAAGTGAAAATGAGTAAAAGTCACTTACTTACCTTCTGAGTGTCTTAGATGTTCTCAGGTTCTCTCCCTGACAGAGACTGCTCCTCCACCTCCGAACCTTGACCTGCACAATGCTAATAATATAATATAACTATAATATAATATGGCACTTACCTCACACCAATGGGTCTTATTATTAGGTTAGAGGAGGAGGGCGGGTGGGAGACACTACACGTGTAGTGTCTCGGGTTTCCTCTCCACCAGAATTTATTGGTTGGGGGGGGGGGGGGTTCCCAGAAGTCCGCAGGTCTAAAAAAATAAAACAGAAAAGAAGTGTTTTTTTAAAAGGATAAACTTAGCTCCCAGAAATCACTTGCGCACCGCTCCCGCTGAAATCGACTGGCCTGTTCCTGTGAAGGTAAGTGTTTTTAAAGGATAAACTTACCTCCCAGAAATCACTTGCGCACCGCTCTCGCTGAAATCGACTGGCCTGTTCCTGTGAAGGTAAGTGTTTTTAAAGGATAAACTTACCTCCCAGAAATCACTTGCACACCGCTCCCGCTGAAATCGACAGGCCTGTTCCTGTGAAGGTAAGTGTTTTTAAAGGATAAACTTACCTCCCAGAAATCACTTGCGCACCGCTCTCGCTGAAATCGACTGGCCTGTTCCTGTGAAGGTAAGTGTTTTTAAAGGATAAACGTACCTCCCAGAAATCACTTGCGCACCGCTCCCGCTGAAATCGACTGGCCTGTTCCTGTGAAGGTAAGTGTTTTTAAAGGATAAACTTACCTCCCAGAAATCACTTGCGCACCGCTCCTGCTGAAATCGACTGGCCTGTTCCTGTGATGGTAAGTGTTTTTAAAGGATAAACTTACCTCCCAGAAATCACTTGCGCACCGCTCCCGCTGAAATCGACTGGCCTGTTCCTGTGAAGGTAAGTGTTTTTAAAGGATAAACCTACCTCCCAAAAATCACTTGCGCACCGCTCCCGCTGAAATCGACTGGCCTGTTCCTGTGAAGGTAAGTGTTTTTAAAGGATAAACCTACCTCCCAGAAATCACTTGCGCACCGCTCCCGCTGAAATCGACTGGCCTGTTCCTGTGAAGGTAAGTGTTTTTAAATGATAAACTTACCTCCCAGAAATCACTTGCGCACCGCTCCCGCTGAAATCGACTGGCCTGTTCCTGTGAAGGTAAATGTTTTTAAAGGATAAACTTACCTCCCAGAAATCACTTGCGCACCGCTCCCACTGAAATCGACTGGCCTGTTCCTGTGAAGGTAAGTGTTTTTAAAGGATAAACCTACCTCCCAGAAATCACTTGCGCACCACTCCCGCTGAAATCGACTGGCCTGTTCCTGTGAAGGTAAGTGTTTTTAAAGGATAAACCTACCTCCCAGAAATCACTTGCGCACCGCTCCCGCTGAAATCGACTGGCTCGACTGAGTCGGGTGCTCTTTCCAAGGGCCGGGCAGACCCGATGGGTCAAATAGCCTCCACCTGCACTCTAGAGATTCTATGATTAATATTGATCCCAGGGCTCCGGGTGCAACTCCTCTTCTCTTGCTGTAAATAGTTATTACTTATTGATTTCAAAGTTTGTTCAACCTGAATATTGTGTTGCTGTTTGTCTGTTGTGTAATCAATCATCTGTTTAGATTTTTAAAAATTAAATTTAGCATACGCAATTATTTTTTTCCAATTAAGGGACAATTTAGTGCGGCCAACTCACCTATCCTGCATATCTTTGGGTTGTGGGGGTGCGACCCAGGCAGACACGGGGAGAATGTGTAAACTCCACATGGACAGTGACCCAGAGTCGGGATCGATCCCGGGTCCTCGGTGCCGTGAGGTTCCAGTGCTAACCACTGCACCACCATGCCGACCTTTCTGGATAGATTTATAACTCACAATGAATTCACTTTTTTAACTCACCCCAAAGTACCTGATTGGCCAGTATGGTGTGTTCCTATTCGTTGAAACACTCAGCCTGCAGTAAGAATCTTGTACGTAAGATGTCACTGTGGCTGGTATACGTTCTCCACCAATGGGTTCAGAATTTCCAGTTCAGAGGAAGCAGAATGTTTCCCTAACAAAGAAAGAGTTGCATTGACATATCAACTTTCACAAACTCAGCATCTAAAAGCACTCTTCAGGCAATAAAGTGTTTTTTGAAGTGTAGTCACTGTCGCAATGTAGGAAACATGACTGCCAATTAGTGCACAGCAAGCTCCCACAAACATCTATGTGATAATAACCAGATAATTTGTTTTTGTGATGTTGATGGCAGAATACGTATTGACCAAGTAATCAGCGATAACTCCAGCTCTTATGCAATGTAGTGTCATGGATCTTTTACATCAGCCGTTGAAACATTGCTCTGTCTCTAACACCTTGTCCATCTGCTGAACCTCTTACCCACCCCCCCCCCTCCTCCCCCACCCGAACCCTTCCCCATCTCTTGAATGATCTTCCCAGCTCCTGAACTCGTTTCCCAGTATCCTTAACCACTTCTAGACCCTCAGCTCTTTCTCCACATCCCGGGATTTGAGTGATATCTTGAACTGTGAATGGCAGAATGCTGACGCTGTCAGACTCCTGCCTAATTTCAGTCGTTTCTCAAAGGGGTTATTCTGAACTTTCAGTTTTCAAGGCACTGACCTCCCCTTCCCATCGCCTGGAATTCCCTTGTTGCCCGTTTTCGATCTCAACAGCGTCGCCAATACTGTTGCTAATATTAATGATAATGTTGGTGAACCACACGCCTTCCCTTATATCGATCAAATGACTACACAACCAGTTAGCTAGTTGAAAAGATGGTTTATTTACATACACAAGAGTTACCTCGACGTGCAAACACAATATCCACTACGAGTTAAAGTACACCTATTAGCTACAATAACCTACACTTAACTTCTGGGCGACCGGCACTGTGCAAATGGATAAGGCCTTTATCTAGATTTCACTTGGCTGGTTCGAAGAAAGCGGCTCTGTCTCTGCTGGGCTCATCCATCAGGTAGCGATCATTGGTCTTGAACTTGGCTGGCTGTTCCTGCCACAGTTGGGCTGGCACAGGAGTGATCCAAAAGAGACAGAACACATGGCTGTGCTCTCTTTTATCCCTCTGGGATTTTGCGCTCTTTGGGGCGGTCCTTAACCTTGGGCCCATTAGTTCGACAGGGCTCTGATCACTGTCTTTGATTTTGGCCAATAAAGGGGCGGATGCCTTGGTAGCTGGGTGGGTCCTTAGCGGTCATTGACCTTGGCAGTTGGGCTTTCTGAGTAAAGGGAGTGGCGCCGATCAGTCTGTGGCTGTATCGGTTTCTTGATTGGAGTTCTATTGTCCTCGGAAAATGGGCCATTAAAATGCAAATGAGCGGGGAGGGGGTGGGGGGTGGGGGGGTTCGATCAGGCCTGGTTACCTGTGTTTCAGATACACATAGGCTATGTATCTATCTGAGTCCTGGGTTAGCCATAATTCCCATAGTCCTTTGCAAGTGGCCATCTTAGATGGCTACATCCCATCCTCTTGATCCTGAACGCGAAGTGTGGTGGATCACACTATTGATCCCTGTTGATCCTTGGTGGCCCGGTCACCCTTGGTTAAGGCAAGGTTCTACTCTACTCTATCTTATGGTTTTGGAAATTTACCTAATATTCCATTAATACATTCATTAATTAATCTCTAACGGTCACTATAATTCAGGTCACTATAAAACAATTAATTTATCCACACAGTTGATCCCTAGCTCACACTATCTAAGCTACTCTGATGCTGCTGAATAACAAAGAACTTATATTTAGTATTTAAAACAGCAGCATCACATTTCTACTTAATCCTAATAAAGTTAAAGAGGTACATGGTTTATTTTTAGCAGTGATTGGTACATTAATTAAATTTTGCTGAATTCCAAAGAAGGAGGCTCAGACTGTATATATCGGGGAGCGGGAAGCTTTTGCTCGCCATTTACGGAGTCAAAGTGTCTGAATGACACTGCAGGTTATTGCAATTACTCGAAGGGCAATGAAAGGGGGTTCCATTTGGCAATCTTTTTGCACCAAGTGGGGGTTTTGATGTCTGTCTTTATGTGTGGTGTAGTGTCCCGGCTGGTGGTGGGTTGTTGTCTGGTAGTGTTTGGGGCTGGTATGGGGTTTGTAACAACAGTCTGTTGCGGGCGCAGTTGTAGAAGTACAGCGATGATCCAAATGCATGCCAGCAGTCTTTGCTTCATCCTGTGTTTTCTGTTTTCCGGGTGATCCTGGTGGTGCAAGCATAGTATCTGTTATTATCTTTGGTTAATATCTCGTTTTATTAGTCGTTCTCTCCTTACTCCAATTACCTGTTATGATTGTCACCATGTGTGACTCCCTCATTTTTTCTTTGAAATACCATTTTGAGAGACAAGAAATGCAAAAAACAATTTTTAAGTACAGAGACTCTCGCAGCTTGTGGTCAATGCAGGGAGTGATATGACAATTTCTTCGACCAGTCTTTTTTTTACTTGCAACCAGTGATGGTTGAGGCCTATCTTAACCAGCTGAATTTCAGGGTGGCCAGTTTTATAGATTGCATCCCAGGGTTCTGAGGTAGTTCGCTTGTAGCAGCGTGTATAGCAACCAATTGTGTCATATGTGTAAATAGCAGGTGGGGAGCGACCAGGGGGTCACGGAAGGTAAAGGAAAGAAGAGGTGAGCATACAGACCGAGGCAAAATGCATTCTTTATACCACAACCAAAGGGAGAGCAGAGAAGGTGAAACTAAGGCCTGCCATAGACAGTGCAGAATGTAGAGAAACATTCCAGAGCGTATGAAGCGACGGGAACATGAAGTGCGTGTGGGCAGCTGCAGGATAAGAATGGGGGGAATCCCCGGGTAGGGCGAGGTTAGTGCCTTTACTCCACTACACGAGCTTAACTGACCGGATGCATTTGGGGTCCTCAGGTAGGGCGGGGATAAGTGCCATTACTCCGTACCTAAGTGGTCGGTAAGAATTTGTAGTCATGTGGAAACTTGTCACAAAGACTGGGAGAATAGTAATCTGTTTTCCGACAAACATGTGCCTTTAACTGTTATTGGGTATCGTACCTTCGAATCAGAAGAGTAATTTTTTTGTCGGACGACATGAATTAAAACCATGTAGATAAAAGGAGAAGGAAAAAGGTGGGCAGGCTCTATCAACACTTGGACACCTTAATACTTAGGCGGTGTCTCTTTCTCATCATCTGGGTTCTGTACCAAACAATGTTGTAAAAGCATTACCGAAACGAGAGTCAGTATCTGAATCATGACCATCTCCCGGTTGCCAGATCCGTGTCTGCCGTTTCTGTGCCATGCCCGCATGGGCCGACAGATAATCCGAATCATTGTGCCTTACTAGTCTGCTAGAGTTGTCGTGGTGCCAAAGAGGGGCTTGTTTGTCATGAGGCGTAGGGACGGTGGCCATGGGGGGCAAGTTACTGTGGTCGGGCGGTGGCTGTGGCGGTGGCTGGGGATGGGCATATAGGTGGTCAAAGATATCTAAGTCGTGGTTTCGGGGGCTGGGGTGACTGGGGGCAGAGTAATTGCGCCAGTGTTCAGGGATAGGAATCAAATCCGGGAGGCTCTCGCTGTCGTCGGAGTCAAGTTCAAGGTGAAAGTCTGTACCTGTGGGTGGAGACAAGTTCGGGTCTGTGGGCGTGGACAAAGTATAAATGCTGGCATGGCGGGGGTAGGGTTGGCGTAGGAGTCGGACTGGGTTGTCGATGGGCGGGGCGGAATCATCTCCTATTGCCAGAGAGATGTGGTGGGAGTGGCTGCATTGGGATCCGTAGACTTTGAGTTGGTTGATGTGGAACCAAACAGTTTTACCGTTAGGGTATGTTATCTTGTACATGGAGGGGCTCACTTTGTTGGAAATGGAGTAGTGTCCTGCAAATTTGGGGGAGAAGAAAGAACTGGGGTTGTAAAGTGAAACCAATACTTGCTGACCGACTGTACTCTACGGGGTGGATGGTTTTGTCAAAGCAGGCTTTACTCTGCTTTCTTCTAGCGCCTAATCGGACAGCTGCAGCGAGTTGTGCCGCTTTAATGTTATCTGTAACATGTTGGACTGCTTTTTCGTGGGCGAGGGAAGTTACTGTGGGGCTTGCCAAATCAAGGCCTAATAAATATTCAATATCCTTCATGGGCCGTCTGGTCATGAGAGTGTGGGGGATGAAACTTGTGGAACTGGAAACGGTGTTCTGAATAAACATGAGAGCAAATGGGAGGACTGTGTCCTATGTGGTATTGTTCTGTTGCACCATCTTCCTAATGGTTGCATTTAAAGTTCGATTCATTCTCTTGCCTCTGGATTGGGGGTGGTATGCTATATGGAATTTCTGCCTGATCCCAAAAATTGTTAAAACATTTTGCATGACTCTGCCGGTGAAGTGGGAACCTTGGTCTGACTCAAGGCTGCGGCGTAGACCCCAGCATGTAATTATCTATTGGGCCAAAATCTTAGCCATGGCCTTTGCTGTGTTTGTCTGTGAGGGAAATGCTTCTACCCATTTAGTAAAGGTGTCGATTACAACGTACTTGAAGCCATTTCTGCAAAGGGGAAGGGGTTGTAATCGAGTTGCAAATTTGTCCAAGGGCCATGAACAGGTCGGGTGTGACATAATTGTCATTTCTTTGAGTAACATTCGGGATTGTTCTGTGCACACAGAAGGCAATTCTCGACTTAATGGGTTACATCGCTTTTTAATTCGGGCCACCAACACAAAGGTCATAAATGGGCAATCCCCTGATGTCAGTGTCCGTCATGAAATTGGTACATGAACTGGTTTCTGTCCTGGGTGGTAATGCACTATCAATTACCACAAAGACGAGAGTAGTGGAATAATCGAGGCTTTATTGAGCAAAGATGTCGTGCCTCCTCTAGCTGCTACCAGAATGGCTGAAGCACCGGTGAGCACACACATTTATCTGCCACCTACTGGGCGGAGCCATCAGGCAGGGATTTACCCATGTACCTCAGGTATATGTGTCTTACAATAATACATATAAAACAGCTAGTGGTGACTACCACATTCACCCCCTGTTAAAAAAAGGAGTCTGGTGGGGATGGTGGAAAGAAAATTTACAAGCTCAGTCTGTTGGGAGCCTTGATCCTCCTCTGTGAACGGCTCAGTGCTGGTGGTGATGTGGGCGCTGACGTGGTCACCTGTGACTCCGGGAACGTGTTGTCCTCGTCTTCGTCGCCCCTAAGTGGAACCGTTGGGAGGACGGATCCTCCTGGGGCGGGGGCTGCGTCGAGGTTCGCTGGGGGAGGGGGAGTGGCGCAGGGGTGAATGAGGCAAATGGAGGGGGGGTGGGGGGGGTGTCGGGTCGGGGGCCGTGGGTGGGGATCCAGCGGGTGCCAGGTCCCGGAGGGAGACTGTGACTTGGCGCCTGTCGGGGTGTGCCACGTAGGCGTACTGCCGGTTCGCGTGTAGGAGGTGGACCCTTTCGACCAAAGGGTCCGACTTATGGTTCCGCACATGTTTGCGAAGGAGGATGGGTCGAGGAACTGTCAGCCATGTTGGGAGCTGGGAGGTGGACTTCCTGGGGAAGGCGAAGAGACGTTCATGGGGGGTTTCGTTAGTCGCGGTGCAGTAGAGGGATCGAAGGGAGTGGAGCACGTCGGGGAGGACCTCCTGCCAGCAGGAGACTGGGAGATTTTTAGACCGCAGGGCCAGCAGAATGGCCTTCCAGACCGTCCCGTTGTCCCTCTCCACCTGCCCGTTTCCCCGGGGGTTGTAGCTGGTCGTCCTGCTCGAGGCAATGCCACGTTCAGAAAGTATGTGTTGCACTCGGTGGAGGGGTGGGGCCCTTTGAAGTCCATGCTGAGGAGCTCAAAAGGTTGGGAGGCCTTCACCAGGTGCGCTCCATCTGGCCGGTAGAAGTGCGGCTTGCACTCTGCGCAGACCTGGCAGTCTCTGGTGACAGCCCTGACCTCCTCAATGGAATAGGGCAGGTTGCGGATCTTGATGAAATGGAAGAACCGGGTGACCCTTGGGTGCCAGAGGCCATCGCGGAGAACCTGGAGTCGGTCCACTTGTGCGCTGGCACATGTACCATGGGATAGGGCATCAGGGGGCTCATTGAGCTTTCCGGGGCGATACAAAATCTCGTAATTATTGGGTGAGTGCTCGGTCCTCCACCTCAAGATCTTATAGTTTTTGATCTTGCCCCGCTGTGTATTATTGAACATGAAGCCAACCGACCATTGGTCAGTGAGGAGAATGAATCTCCTGACGGCCAGGTAATGCCTCCAATGTCGCACAGCTTCCACAATGGCTTGGACCTCCTTTTCAACAGAGGAGTGCCGAATTTCGGAGGCATGGAGGATGTGGGAAAAGAAGGCCACGGGCCTGCCCGCCTGGTTGAGGGTGGCGGCCAGAGCTACGTCCGATGCTTCGCTGTCGACCTGGGAGGGGAGGGATTCGTCAACCGCGTGCATCGTGGCCTTGGCGATGTCTGCCTTGATGCGGTTGAAGGACTGGCGGGCCTCAGCCATCAGGGGAAAAACTGTGGACTGAATGAGTGGGCGGGCCTTGTCCGCATAGTTCGGGACCCCCTGGGCATAATAGGAGAAAAACGCCAGGCACCGTTTCAGGGCCTTGGGGCAGTGGGGAGGGGGATTTCCATGAGGGGGCGCACGCAGTCGGGGTCGGGCCTTAGAACTCCATTTTCCACGACATAGCCAAGGATGGTGAAGTGGTTGGTGCGGAACAGGCATTTCACCTTATTGCACGTGAGATTAAGGAGCTTGGCGGTCTGGAGAAATTTTAGGAGGTTAACGTCGTGGTCCTGCTGCTCGTGGCCACAGATGGTGATGTTGTCTAGGTACAGGAAGGTGGCCCGCAGTCCGTACCGGTCCACCATTCGGTCCATCTCACGTTGGAAGACCGAGACCCCCATTAGTGACGCCGAAGGGAACCCTGAGGAAGCGACAGAGGCGGCCATCTGCTTTGAATGCAGTGTATTGGCGGTCCTCTGGGCGGAGGGGGGGCTGGTGGTAGGCGGACTTCAGGTCCACTGTGGAAAAGACCCAAAACTGTGCAATCTGTTTGACCATGTCAGATATGCGTGGGAGGGGGTACGAGTCAAGCTGTGTGTACCGATTGCTGGTCTGACTGTAGTCGCTGACCATCCTGTACTTCTCCCCAGCCTTTAATTCTACCACTTGGGCTCTCCAGGGGCTGTTGCTGGCCTCAATGATGCGTTCCCGCAGAAGCTGTTGGACCTCCGGCTTGATGAAGGTCCTGTCCTGGGCACTGTACCTTCTGCTCCTGGTGGCAATGGGGTGAGGTTCGCAAACAAGGAAGATGGATCGACCTTAAGGGTTGTGAGGTCACATACAGTGAGCGGGATAGGGGTCCGCCCGAATTTTAAGGTTAAGCTTTGGAGGTGGCACTGGAAGTCCAGGCCGAGTAACAGGGCAGCGCAGATGTGGGGGAGGACGTAGAGCCGGAAGTTGCTAAACTCTACGCCTTGGATGGTGAGGGCCGCGATGCAGTACCCCCGCATTTCCATGGAATGGGATCCAGAGGCCAGGGGGATTTTCTAAGTAACGAGCTGTATCGCGAGGGAGCAGCGACTTACCATCGTGGGGTGGATGAAGCTCTCTGTGCTCCCGGAGTCAAAAAGGCAGGACGTCTTGTGCCCATCGATTTTCACCATTGTCGTTGCGGTCACGAGGTTGCTGGGCCGGATCTGGTCCAGGGTAATCGAGGCGATCTCCGGCAGATGCTGGGAGGCCCCGGGCTGGTCAGTGGTGGTGGAGATAGTGGCAGGCGATGAACGGCCAGATGAGCAGGGGTCCTGAGGTGCTGTCCAAAATGGTGCCGAAGATGGTGGCACCCACGGGCCGCACATTGCAGGCGGCATTAAAGATGGCGGCACACATGGACCGCAAGTGGCCTGCGGGGAAGAAGATGGCAGCACCCATGGGCCGTACGTGCCTTGCGAGGAGGAAAATGACGGTGCCCCTGGGTCGCACGTGGGGGGTGGAGGAACACTGGGCCTAGAAACGGCGGTGACCAACCGGGCCTGGCACACAGAAACAAGGTGTCCCTTCTTTCCGCATCCGTTGCAGGTTGCGCTCTGCGCTGGGCAGCGCTGCCGGGGATGTTTGTTCTGCCCGCAAAAATAGCATTTGGGTGCCCCGGGGTTGGCTGGCTGCCACATGGCGCAGGCTTGTGGTGAGCTGGAGTCGGTAGCTGGTGATGCCCACGATGCCCATGAGGGTGCCGTGCGGTTGGGGGCGTACAACTGGACTTTACGGGAGGCCACTGTTAACGAGGTCACGACCTGCCTGGTTCCCGCAAGATCAAGTGTACCCCCTTCCAATAGGTGCTGGAGACGTACGCAGACCTCATGCCCGTAACAAAGGTGTCTCAGATTAAAAGTTCTGAGTGCTGGACTGCCGAAACTGTCTGGCAGTCACAGTTCCTCCCCAGGGTGTGCAGGGCACACCAGAAATCATCTCGGGACTCACCGGGGAGTTGCTGTTTTGTGGACAGGAAGTGCCTGGCGTATAGTTGATTGACTGGCCGAACGTAATGTCCCTTCAGGAGCTCCATTGCTTCGGAGTAAGTGGGCGCATCCCGGATGAGAGGAAAAATGTCAGGGCTCATCTGTAAATAAAGGACTTGGAGCTTCTGTGCGTCCGAGGGTTCCGCAGTGGATGTTCGGAGGTAGCTTTCGAAGCAGGCTAGCCAGTGGTCAAAAGCGGACATAGCGTTGGCTGCTTGAGGGCTCAGCTGCAGGCAATCAGGCTTGATGCGAAGATCCATCGTTTTAAAAATCTTTGCTGAATAAATTGATGCACTATCAATTACCACAAAGACGAGAGTAGTGGAATAATCGAGGCTTTATTGAACAAAGATGGTGTGCCTCCTGTAGCTGCTACCAGAATGGCTGCAGCACCGGCGAGCACACACATTTATACGCCACCTACTGGGCGGAGCAAGCAGGCAGGGATTTACCCATGTACCTCTAGTACATGTGTCTTACCGTAATACAGCTCGTGGTGACTACCACAGGTGGGGACCACATAAATTCCGTTTTTTAAAACTATGCCATCCTAGTCAGTGTGTCCTTCCATTTATCATAGGGGGCTGGGAAGTTGCCGTCTAAAACCTGTTTGAGGGCGTCGACTGCTTTTTAGGCTTGGGATTGATCCTCAATACTGGTCTGGGAAACCTGGACTGAATGTATCGGTTCGCTTTCGGGCAGCTGGCAGAAGTGACCATGGTGTGATCCTGCTTTGGCTAAGGCGTCTGCCATTACATTACCAGGTGGGAACGAGTGATGATGGCTTCTTACTTTAATAATACCATATGTGCGATCTGAGGCTATCTTGAGAATGTGCTTTAACAACGGGGCGGAGGGTAGGGGTTTTCCATCGGCTGAAACAAAACCTCGAGATTCCCACAGGCGCAGAAATTCTGTTCAGCTGTTGCACACATACAGGCTGTCCGAGTGTATGTCTGCGGGGGTTGGAAAAGAGTTGGGATGCTGAATTACATAGGCAATGACTGCGAGTTCTGCTGCTTGTGAACCTCGATGACAGGGCGATTTTCAAGAGATCTCTTCTCTGGGCATCCCTGTGCGTCTTCTACGAAAATTGCACAACCAGTTATTCTAACTCCATTTTTGATTGTGGCGGAACCGTCTACTTAATTTTTAAAGCATCCCCTGTGGTTTGGGAGTCCTGTGTCTTAGTGCCTGCTTGTTGGTGTAGTGACTTTGGGATAAAGGGCCCTGTGTGGTGTTGGGCTGCTATGATCTGGCACTCATGTGGGGTCCCTGCATATTGGAGATTATCGGCCATAAATGTGTGGGTCAGGTACGGCACAAGAATTGAATGCCTTTCTGGAGCAGATGGGGGTGACTTGTCAACAGGTCATCAACTAGACCATTGGGCGCTGAGACCCTGCCTCGCGAGACTCCATTGGCCGAAGGTCAAGGGTAGGTGGAAAAGGAGGTGGGTGGCAACAGGGGCTTAAAATTGGCATTCCGGACATTTAGGAAGCGAAGACTCAAAGCGGAGACTCGAGATGGAGAGGGGGGGGGACCGAGAGCAGGAAAGAAGGAAGGAAGGAAGAAACAGCCAGCGAGAATCACCTTTGTAAAGAGGAGCCAGAGGGACTCAGATTTGGATCTCCAGCTTACCAAGCCACCTTTGAATTTTGGGTGTTTTTTGTGCATATAGTGGGGAATTTACGGGTTAACTATGTGAAATAATGTGTGTTGCATTATATCTGTGTCTGTATTTTATTCTCCACATAAAGGGTGGTGCAGTAGCACAGTGGTTAGCACTGTTGCTTCACAGCGCCAAGACTCCAGGTTCGATTCCCGGCTTGGGTCAATGTCTGTGTGGAGTCTGCATGTTCTCCTAATGTTTGCATGGGTTTCCTCCGGGTGCTCCAGTTTCCTCCCACAAGTCCCGAAAGACGTGGTGTCAGGTGAATTGGACATTCTGAATTCTCTCTCCGTGTACCCGAACAGGCGCTGCATGTGGCGACCAGGGGCTTTTCACAGTAACCTCATCGCAGTGTTAATGTAAGCCTACTTCTGACAATAAAGATTATTATTATTAAATAAAGACATCTGGGTAAACTTTGATTAAGGAGCTGGTTGAAGTATTGGAATTGGACAGATACAACAACTCCCAGCTCCTTAATCAAAGTTTACCTAGGTGTCTTTATGGTCAGCGGGACCCGAGAAGGGGCCCCAGTAGTATTGGTAGTTATACAACCCCTGAACAGGCGCCGGAATGTGGCGACTAGGGGCTTTTCACAGTAACTTCATTTGAAGCCTACTTGTGACAATAAGCGATTTTCATTTCATTTCATTTTTTCATAAGCCCCAAACTTGGACAACACAGAATTTGTCAAAAAAAACGATGCCCAAAATTCCAGGCCTAGAAACCCACCGAATTATCACAGGGGGGTGGACTTTAATTGCATACAGGACATGACAATGGACAGATTCAACCCACGACAGGAACCGTGTCAGGTACGACACAAGAATTGAATGCAGGTGGGGGTTGGGGGGTGGGGGGGGGGACACGAGGAGATCCAGCCACCCGAGACAAAAGGTATTCTCTTTCTTCACCGACATGCACAAGACTACTCACGTATAAACTTTTTTGTCATAGGGAAAAGGGTGCTTCCAGGGCTTACAAATTGCGGAATACGCCCCAATAATAATCTCCAGCCACATGCCTCATTTTATGGATGTGAGGTTGGAGAGGGCGGGTCCAACTCTCCCCATGGAGGCTGGATGCAGCTCTCTTTGCCAATAAGGAATTCTGTACAAGATATCCCAAGCAATCGATGGATATGTAACCTGCAACCAGACCTGGGAGACACTGAAGATAATGATCAGGGGTTAATTTCCAGCTTGTGGGGCCCTTAAGGACAAGAAAGAAAGAGCAGCCAATCAGCAGCTGATTGACTCCATACTGGAGGTGGATCGGCGGTACAGCACAGCCCCAACTGTGGAACTGCTGGCATTGAGGGAAAAGGTGATCGTCTCCCTGGACGCTGTGAAAGCCTTCGGTCAAGTAGAAACGGAGATACCTCACGGAGGTGTTTGAACAGTTTGGATTTGGAGCAGGGTTCACTGCGTGGGTGAAACTCCTGTGCAGTGCTCCTATGGCGAGCGTAGGGACGAACTTCACCAGCTCTGAATACTTTTTGCTGTACAAGGAAACGAGGCAGGGCTCATTGATGGAAATAAGGATATGATAGGTGAGGACCTTGAGATGATTGTAATCACTAAGGAGGCAGTATTGGGCAAGCTAATGGGGCTAAAGGTAGACAAGTCTCCTGGCCCTGATAGGATGCATCCCAGAGTGTTAAAAGAGATGGCTAGGGAAATTGTAAACGCACTAGTGATAATTTATCAAAATTCACTAGACTCTGGGTTGGTCCCAGAGGATTGGAAAGTAGCAAACGTGACACCACTGTTTAAAAAAGGAGGTCGGCAGAAAGCAGGTAATTATAGGCCGGTAAGCTTAACTTCAGTTGTAGGGAAAATGCTGGAATCTATCATTAAGGAGGAAATAGCGGGGCACCTGGAGGGAAAATGTCCCATTGGGCAGATGCAGCATGGGTTCACAAAGGGTAGGTCGTGTCTGACTAATTTGGTAGAATTTTTTGAGGACGTTACCAGTGCAGTAGATAACGGGGAGCCAATGGATGTGGTATATCTGGATTTCCAGAAAGCTTTTGACAAGGTGCCACACAAAAGGTTGCTGCATAAACTAAAGATGCATGGCATTGAGGGTAAAGTGGTAGCATGGGTAGAGGATTGGTTAACTAACAGAAAGCAGAGAGTGGGGCTAAATGGGTGTTTCTCTGGTTGGCAACCTGTAACTAGTGGGGTCCCTCAAGGATCAGTGTTGGGCCCGCAGTTGTTCACAATTTACATAGACGATTTGGAGTTGGGGACCAAGTGCAATCTGTCAAAGTTTGCAGACGACACTAAGATGAGTGGTAAAGCAAAAAGTGCAGAGGATACCGGAAGTCTGCAGAAGGATTTGGATAGGTTAGGTGAATGGGCTAGGGTCTGGCAGATGGAATTCAATGGTGCCAAGTGTGAGGCTATCCATTTTGGGAGGAATAACAGCAGAATGGATTATTATTTAAACGGTAAGATGTTAAAACATGCTGCTGTGCAGAGAGACCTGGGTGTGCTGGTGCACGAGTCGCAAAAAGTTGGTGTGCAGGCGCAACAGGTGATTAAGAAGGCTAATCGAGTTTTGTCTTTCATTGCTAGAGGGATGGAGTTCAAGACTAGTGAGGTTATGCTGCAATTGTATAGGGTGTTGGTGAGGCCGCATCTGGAGTATTGTGTTCAGTTTTGGTCTCCTTACCTGAGAAAGGACATATTGGCACTGGAGGGAGTGCAGAGGAGATTCACTAGGTTGATCCCAGAGTTGAGGGGATTAGATTATGACGAGAGGTTGAGTAGACTGGGATTGTACTCATTGGAGTTTAGAAGGATGCGGGGGGATCTTATTGAGACATATAAAATTATGAAGGGAATAGATAGGATAGATGCGGGCAGGTTGTTTCCACTGGTCGGGGAAAGCAGAACTAGGGGGCATAGCCTCAAAATAAGGAGGTAGATTTAGGATGGAGTGTAGGTGGAACTTCTTCACCCAAAGGGTTGTGAATCTCTGGAATTCCTTGCCCAGTGAAGCAGTTGAGGCTCCTTCTTTAAACGTTTTTAAGAAAAAGATAGATGCCTTTCTAAAGAATAAAGGGATTCGGGGATATGGTGTACGGGCCGGAGAGTGGAGCTGAGTCCACAAAGATCAGCCATGATCTCATTAAATGGCGGAGCAGGCTCGAGGGGCTAGATGGCCTACTCCTGTTCCTAGTTCTTATGTTCTTATGTTCATTATCTCATTATCCCCACTCGTGTTCACACTGGCAATGGAACCACTTGACATCGCCATTAGATTAGCGGAGTAGTTGACGGCATTCGGAAAGGGGGCAAAGAGCATAGAGTCTCGCCCTATTCAGATGACCTGCTCCTCTACGAGTCGAAAACCTCAGCCACCACGGGAAATATAACAGGACTCCTTAGGGAGTTCCTTCTCAGGTTGCAAACTCAACCTGGGAAAGAGTGAAATATTCCCGGTGAATCCCCGAGATGGAATCGCGGAGCTGGAAGAACTACTATTTAGAGTAGTAGTTCCAAGTGGCCGACACCTGTACGAGACTCTACAAATGGAAACTATCCAACCTAGTGGAGGAGGTGAAGAAAGATCTTTTCGAGAAGGGTACAGGCGGTCAAAATGAACATGCTACCCAGGTTCCTCTTCGTATGCAGATCACTCCCGATCTTCATCCCCAAAACCTTACCAGGGTCGACAAATTAATCATGGCCTTTGTCTTGCGTGGGGTGGTGGGTGAGTCTCTGGGAGATGCAAAACCATCTTACAGTGTGGGCGACACGTTGGAGGCCTGGCCCTTCCGAAACCCCTATTCTACCACTGGGTGGCACACAAGGAGAAGGTGGCTAAGGGAACGGGAGGCGGACTGGGTCTGAATCGAGGCGGCCTCCTGCACGGGAAAATCTCTCCGACTGGTGGCCACCGCCTCACTCTGGTCCCCCAACACACGCTCCAGGAGCCAGGTGGTAGTGACCACAGTAAGGACATGGAATCCACATTTGGGATGTGGACCAAGGGCAGAGGGACACTGAGAGTAAAGGGCATGTACCTGGACGACAGATTGGCGACCCTGGGGGAACTTTCAGAGAAGCTCCAACTCCTGAAAGGGAACGAGATCAGGTATGTGCAGCTGCGTGACTTTCTCCACAAGGAGTCAAAAACGTTCCCCCAGGGGCGGCACGGTGGCACAGTGGTTAGCACTGCTGTCTCACGGTGCTATGGATCTGGGTATGATCCGAGCCCCGGGTCACTGTCCGTGAGGAGTTTGCACATTCTCCCCTTGTCTGCATGGGTCTCACCGCCACAACCCAATGATGTGCAGGGTAGATGGAATGGCCACGCTAAATTGCTCTTTAATTGGGAAAAACATTTTTTTATATACTTTTTATATATTTCATAGATTTTTTATATCAATAAATAGATAGATAGATAGACAGACAGACAGATAAATAGATAGATAGACAGATGGGCAGATGGACAGATAGACAGGCGGACAGATAGATAGATAGATAGACAGAGAGACTGATAGATAGATAGATATGTAGGTAGAAAGATAGATAGACAGACAGACAGATGGACAGACAGACAGATGGACAGACGGACAGATGGATAGACAGATAGATAGATAGATAGATAGACAAATTGATGGATAGGTGAATTTTTAGATTGATAGAGAGATAGATAGATCGGTAGCTAGATAGACTCATAGATAGGGAGATAGATAGATAGATAGACAGATAGATTGACAGAGAGGCAATAGATAGATATGTAGGTTGAAAGATAGATAGATAGATAGATAGATACATAGATAGATAGATAGATAGATAGATAGATAGATAGATAGATAGATAACTAGATAGACAGATGGTAATATAGATAGGTAGATAGTTAGTTAGATAGATAGAGAGATGGACAGATAGATAGACAGACAGACAGACAGACAGATAATATGGATAGTTATATCTTTCCCCAGAGATCCAGGCACACATTTCTGGGCACAATGGTAGGGCTGGACTGCTTAAGGGATGACAAGTGTGGCGACATCTATGGGTGGCTCATAGAAAAGGTCAGGATCCCACTAGATGAGACCATACAGAAATGGTAGGAGAAGCTGGTCATGGACATAGGGGAGGACTCTGGATTGAGGCATTCCACAGGATTAACTTCGCCTCCTCTTACACAGGGCTGAGCCTGATGCAGCTCAAAGTGGCCCCGGAGGTGGAAGATAAGTGCGAGCGGTGTTGGAGGGCCCGGCCAACCACGCCTACAATGCAGAACACCTGCAGTGTGGGGCTATATGTACTGGATTGGGCATCAAGCCATCACAGGGTAGTACTCCCACAGTACTGGGCTGTATGTACTGGGGTGGGACAGCAACCCACAATAGTGCAGCACTCCCGCAGTGCTGGGCTGTATGTCCTTGTGGGACATCAACCCACAACAGTGCAGTATTCCCACAGTGCTGGGCTCTATGCCCACAACTTGTTTACTTTATCAACCTACAACTTGTTCACTCAACACCCAACTGAGACAAGGACTGACCCCTAGTTACTGACAATGAATCATTTCACCCCTTGTCACATCTACTTAATCCATCTTCTCACATCCACTTCTCTATGAAAGCTGCAGTGTTGATCCATTTAAATAAATCTGTTTGAAACCTTTTTACTCTCATTTCCCTCCTTCATGTAATGAAAAGTTGACTCCTGTCTGGGGACTGGTTCCACAGAAACCTCCAGTTTCACTCCCAATTCCCCATTCGTCACATGGGAGACGGAACAGTGAGGGTGGGGTGAAAGGGACTGAAGGAGCTCACGATCCTGTCCTCACACACAGTCCACACTCTCCCACTCTGCAGCAGGTAGCTGTGATCGGAAGCAGCAACTGTAAATTCCCCCTCTGTGATCGGCCTGTAATAGGTACCAGGCCAATTACGGAGTCTCACATTTGGATCAATGCTGTGACTGAGATCCAGCAACTTGGACCGTCCCAGCAATTTGTCTTTTCATTGCTGGTCCCAACACCCAACATCCTCTCGACCACTCAGAGGGTGACCAAACCATCAGGGGATTTACCTGTGGAACTCTTTACATTAAATTCTCAAATCCTTCTTCTCATTTGACAATCACGCAACAAATCAAACCATGATATTGAAAAAGAATAAAGCAGTTTAAAAATTAAACCATCTAATCAATGGCTGTTGAGAGATCAAAGACAGTTGGAGACATTCATCATTGGAGCTAGCAACTGACTGAGGTAGCACCAGAACAAACGGCATGAAGAGCTGTCCTTTCATTGCCTTCAGTGGAGTTTCTTCGAGTCAGGTCCAGAATGCTAGTGTATAAATATTCTGGGCTGGATTCTCCGTTTTGGAGACTAAGCTCCCACGCCTGCATGAAAACAATGGTCTTTCATGCCAGAAAACAGGCGTAAAAAGGCCACCGATTCCCCGTTTTGCTAGGGGCTAGCAGGGAGGCAGCGTAGAGCTCACAGCTCGAGCTGCCGATATGGCCCTCAGCACTTCAGGTTCCGAGGCCGCGTTGTCTCCATGGCGGACTCAACCCGTGGACCTGGACTGCCAAAGTAGTGCCCCCTCCGACCGCTCGTGCACCCCGGACCGCCCGCCCACAGTGCTCCCATCCCCGATTGAAGCCCCCCTGTCCGCGGATTAGCCATCCCCTGACTGTAGCGGCCTTGGACTGAGTCCGCAGCTGCCAATCGTGATTCCCGAACGGCTGAGACCATGAGAGTCCCACGCCGTTGGGAACTCATACGGTCGGGGACAGAGCATCACAGAGGTTGGTGAGCATCGGGAACAGGCTACCAGAGGCAGTGGTAGAGGCGGGTACAATTTTGTCCTTTAAAAAGCAGTCAGACAGTTCCATGGGCCGGTTAGGTATAGAGGGATATGTACCGAATGCAGGCAAGTGGCACTAGCTTAGTGATAGAAACTGGGTGGCATGGACCAGCTGGGCCGATGGGCCTGTTTCCATGTGTAAAGCCTCTGTGTGAAGGAATTTCCCCTCTGGTCTCTTTTTTATATCTCTCCTCTCACCTTAAACCTATGCCCTCTAGTTCTAGACTCCTCTTCCTTTGGGAAAAGATGTCGACTATCTACCTTATCTATGCTCCTCATTATTTTATAGACCTCTATAAGATCATCCTTAAGCCTCCTGTGCTCCAGAAAAAAATGTCCCAACCTATCCAGCCTCTCCTCATAACTCAGACCATCAAGTCCTGGTAGCATCCTCGTAAATCTCTTCTGCACTCTTTCTAGTTTAACAATATCCTTCCTATAGCAGGGTGACCAGGACTGAACACAGTATTCCATGTACGATCTTCACACCACAACACTCCTCCAATGCCTTTGCCAACTCCTCCTCCCACTTGGTCCTAACCCTTCCAGCAATACCATATCCTGCTGCAGGATCCTCTCCTAAATCCCCGAGATACGCCACTCCTCCAGACCCGCCACCGACAGCACTCTCTCTAACAGTGTGGAGGGCAGCATCACCTGAAACTTTGGGAAGATCTTCCTTGCAAAATTCCGCACGTGCAGATACCGGAACGTTTCTGACCGTGGGATCCAGAACGGCTCCGTCAGCTTCTCCAAACCTGTGAATGCTTTTGCCAGAAAATCCAGCTGGCACTGGAATAAAAATAGAAACCATGGTAAAATGTTCATCTTTACCGATTGAACCCTACCTGCCAATGATAGAGGGAGGCTATCCCACCTCTGTAGATCCGCTTTAACCCTACCCACCAGGCTTGTGAAGTTCAGTTTACAAAGTTGTGCCGAATCTCGAGCTACCTGCGCCACCAGATACCTAAAATGGGAGGTCACAAATGAAAAGGCAACACCCCTCCCCAAGTTCATCCCTCCTTAGTGGGGAGAGCAAGTAACACTCGCTCTTCTCCAAATTCAGTTTGTATTCCGAGAAAGCCCCAACTCATGTCAGCAGCCCCATTATATCTCCCACCGTGGGGACTGGGTCTGAGATATACAAAATAAGGTTATCAGCATAGAGTGAAACCCTATGCTCCATCACGCCCACCCCACCACTTCCCCCCAACTGTCACCCTCCACATATCCGACTGCTGAGGCATCTACTTTGCTACAGTATGTGTTTGCTATAGTATGTGCATGTCAGTATTTGCTATTAGACAATTAAACTTAAAGAATGGCTTTGTAAAACATACAAAGTTACAGCAATTACACAAAGTCTATATAAAATAAATATCAACACTTCAAAGGGTTTGGTCTGCTAAATATAACACAATACATGGAACTGACAAATATTAAAATTTATGAAAGCAAATTGCACAACTTAATTCTAAATTTACAAAATCAAGAATGGTTCACTGTGTGAAATAAGATGGCTTTCTTTAAACATCACAAAATTGCACTAATACAATGCACAAGGCTGAATGTTTTAATAAAAGCAGTCTTTGAATTTAGAGCTATTTGAATTGCGAGGGTTCCACACCAATAATTGCTCAATCTTGACATCTTACGTCATCATCTGTTGCTAATTGTGTATCTCTTAATTTGGCTCTGAAGATGGCGGCCAATATGGTCACATTCCTTAATTCTAATTACATTTTGCTCTAGAGTCGCCAGGTATCTCTCAATGCCGCCACAAGGTTCAAAACCGAAACTGATCAAAGACTCGATACACCAGTCAGTAAGTTCAAACTCAATGCTCATTTATTTACACACACAGTCAAATATACTCATGCACAAAACTCTACAGACTAAACTATGACTACTGCGAAAGCCTATACTTAGCTTCAGGCGCCCACTCGGTCAGAGGAACAATGGCCGTTGTTCGGTTCTGAGGTGGAATAACAGCTAAGAGCGTCTGTCTGGTAGTGTGCGTTGACCTTGGACTTACTTGTTCTCATGCAGCTTTGGCAGGTCTCTCCTTGGTGAGAGCCGGAGCCAAGAGAGCGATTTTCTCTTGGGCGATCCTTCTTATACCCAAAAGGGGCTTTGCGCGCTTTTGGGCGGGCCTTGAACTTGGCCCCAATTAATTGGTCCGTTTCCCAATCGTTCCTATCGATTTCCTCCAATAACGGGGTGGGTGCCCTGATGGCTGGGCGTGTCCTAGGTACCCCTTGGCCTGCTTTGTTCTTGTCTCCTCTGGCACCGGGGTGTCTGCCTTGGTATAGTTTACTTAAATGTTACTCTTTTGTCCCCGGGATGGCACATTAGTATGGTAATAGTTTTGCAGTTTCGGTCTTGTCTGGGAGCTGCGGCCCCAATCAACAGACAAACCCTGCACCTGCTTCCTTCCTCAGTATTGTCCATTTTCCCTGCAATCTTTGCAAAGTGTCCATTTTGTAATCGGGAAGTGGCCATCCCAGATGGCTACATACCCTCCTTGTGAACCTCAACGCGAAGCGTGAAGGATTACATGACTGCGTTGTCTTCGTTCTCTGACCAAGTGGGGCACCCATAAGCACTTCACGGGCTCTACACTGCCCTATCCTATGAAACACGATTTTACCTAAAATCATTTTACTTACACACATCAGTATAAAACTCTCTGGGGCGCTCTGACATTCGGGCATGCATTACAAAGTTAAAAACTGGAACCTCTATCTATCCTCAATAAATTATCCTCACACAAACAATCAACAATCATAGGCTAAGGTAATGTAACACAGTTTTACCATTATTTGAACACTTTTCATAATAAACACCTGTAATTTAACATCACTTGCTGCCCTACTACAAACTCGGTGGCGTGTAAATTTTTATCGAAACAAGCCTTGCTTTGTTTCCTCCTGGTCCCAAGTCTCACAGCTGCTGCGAGTTGGGCTGCCTTTATATTCTCAAGTAACTACTGTACAACATTTTCATGCGTGAGGGCAGTGACTGCGGGGCTGGCTAAATCCAGTCCTAATAATTACCCTGTCCCTTTCATGGGAGGTCCGGTCATGAGGGTGTGGGGGATACTGTGTTTCTTAGGAACATTAAAGCAAATGGGAGAACTGAATCCCAGGTGCTGTTGTTCTGTTGTACCATTTTCCTGAGAGTGGCTTTTAGAGTTCTGTTCATCCTCTCTACAATGCCGCTTGACTGGGGGTGGTAGGCTATGTGAAATTTTTGCCTGATTCCGAAAATGGTGAGGACGTTTTTCATTACTCGTCCTGTAAAATGGGAGCCTTGATCGGACTCTATGCTGCGTGGGAGGCCCCATCTTGTAAAGATGTGCTGTGTTAGTATTTTAGCTGTTGCCTTGGTCGTATTCGTTCTCGATGGAAAAGCTTCCACCCATTTTGTGAAGGTGTCGATGACCACCAACACATACTTGTAATCATTTCTGCAGGGGGGTAGGGGTCCTATGTAGTCTATCTGCAAATTCGACCAGGGGTGTGACTAAGCTGAGCCTTTCTGGCATATCTGTCCGGATTGTTCTGGGCACAGATCAAGCAATTTTCAATGTAGTGGGTAACATCTGCTTTTAAATCAGGCCACCAGCAGAGCGGTCTGAGGTGGGCTAGGGTTTGTTCAATGCCTTGGTGTCCATGATTGTCATGGAACTGACAAATAATCTGGTTCCTGTCCTGGCTGGAACACCTTCTTTTAAAATCACACCGTCGTGTGTGGTGATTGCATTTTTAAACTTGTCATACGGGGCTGGGAAGGCTCCTTTTAAAACTTCCCTGAGTTTTTCATCTTCCTTCTGGGCCTTTGCTAGATCCTGAATGTTGGTCTGTGAGACCTGAACCGCGTGAACTGGGGTGCTCTCGGGGGGGGGGGGGGGGGGGGGGGGGTCCAAAAGTAACCATGCCTGGAACCTGCCCTCGCTAGGGCGTCTGCTTTAACGTTACCAGGGGGGGGGGGGGGGAAGAACGGTGATGACTGCGAACCTTAATTATGCCATATTTCCTATTTTTGGCTGGCTCTAGGATATGTCGAAGTAATGGGCCTGAGGGTAGGGGCTTTCCGTCTGCGGAAACAAATCCTCTAGTTTCCCACTGGGATAGGAATTCCGTTAAGCTATTACAGACATACAAACTGACTGAATAGATGTCTGCTGGGTTCGGAAACGAGTCAGGGTGGTCTACAATGTAAGCTATGGCTGCCAGTTTTGCTGCCTGCGAGCCTAGATGTCCTGGTAACTTTAGTGAAATCTCTGCAAGGGCGAGTCCCTGCCCGTCCTCTACATAACGTCCTAACATAATCCAGATTGGGTCACTGTCTGTGCGGAGTCTGCACGTCCTCCCAGTGTGTGCGTGGGCTTCCTCCGGGTGCTCCGGTTTCCTCCCACAGTCCAAAGATGTGCAGGTTAGGTGGATTGGCCATGATAAATTGCCCTTAGTGTCCAAAATTGCCCTTAGTGTTGGGTGGGGTTGCTGGGTTATGGGGATAGGGTGGCGGTGTTGACCTTGGGTGGGGTGCTCTTTCCAAGAGCCAGTGCAGACTCGATGGGCCGAATGGCCTCCTTCTGCACTGTAAATTCTATGATAATCTATGATAACTGCCGCAACCAGTAATTCTTTTTCCGTTCAAAACTGTGGAGGAGCTATCCCCATAAATTTTCAGGGGTGCGCACGTGCCTGTGGGCTGGGGTCTCTGGGGTGTATTACCTGCTTTCCTGTGAGCTGACTTAGGTATAAATGGGCATGTGTTGTGTTTTGTGGTGATGATCTGACACTCATGTGGGGAACCTGCATATTGCAAATTATCGGCTAGGAAAGTGTGGGTCTTGGTTCTTTTGACTGTAATGCCCCATCCCTGTAAAAGGGTCCAAAGGGCTGCGCGGATTTGACTGACTGTGCCATCTTTAAGTCGACCGTCTAATAATAGCTGTGTTGGGGTGTGTTCAGAGAGAATGGTGATGGGGTTGAGTCCTGTAATGTAGGCGAAGTACTGTGCTGTCCAAAAAACTGCGAGCAGGTGCCTTTCGCAGGCAGAAAATCCTTGCTCGACAGGATCTAACACGTGTGAGGCGAATGCCACGGGGCGTAATTGGTCATGGCGTTCCTGGAGGAGTACAGCCGAAATGGTTCGGTCGGAACTTGCAACTTCGATTGCGTACGGGGAAAGTGGATCTGGGACTTGTAATGCGGGGGCTGTGCTGAGGGCTCTTTTTAAAGCAGCCACGGCATCCGTGTGTTG